>NC_135407.1:12185272-12557772 GCF_051989625.1 Stigmatopora argus | reverse complement strand
TCATAGCAAGCTGCTCCTGCCAGTTACATGTCCATCTTTACCAAGCACATGGCCTGACGTGTGCTTGGTCCCATTGACATCCTGAAGTCTGTCCTGATCTTCCTCACAGCGCTGAAAACACGCTCACATGTGGCATTGCTGTGGGGATCAAAAGTATGCCCAGTGCCATCTTTGTTATGTTAGCATATTTTGGGTTTCCTGAACTGTCTTTTATTTCTCCGACTAGTCCCCATTGCACATCTGCTCTCTCCTGTACTGTCATGTCTCCTAGCTCAACTTGCAGGCAGCTGAATTCTTCTTCCAATGAATCAACCTCACAGTCAGGCTTCATGCATGGGAATCTGTTGATGAAGTACCTTACACTTGTGAAGAACTTTTTTGATGATGCTGGGATCAGCTACCTCAGCACGTCTGAGCAATTCGCCCTTCATTGGAAATTTTTCAGGCAGTCACTTTTTTTCAATCATTTCTTGCCCTTTCATGTACTGACGAACATTCTCACCAATACAAAGTCCTTCATCATTTTTCTCAAATGGGATACTAATCTTCTCATAATCCACTATCACTTCCAACAAGTCTTTGTCACGCAAAGCAACAGTTTTCATGAACTTCATCAGTTTCAGGTAGAAGTCTTTCATCAGTCTTCTGAGCTTGTGGATTAGCGGTGCTTTCGACTGTAGGGTCATGTTTAAGGTTGTGAATAATTCCAGTATATAGCTCAGAAAAAGAATGTAGCAGAGAGCAGTCTGGCTACAGAGAAATGTATAAGCTCTGGCTGGTCTGCTGTTGTTATGTGAAGATTTCTTCTTCTCCTTGAAAAATGACTTTAACGACTTCATCAATATAAGGACACGGTCAATACATTCCATCATTGAAAGCTACCTCGTGGGAACGTATTTCAGGACCTTCAAATTTGCATCCCCACACAACGCCGCTTCAATCTCTAACTCCATCTGACGTTTTGCACTATTCTTAAGGTGGTAATAAATATCCACAAGCACATCGTCGAAGTCAATGGTAGGACATTTGTTGCAATTATTGGCAGCTATGTGCAACAAATTGCAAATAAAGCCCGCAAAGAAGATGCTATCCTCTTCCTTGATGTGGCCGGACACCCCAGCTTTCCCACCTGACATTACTGGAGCATTATCACTGCCTAGTGCAACACAATTTTCCCAACTGAGATCATATTTCAGCAACTCTGCACTTAGTGTTAAAAATGTTACGGCCATTTGCAGACGCTTCTGTAACCACCGGAACAGATAAAAGTGATGTTGAGATTTTCTGGTTTCCACTGAAATGTCGCAACACAACGGGAAAAAAAACTTATCCGAGTTGTCGTTACTGCCGTCCGTACTGTGTGAACAATCCTCTTGCATTAGCAGCAATACGACTTGAAATATTCTCTGCTTTTTGCAATATTAAGGCTATGCTGCTTCAAAAATCTACCGAAACTACATCCACGTGACCTAAACGGATGTGACATTTTATTATTATTAAATTTAAATGCCAATTCCTTTCTTTCTTCGTTTTAACATTCAATATGTTACTTGGTGAAACAAATTGCATTGCTTTCATCTCTGCTTTTTTTGTTCAGAAAATGTATTAAGGAGGACTGTTCAACTCACCTCTGTAAAAGGATCCATTGCGAGCATATAATTGTTGGCTCACAACACAAGTGATAAGAATATGTCCAACAAAAAAAGAGAAGTCACCCGCATATGTTGCCCCTGTAACTATCTGCGTCTGCTTCAAGGAAAAACAATTTTTCAAATTCAAATTTTAAGCGGTGACGTGCTGCGCAGACTCCATCTATTGCCAGCAGCCTTTCTACCAATCACATTGGAGTATACTGTTTCTTCTTTTTTAGTTTACTGACAAATCTCCAGTTGATATCGCCGCCTAGTGCACAAGAATGAGTGTAACAGGGTTCTTTCCATTTTATTTCAACATGCAGTCGGACTGGACTAGACCAGGTTGTAAATGCGTAAATTCTGGCCTTCCCAGATGATTTACACTTTAAATTAGTTTGACAGAAGCAGCGTGTTTCCATAAACGTCCGGTTTTGGATAAATAACCATTGTCGCAACCCAATGTCTGGATTTGTAAGACGAGCTGGGGAAGTGTATGCAAAATGTGCGACCTTTTCAAAATTGTTCGAGCACCTATTTACCTGATCAGATAAAGAGTATTGTTTGTAATGCAACGTTTGGTAAAAAAAAAAAAAATGATAAGAGTAATAATAATAATAAATTAAATATTAAAAATAAATTTAAATAAATACATAACTAAATAAGTAACTAATGAAATAAATAAATACATGAATAAATAAATAAATACATACATATGTGACATGCTAGAGTGTTTGATTTATTAACGATTGCATGTTGAGAATGTACAACTAGTTTGGATTGTATGTGTGTATCGGTGTTCGATTGTTGATCCTTCGATCCATATGGCAAGTGTGTGGCATGTTAAAGAATATCGGTATTCAATTATTGATGTCTTAGCACAGACATAGGCAAACTACGGCCCGCGGGCCATATAAGGCCCATTAGGCCTTTTAATCCGGCCCGCCGACGTTGTCCAAATTATTATAATTATTTTTTTTCCAAGATGGCGCCGTCACGCAGAAGCCAGTGGCAGTAGCTCTGTCCACTCTTATTTGTTTTTCGTGTTTTACAGCCCTTCTATCTTTTTTTAATTACATTTTAATATTTCTTAATACATTCCTTTTTATTTTACATTGTACTTTATACTTTTTACTGTAATGTTTTTACAACTTTCTTGTTCTGTTAGCCTGGCTTCTTTCTGTCACTTCTTTTTTGGAACCATCAGCCATGCCTACGCTGTCACACACATGGGACTAGGTGTTACAATACGCAGCAGAAGGAGCAACACCTCAATCCCGCTGGAAATTCGGAGCTGGAAAAAAGTGCCGGGAGAAGAAGCAACGCTTCTGACCAACCATTCCATCATGGGATAAGATGGAAGAGCTGTCGGCGCTTACCAGGCCGGAAGCGGAGTCCTGCTCTGCTGCTGTTGTCTTCAGCTCCAGACTACTGAGGAACTGTGCAGATAAGCTTGGAAGAGTGACTGCATATTCTCTACCTCGGTCACAGTCTGCAGAAGTTCGCCATCTTGTGGAAGACTTCCTGTGTGTGGTTCCAGTTTTTGTCCAACTTTACGTCTTTTTGAGTCTGTATCCGTATACCGCAACCAAGATGGCACCGTTCAAGTGGCAGCCGGCGGCGGTAGCTCCGTCCACTCTTGCTCGATTTGTGTTTTTGCTGCTTTTCTGTCTTAATGATCTGATTGGGTGATTCTTAATGATCCCATTTACTTTGATTTGCTTTGTACGTTGTGCTTTTGCTTTGTTGTTCTGTCTAATCACCCTCTGCTACTGTCACAATGAAATTTCCCGAATACAGGATGAAGTAGTAGTAATCTTTTGAAGTAGGATAACTTGCACAATTGGTGGTTGACTAAATACTTATTTGTCCCACTGTATGTATTTCAGTGGTGGGCCGTCAGGGCCTTCAAGGCCTTCTCTGCTGGCCTAAGAAATATCTGAATCATTATATTTTGTCCATCAATACTTATTATTCCAAATGGTCTGTTAGCTTCCTTTCATTGCTTTTCCCCCTGGTTGCTCTGCTTCCAGATGTGTGTTTTCATATTGAAGCATTTAACCAATCACATTTCAGCCATTATTTGTTGCCAGATCAGATCTGCCTCAAAGCCTTCACAATCAGTTCTTGCGGGCTCTGCTGCATTAAACTAGACTGTTGCTTTTAACCAATCAGATTTCGAGTTGGCAACCCCACAATGATTTTTCATAGGCGTTAGCATTTTGCTGGCTGGGACATGTCCTTGCTTTCACAAACTATGATTGGCTAGTAGGCGGGCCAAAGCAGTACCCGAGGCAGCCGAGATCGCAAACTCCACCCACAATGGCCGACAGAAGAAAAAACAAATGGATTTTTTTTGCTCTCAAAGCTATTTTCCAGACGGACTTTTCCAGAAAAAAAAATGGACATCATTAAGAAAGGGCGGTCAACTCCGAAGCTAGCAAGCCTGTTACAGCCGGGAAAATGGTGTGTGCGGCACTTTCAGCGTGCTAACTTAGCTCCACAAGCAAATAGTATATTGTTGTGTTGATTTAAAGCTATTTTCAAAACGGACTATGCCGGAAATATGACAGGACAGGCTCGACTTTCATCATTAGCTTTGATGGCGATAGGAAAGAAGGAAGAAAGAAAGGAGGATGGATATTGTGTAAAAAGGATTTTTGGTGAGTAAACTATGGCTATATTCCTAAATAATATTTCAATTGTGGGCCAAGTTCTGATATCTGAAAAGCTCCAGTGTTTGTATTTAATCACAAAATGCTGCTAGGAAGTGGATTTTACCCCAGTTTAATTTTTGGCGTTTCACCATTGACGTCCATCGCTGTCTTTTCCCGGGAAAAATCACCCCCCTGGCCTGGTTGTAATGTCTCAAAAGCTCCAGTATTTGTATTCAATCAATAAATGATGCTAGGAAGTGGATTTTACCTAATTTTAGTGCATTTTTTGTCATTTCACGTATGGACGTATCGACGTTCATCGCTGTCTTTTTACCAGGGAAATGATACTCTGGGCCCGGTCGTGATGTCTTAAAAGCTCCAGTATTTGTATTTAATGAATAAATGCTGTTTTCGGCTGGATTTTACCCCATTTTGGGGCAATGTTTGCCCGTACGCCATTGACGTCCATCGCTGTCTTTTCCCGGGAAAATCACCCCCTGGCCTGGTTTTAATGTCTGAAAAGCTCCAGTATTTGTATTTAATCATGAAATGCTGCTAGGAAGTGGATTTTACCCCATTTTTGTGCATTAATTTATTGATCATTTTTTATGTGTCGCAGCTATAGCTGCAGTAGAGGTTTTATAGCCATAAAATAGTTTTGGAGGGTTGGATTGATACGTTGAAGGCGCAACCAGAAAATGCACCGACCGCCACTGATATATATATATATATATATATATATATATATATATATATATATATACATATACATGTATTTATTTATTTAGTAATATTTAATTAAAAAAGGAAAAACATCTTTCAACAAATTCTGCTTACAACTTCGAAGGAGATGCAATGTGACGCCGTCTCAGTCCACAGTGCATTCTGACGAGCGGCATACTCTTCGGTCCATTTAGCGGCACATAACCAAAACATTCAAAGGTAATCTGATTTAAACAATTGCCATTGAAAGAAAAACACCTGCGTAAGAATTTGCAGTATAAGCATAATAATTTCTTTATAAGGTAAACTGCCGGTGTCCCAGACAAAACACTTTATGAGTCCTTCGTAGATCATTGCGAACTTGCATCCGGGTGGCTGGGTTGCGAGGTCTATCTCCCAGTAAACAGTCCTTGGAGGGTGAGGTGTTATGTCAACAAGCTGGAGCCAGCAGGGTGACCTTGAGTTTGTCCCAGTCTCAAACTAAAGACACTCTTATACAAAAGTAATTAAAATGCCTTATTACTTATTAAAAATGCTTACAAAACATATAGAAACACCCCATAATAATTCTAACATTCCCTCCTTTTACTATATGTTTGTTATTCATTTTATGACAAATTCAAAATGAGAGGGATATCACCGTTGGCTGTTTTAATTTTACCCGCTTAGGCTCTACTCGTTCGGCAGGTCTGAAAAGCAGAACACAAGATCATTTTCGTCCAATCCATCCTCGTAATTACCATGCTCCTGGAATTCACTGTTAGTGTCAGCACGTTTCAGTAGGGGATATAATTCATGCAATTTAGAATTTGTAGGGGCAATCGCAGTGGTTATAAGTCGGCTCATCAAAGATCATAAGCAGGGAATAATACAACACCCACATAATGTCAAAATCGTAGCAAAAAGGGCTAATAATTAGGCCAAATCATTATTAGTGAGGCCACAAATCTGTCAGCGGACATTATTCTACTCCAGGATGCTTTTTCATCTTGCGGTTTAGGGTCTGCAGGCCATCGTTGGCCCTGGTGTGGGACCCAGTGGGGGGCGTGTTGTTGAGTGCAACATTTTCAAACGTTGCATACGCCCCCTGCTCCTTCAAGAAGCATTTCAACCGGTGCACGATCCTGGAACGCCGTCAGACTAGTGGCTGCCAGTTGTTCCTTTATCGCCACAAATCCCTGTTCAGTATAATTTCCAAGTTTTTGGACATTGTAATGCAGGTAATTTATCCAATCAACATTTTTGTTTGGAGTAATTAAAAGAAAAATATACTCCCAACCTGCTGCGATCTGATTAGCCAACTTATACTCATCTGGTACGCCTCGTGGATGCCAATCGCATCAATGTATGTCGGATCACCCTCTCTCCATGCGACGCCGTCGCGAGGGGCCCGCCATCATACCGGATTTCTGTGCAGCCAATTGTATCTCTTCTACTGTAGATGGAAAAACAGACACTGGTAATAGCAGTGAGACCAAGGCACAAAGTCCTGCTGTCATTTTGGCAGGAGTCGTATAATTTGTTTTGACCCCCCCAACCACCATAGGTCAGAACGTGGAATCAGGGGTGCAGTCTGTTTTAGGACGTGGGCACACCACGTCACATTTATCGCTCCCAGTGCCGGACCGTGCCCTGTGAGGACTAAGCAGGTAAAATGATTAAACGCGACATGTGTTGAAAAGTTAGGCTTGTCCTTTGCTGCCGTTGTAACTGGGTAGACATTATTCCATTTCATACATTTTGGGCTTACATCTTCTTTTGTCATTATCTCCTTTACACAATCAGGGGTAATTTGCGCGGGTACTACTCTTAAGAGAGGTCGGCCCCCTACATGTTATACAGGTTTGATTTATAATAGCTGCATTTTCCATCAACAATAACCAATTATTTCTTACCGCCTCCCGTTTGGGAACTCCCCGTTGCAGAAATGAATTCTCTGGTCATCTCAGATTTTAATTTTACTATGGCGGATCCGGGTGTTTCCATCTCTGACGACCTTCTTACCCATGGACTTAGGAAAAACGTCAGACAAAGATCCACAAGTTAATTTGTCAGTCTGAATTATGATTTGTAATGCCCCACCGTATGGGTTAATTTTATCGAAGGCCTGATGGTTTTTTCGCACACGTGTGTCATCCAAGCTTGCCAATCTAGACCAGTTTCTGCAACAAGGTTTCCCCAATCTGTTTTAGGACTGTTATGTACCACACATATTCTATAAAATCCATGTGTATCCTTTGAAATGGATATGTAGCTTTTGTAGCTTGACATAAGGGGGAATCGCCCGTGTTTTTGCCATATATCTGCATATAGATTGAATATATAACCTCCCCCTTTTTTGAGGCATGAAATTTACCATGACTCAAAATGGCAGCCCTCCCAGATAAGTCTTTTGTTTTTGTTTAGTCCCCCAGGTTCCCAAAATTTCCCATTGCAGAAATCAAAAATTTCATTTGGCGAAATTCTTTTCTTTTTTGTTTCTGTCCTACTCTGCCACCGCCGTCCTCGAAAGGCTTATCAGCGATTTCAGAAATATTCCACCTTGATATTAGAATATTGATATATCTTGGTGGCTAGCCAATTGAAACACAAAAGACAGACACTCATCCACGCTCGCACTCATAATCAAGGAATTTAGAGTGCTCCCCCAATCATCAAGATTGATGCCTGAAGAAACTAGATAATTAATGTATTAGATTCACATGCCACATATCTAAAAATAGAAATTTGTTCAATTGCCACCCCCCTTACCCCAGTCAGTCAGCATGTAGACTGCCATGCGAGTGGCTGTGATTAACTATTCGCCAATAATGCAATAACGGAAAAGTTGTGACACATTGAAACACACACACACCCCCTTATTGTATTTTAACCGTTTGTAAAAACTTTATCTCCATGTTCTGGATTAAGTTACACCCCCTTTCAATGTTATCGAATTTTGCCCATTCTAGTCAACCCATCTACTTAAAGCATTTCTCCAAGGTTGATATTTTATAATTTGGAGATGTTATTTTTAAAACATAGACATTATTTCACTTGTTTCACACCATGAAAGGCCCCACCTGAATTTAGATTTTTTTTTTGTAGATATTCCCCTTTATCTAAGCTTGTTATTGCCCATCGTTATCACCGTAACATTCAGGTGTATTAACCCCATAATTGCAATGCAGTAAGTTTTGGCTAAATTCTTAATGTGTATGCCCCTAAAGCAATAGACAGTAATAACGTCCCAATAGTCATCAATATGACCTATACCAAAGCATACGCCCCCTTCAGGTCAAACAAGGAACGTCTTTTGTGCACTTAAAGACGCTCCATGCTTCTTCTAGGGAAACCATGCCTATCCTTACCCAATTATCTTATCTACCCCAGCCAGGTTCAATTTACCTAACAATTTGCACGAATGCCATGAAATTTCTCATTTCCGCATTGTTAATTTCATGTCTGATTTCTTTAACAACCAAATAACTCTTAATACCTAAGACATAAATTGCAAATCACCCCATACTATGTTTACTTAAGATAAGAGCCATTTCTTATAGCTCCCTGTTACCACAAGAAAAATCTACAATAATTAAATTAGAGAAATCCACCTTTTACTAGGCATTTCCTAATTACAATTTTCAATGCTTAATAAAGGACCCACAAATTGTAACCAATATGCCATAATATTGTAAAAAATCCATTCATTTTTCTTTAACCAGCCAACCATTCAAAAACAGTAATAATATCGTTTTATCCTCCAAAACTAGCTCTCTTCAATTAAGAGCCCTTTGAACTTCACAAAAAAGAAAATAAAATAATAATAATAGTATTATTCCCAATTCCAAAGCTTTCCCCAAATCAATCTTTGCCAAACAGATTTTCTATCACCTCGAAAGACATTGACCTTCACGCTCGCTGCAGAAGCGGCATCCTTATCTTTTGTTTACAAATTTCAAAATGCTCTTTTCTTTGTGCCCAATGCTTCCCCTCCTGTGGCTCCTGTGAGCAATTATTTTTTAGAGAAGACTAAATTAATAAACTAAATTAATTACTCTCCCGATATCCAACTATATCATCATATCATCATAGTTTGCCAAGACCCCATAATCACAATATGCTGCAAGCACAACTATAACATAGCAAAACCCATTTCTGCCCTCAAGTTTGCTTCAGCACCCCCAAGGCCAATTATTTTAATATTCAGCCGCACCAAAACAGAGCGCTCCCCCCGCAATCAAAGCATTATTCGGCAAGTTTAGAGTCTGACCAAAACGCATTTTGGCAACCCCGCTAAACATTTAATTTGCTGTTTTGTATTTCTGTTAACCAAAATATTCCCGCTAGCAGACGGGAACGAAAACAGGATAAGCCACAATAAGCCATTTCATTTCAGTACATTGACAGTACATTTAGTTACTATTAACAAGTATGCCTAGCACTTTGAAATAACCATTTTAATTGCCATTTTACAACTTTCAGCATCACACAAAAAAATCCAATTGAATTCATTCCCAAAGAATGTGATCTCTGGTTTAAAATTAACTCAACATCCTCATGTTCAAAATCCTCATTCAAATCATTTTGAGAAGGCCTGCCTTGTTTTTAGAGACATTTTTGTCCAGGCAATCACGCGATATATGTAATATATATAAGTATAATTTGAATGAGCATGCAACACATTTTTTAGCTGCTCCTGATAAATGCTGCCCACCGCGTGGTCTTCAGCGAGGCCGCTGTTGGCCTTAAAACAAGCCGTCATCCTGATTTGATATCCTGCAAAAGGCTCACCATCCCTCTGCTTAGCTCTGCTGATCACGGTATAATTAACTTTTGTTTTAAACTTCCCCGTAACCCGATCAATCAGTTCATGCACTCTCAAATTCAAATTACGACCGTCATGACACAACGGGCCACCATCAGCTTTTGGATTCGAACATCCAAATTTAGTAGGAGCCTGCTCCTTGCCCACATTAGTATTAGCAACTTCGATCATGGGATATTGTTCAATAAACACATCACTCATTGGCGGCGCCCCGGGCTGGGGAGATAGCGTTTTCTCCCCATGTCCCCCACGGGCCCTCCCGACCTGGTCATATTTGTCGGAGGGGGCCCTCCTTTTTAACAACAACAACAACACACTTCTTCCCCACCGGGCTAGCCGTCCTCTTTTCTTGTGGAATAACACAGCCTCTGTGTTTCCAGTCCCACCGTTATCAACTGATTTAACCCATGTATCATAAACCAATAATAGGTATCATTATATCCCTCCTGCTCCATTTTGTTAAGATTTCCCCCATGCTTAGCACGTATTTTATCCTGCAGTATCAATATCTTATGCATATTAAGCTGGCCAGCAAATCCATATTTATTTATCCATAAGTTTAGGTGTTTAACCCTTGTAGCGCTTTGATTTTCAACAATCCAATCTGTACACGGCAGACGCATCTTTGTATCGTCGTCAATAGCCGCTTTACTGTTTGCACCACCCATTTTTGGAGTGGATTTGTGTGTATCTTTTTAGGTTTTTTTTTAACAACTACACACACACCCAACCACCGTCGACGTTTATAGACCACAACGTGTCCACCTGCTAGTGACTAGTATTCGCAGGGTTTTAAAATCGCTAATCCCCAGGACGCGAGCCTTACTTCTCAAAATAAGGCCTTCGCGTGTGATGCCCTTCGCGCATTTTGGATCCCGTCAACAATATGCAGCCATCACACGCGGACTCGGCAGAAATGTCGAAAGATGCTTACCCAGAGGATAGTCGTCAACCGATTAGAAAACAGGCGCTGCTGAGAAATAGTCCAGCCTGGAAAAGGGATTCTCGCCGTGCACGGTCACTCCAGATATTAAACTGCAGCGTCTGGATTCCTTATCGATGTGTTGACCCCGGCTACTCGAAGGACCAAATGTTGGAATAATGATTCAAACCTTTTAAATCATTATTAGTAATATTTAATTAAAAAAGGAAAAACATCTTTCAACAAATTCTGCTTACAACTTCGAAGGAGATGCAATGTGACGCCGTCTCAGTCCACAGTGCATTCTGACGAGCGGCATACTCTTCGGTCCATTTAGCGGCACATAACCAAAACATTCAAAGGTAATCTGATTTAAACAATTGCCATTGAAAGAAAAACACCTGCGTAAGAATTTGCAGTATAAGCATAATAATTTCTTTATAAGGTAAACTGCCGGTGTCCCAGACAAAACACTTTATGAGTCCTTCGTAGATCATTGCGAACTTGCATCCGGGTGGCTGGGTTGCGAGGTCTATCTCCCAGTAAACAGTCCTTGGAGGGTGAGGTGTTATGTCAACAAGCTGGAGCCAGCAGGGTGACCTCGAGTTTGTCCCAGTCTCAAACTAAAGACACTCTTATACAAAAGTAATTAAAATGCCTTATTACTTATTAAAAATGCTTACAAAACATATAGAAACACCCCATAATAATTCTAACAGTATGTGTTCCACCCTGCATTTAATCTTAAAACACAGGGAGAAATATTCACAACAGTGATACGTTGTTGTTTCTTCAATCCAACTTTTACTGTAATAATCAACACAAAAACCCATAACATACAATTACACCCATATATATTTTTATATATATGGGTGTAATTGTATGTTATGGGTTTTTGTGTTGATTATTACAGTAAAAGTTACTGTAATAATCAACACAAAAACCCATAACATACAATTACACCCATATATATTTTTATATATATGGGTGTAATTGTATGTTATGGGTTTTTGTGTTGATTATTACAGTAAAAGTTGTGTTTGTATTTAAGCTCCAGTGTTTGTATTTAATCACAAAATGCTGCTAGGAAGTGGATTTTACCCCAGTTTAATTTTTGGCGTTTCACCATTGACGTCCATCGCTGTCTTTTTACCGGGGAAATGATACTCCGGGCCCGGTTCTGATGTCTAAAAAGCTCCAGTATTTGTATTTAATCAATAAATGCTGTTTTCGGCTGGATTTTACCCCATTTTCGGGCAATGTTTGCCCGTACGCCATTGACGTTCATCGCTGTCTTTTCCCGGGAAAATCACCCCCTGGCCTGGTTTTAATGTCTGAAAAGGTCCAGTATTTGTATTTAATCATGAAATGCTGCTAGGAAGTGGATTTTACCCCATTTTTGTGCATTAATTTATTGATTATTTTTTATGTGTCGCAGCTGTATCTGCAGTAGAGGTTTTATAGCAATAAAATAGTTTTTGAGGGTTGGATGGATACGTTGAAGGCGCTACCAGAAAATGCACCGCCCGCCACTGATATATATATATATACATATATATATATATCTATATCTATATATATATATATATATATATATATATATACATATATATATATATATATATATATATATATATATATATATATATATATATATATATATATATATATTCAGTCAATAAATGCGTGTTGATTATTACAGTAAAAGTTGGATTGAAGAAACAAGAACGTATCACTGTTTTGATTATTTCTCCCTGTGTTTTAAGATTAAATGCAGGGTGGAACACATACATAAATAATTACATAAATAAATGCATAAATAAATACATAAATAAATAAATACATACATAAATACATACCGAAAACAATACGTACAGAAATACATACATAAATACATACAGAAAAAATACGTACAGAAATACATACATAAATACCAGTGGTGTGCTGTCAGGGCCTTCAAGGCCTTCTCTGCTGCCCTAAGAAATATCTGAATCATGTATTATATTTTGTCCATCAATACTTATGAAATAATTACATATTGTCTGTTAGCTTCCTTTCATTGCTTTTCCGCTGGTTGCACTGCTTCCAGATGTGCGTTTTCATATTGAAGCATTTAACCGATCACATTTCAGCCATTATTTGTTGCCACGTTCAGAAATCTGCCTCAAGGCCTTCACAATCAGTTCTGCAGGCTCTGCTGCATTAAACAAGCGTCGATAAGACTGTTGCCTTAACCAATCAGAATTCAATTTTGTGACACCAAGGCCTTCTCGCCGGCGTAGGGATACGTCATTGCCTTCTCGCAGGCGTATATATTTGTAGTCAAGACTTTCCAATAATGACAAAGTTAAGTATGTCTACTTCATGGTGTGGAGGTTCGCTCACCTGCCTGCCATGTGGGCAGACAGGGTTCAAATCCCAGTTGGTAATCATATTTCCCTTAAATAAAAACAACCGTGTGTACTTAAGACTTTCCAATAATGACAAAGTAAAGTTTTGCCATTTCATGGCGTAGAGGTTCGTTCACCTGACTGCCATATGGGCAGCTGGGGTTCAAATCCCGGTCGGGAAACATTTTCCTTAGTTGTTTCTATATATTTGTAGTCAAGACATTCCAATAATGACAAAGTAAAGTTTTGCCATTTCATGGTGTAGAGGTTTGTTCACCTGACTGCCATATGGGCAGCTGGGGTTCAAATCCCGGTCGGGAAACATTTTCCCTTAGTTGTTTCTATATATTTGTAGTCAAGACATTCCAATAATGACAAAGTAAAATGTGGCCAATTTGTGGCGTAGAGCTTTGTTCACCTGACTGCCATGTGGGCAGGTGGGGTTCGAATCCCGATCGGGAAACATTTTCCGTTAGTTGTTTCTATTTATTTGTAGTCAAGACCTTCCAATAATGACAAAGTAAAGTGTGGCCAATTTGTGGTGTAGAGGTTTGTTCACTGACATAAAAAGCTGACATAAAAATAGGCTAAGTGGACTCAGCAACATCAACCAAAGACTTGCTCCCTGGCTGCCCTATGTATTGATCTCAATTGGCCGAAAAATGTCGCCTGCACCTTCAAAAAAAGCTTCATTTTCACAAAACATCAAAACAGAAAATAATGAATACAAAATACAATAGGTCCTTTAGATCAAGTGTGGGATGTTATTTTCTTTGGTCTGAAAGATTGGTGAAACAAGTGTTAAGAAAAATATGCAAGACATTATTGAAGCTTCCATGACCAGTTCTCTTTATTGGCTTGAGACAAGGCGAGATTCTAGTTCTGACTCCATTTATTAAAGCCTCCATTGCCTCCACCCAAAGTGGGCGTTAACCTAAACATTTGTTGAGGTAAAAGTGATAGATCTGAAAATACAACTTCAGGAACAAGTTAAGAAAGAGTGAGATCAATTTAAAGGAAACAGGTTTATTACCGGACTACAGGATGGAGGGAGAGAGCGCATACAGCTGCGAACACGCTCACAGTCTGTTGTCATTGCAACTCTCTCCCCGAATGAACAGTGGGTCAGTCTTTATATAGGAAAACAGGGTAATATTTCTAAGACAGCGATGTAGGACAAAGTTTATGTAAACAAACTTTTAGGCTGATATGGTTAGACATTTGCAGGGCTAAAGTGTATGCAAACACGATATTTTTATAGCTCACACAAACTGCCCAAAATTCCCTCCTGCTGGGACTATAAAAATATCAAAACTTCATTCATTAACGACGCTACTTTTGAATGAAATTCTTCATAAATTACTTCGAACTGGAGTTTAGACCGACCAGAAAGAGGCGAAAACCCTCATGCAGTTGAGGGTTTTCCTCCCTTGACCCCCCGCTTGGGAGAGCGTCTGTGTCTCAGAATAGGAAAGACATTAATTAGTGTCAGACAGTAGCAAAACATCAGGGTCAGATTGGGATATGGATTGTTGCATGTGTATACGAGTTAGCATTAGCTGGGTTTCAACAATCATGGTCCGTTCGACTGTGGCATTAATGGTACGTTTGATCAAAGCTGAGAAGCAGGGTAAACAACAGGTTAGGATAACAAGCACGAGAGCAATAACAGTTAAGAACGGTACTAGGGCTTTCAAAAGAGTCTGTGTCCATGAACCCGAGAGGAACCAGTCAAGCCATCCTCGTTGTGGAACCGGATCTCCGGTCACAGCGCTCTGCATGTTCCTCATAGCCTGCAGGGCATCATAGACCGAGTAGGACGCGCCGGCAGGGATAAAGGCGCAGCACGAGTCTCCCACCACGGCACACACACCTCTCCGCTGGGCAGCCACTCCATCAAGAGCAGGGCAGCCCTGGACAATCACCTGGGCCATGGCGGCTACCCGGGCCTCTCGGCCATGCTGCAGCTTCTTCTTCTTCTTCTTCTTCTTCTTCTTCTTTTTCACCTCAGGCGCCTGAGGATTACCCTCAGCAGCGCTAGAGCTGCCACTGGAACACGGATAAGTTCATCCAGGGAGTTGCCCAAGCCGCGATGGTAGCGTTCGGTCATTAAGGCCGGACAGCGGAGCCATAAGTGTTCAGACGACTCTGTTTCCTCGTCGCACAGGCGGCAGCGATCCGAGTCGGATTTCCCCACAAGGTGGAGCCAACGGCGGAGCAGGGGGTGGTGTCCACTGCGGAAACGAATCAGGTCTGTGCGGTCTCCTTTCGATAGGGCAAGTTCTTCCTCTGTGACTTTTGTAGTGTAGGTCTGCAAAAGGCGGGGGTGGGAGGGGGGGGGAGCGATCTTCACGTTGGATGATGGCACGTCTTGTGGCTGCGTCCGGGGGGGTATTGGTTTGGTCATCTAACGAGCCAAGTTTAGCTAGGGCATCAGCCAGGTCGTTTCCGCATATGTTGCAGTGGCCCGGGATCCACAGTAGCTGCAGTCGCTTAGGCGGAGGGAAAAGGGCGATGTCACCATGAAGTCTCCGAATGGCGGGGTCTTGCGTATGGGTGTTTCCCGCGATTTGCAGTCACTGAGGATAATTGATGTCTGCCAGTCTGCTGTTTCCCTCAGCCAGGAGAGTGCCTCGGTCAGTGCCACTTTTTCAGAGTGGTAGGAGCTGCTGCGGCTGCCAGTGGCACCATGCCTATGGTGGATGATTGCAGTCTCCTTAATGACGACAAAACCTGCACCACCGTCCGCAGTGCCTTCTTTGGTGGATCCATCTGTGAAGATCTGTAGGTCCGGTTTACCCATGCTTCTGATGAGCTCTTCTGCCTTATCTCTTTGGGTGATGGTCGGCATGTGTTTAGAGACTGCGGTAAAGGCGGTTTGGATGGGAAGAGTATGTGCAAGGGGTATGGAGTTCGAGAGCGGTAAGACGGGGAAGGGTCGATGATCGCCAGTCTGGCTTCTTTTGCAAACGCATTTTAACGCCATGCTGCAGCCGGACTGACGCGCCGACACAGGCAGTCAATGGTCTCCAGACGCAGGGCGTTCCTTGCCGCTCCCACCCAGGGCAACAGAGCCATCAGGATTTTGGAGGAGACTGGTACGCTATTAATGGTACGTTTGATCAAAGCTGAGAAGCACGGCAAACAACAGTTTAGGATAACAAGCACAAGAGCAATAACAGTTACGAACGGTACTAGGACTTTCAAAAGAGTCTGTGTCCATGAGCCCGAGAGGAACCAGTCAAGCCATCTTCGTTGTGGATCCGGATCTCTGGTCATAGCGTTCTGTATGTTCTTCATAGTTTGTAGGGCATCATGGACTGAGTGGGATGCGTTGGCAGGGATGAAGGTGCAGCATGAGTCTCCTTCCATGGCAGGCTTCTCGGCCTTGTTGTAGTCGTACTGATGTTTTGACGTAGGCCTGGAATCTGTAGTCAATGGTTTCCAGACGTAGGGTTTTCTTTGCTGTTTCCACCCAGGGGAACAGAGCATCGGGATTTTGGAGGAGACTGGCCAGTGTTTGTGTTCGAGGGGGACATCCGAGCCCCACACTGGATCATGGTCATGAGCTCCAACATTAGTTCATCAGCTTTGACGGTGGTGGCCAACTTGGTGAAGGTAGCGGTCAAAGAAGGTTTAGTCTCAATTGAAACGCTTTCACCTTTTTTTGCATATGGAGACAAATAAAACCAATATAAAAGAGTTCCCTATAGTTTTATGGCATTGCTTGCTGAGCAATAATCTTTCCAATCAATATTGGAGTGGTTGCCATTTCATTTTATTACGTCAAAAAGTTTATCTCACCTGTATCCTCTTGTCCTGTCATCTGCATTCAAGCATCCACTTTTGTTAGGAGCAGCTTGTTATTGTTTTTCCATTTGCTTTCTCCCTGTGTTCTGATGTTTGTTTCCCTACTCTTGTTTGTCCCTACTCCCTTGCCGTTGCGCTCGCGCAGCTGCGCGTCATTCAAAATTAGTTCCTGTTGTCTATTTAAACCCCACTAATTATTATGTCATTTGTCGAATCGTCTGCCTTATTTCCCTCGCTATGTGTCTGTGTTACCTCATTCCTTGAGTGTTTTCCCTGGTCCGGTTTGTTTTTGTGATTTGATTTCTACGTTTTTGTTAATTTCTAAGATCCTGCCTAAGTTATTAAAGTTTTGGTATGAGCACTATTTCACTTAAGAGCTCTAAAACAAGGCGTCCAGAGCGTCGCTGAATATTCTGTGGAGTTCCGCATTTTAGCCGCCGAAAGCGGCTTTAATGACAGCGCCCTCCAGGATGCATTCCTGGGGGGGGCTGAATGTGGCGATGTAGGAGGAGCTGGCATGCTGAGACGAGCCCGAGTCCCTTGACGTGCTCGTGGAATTAGCCATCAGGATCGATGGCCGACTACAGAGACACCTAGGGCAGCGGCGAGGTGGCTCGCACGTGGGCGCCGTGGTTGGACTTCGGCGCCTGCTTACGGTTTCCCCCCAGCGGCTGCGCCTCCCCCTCCCTTGGTGACGTCAGAGCCTATGCAAATAGGCCGCGCTGGGTTGTCTGAGGACGAACGCTCGCGCTGCCGCCGGCTTTTCCTACGCTTTTACTGCGGCAAGGAGGGCCATCTCTCACTATCATGCCCTGTCCGCCCGGTAAAAACAAAGGCTCACCAATAGGAAGGGAGGTCACGGTGAGCCTGGCTATTAGGGAATCCTCCCGTCGTTTTTTACTATCAGCATCTCTTTCCTGGGAGGAAGAACTCACAACACCACCGCTTTAATGGACTGCGGAGCGGACGAAAGTTTCATCGATCGCTCTGTAGCCTCTAAGCTTGGCATCGGGACTCGGGCTATAGAGAGACCCCTAAAGATAACGGCACTGGACGGGCGTACCTTAGGCAGAGTGGAGCGACGGACGGACCCTGTTCTACTCCGCCTATCCGAGAACCACCAGGAGATGGCGTGCTTCTATATCTTGGACTGCCCGGAGGCGACTATTGTTCTGGGCCTTCCGTGGTTAAGACAGCACAATCCGGTGATCGACTGGGGTGGACCCAAGGTGGCAGCCTGGAGCCCGGCCTGCCACACCAAGTGCCTCCAGGCAGCCCATTTACCCACAGTGTCACCTCCGAGGCAAGACCCCCTGACCTATCAGCAGTGCCCGAGTGCTATCGGGACCTTTCACAGGTGTTTAGCGAGGACCAGGCCTCGGCAACCCCCCACATCGCCGGTATGACTGCGCCATTAACATGTTGCCCGGTGCTTCTCTTCTTAGGTGCCGGATCTACAACATCTCCAGGCCGGAGCAGGAGGCACTACATCTCCGAGGCGCTAGCAACAGGACAGATTCGCCCATCCTCCTCCCCTGTCGGGGCTTTTTTTTATCGACAAGAAGGACGGCTCGCTGCGCCCCTGTGTCGACTACCGAGGCCTGAATGAGATCACGGTCAAGAACAGGTGCCCTTTGCCACTCATCGACTCGGCTTTTACCCCGCTACACGGCTCTTGCATTTTTACCAAGTTAGACCTCCGAAATGCTTACCATCTGGTCCGGATTCAGGAGGGGGAAGAATGGAAGACGGCCTTACCCACCCCCCAGGGCCATTTTGAATACCTGGCGATGCCTTTCGGACTCTGCAATGCCCCGGTAGTGTTCCAGTCCCTGATCAATGACGTCCTACGGGACATGCTCAACCAATTTGTATTCGTTTATCTGGACGACATCTTGTATTTTTCCACGCAGCCTTGAGGAGCACGTGCAGCACGTGCGCCAGGTGTTGCAATGTCTCCTGGAGAACCGCCTATTCGCCAAGGCTGAGAAATGTGAATTTCACGTCTCGGAGACCACCTTTCTGGGGTACGTGGTGGCCGCCGGGGAGATGCGGATGGATGCCAAGAAGGTGGAGGCCGTAACTCAGTGGCCGAAGCCCAAGGGGAGAAGGGAGTTGCGACGTTTTTGGGGGTTTGCAAACTTCTATAGACGTTTCATCAAGAACTATAGCCGCGTCGCCGCCCCCTCACAGCACTCACATCCACGAAACTCCCGTTCCGTTGGTCAGACACAGCGGAGGCGGTGTTCTGTGACCTGAAGTCCCGTTTCACTGTTGCGCCCATCCTCTCCCACCCAGACCCTAAATTGCAGTTCCAGGTGGAGGTCGACGCCTCGGAGGTGGGGTCGGCGCTGTCCTCTCCCAGCGCAAGCAGGCGGATGGGAAGTTGCACCTCTGCGCCTTTTTCTCCCGTAGGCTGTCCCCAGCTGAACGTAACTACGGCATTGGGGACAGGGAATTGCTCGCGGTGAAGATGGCCCTGTAGGAATTGGCGACACCACCTAGAAGGGGCTAGCCAGCCGTTCACGATTCTGACGGACCACAAGAACCTGGAATACCTCAGGTCAGCCCGGAGGCTGAACCCTTGCCAGGCCAGGTGGACCATGTTTTTCAGTAGGTTTAATTTCACGCTGAACTATATCCCGGGTTCCAGGAACGGGAAGTCGGATGCGTTATGCCATGTTTTCCAGTCCCCGAACTCGGAGGAGGAGCCCCCAACTATCCTACCACCCTCCTGCACGGTGGCTAGTATGAGGACTGGGCTGGAGGCCGAGGTATTGAGGGCCCAAGAAGCCAAGAAGATGTACGCATAAGGACCTGTATGTTCCGACCCCAATGCAGTCCTAGGTACTAGAATGGGCCCACACCTCCCGTCTGACCTGCCACCCGGGGGTTGCCCACACACAGGCGGTATTGCGCCTATGTTTTTGGTGGCCGACATTAAGGGCAGATTAGCAATCTTTCTGATCTGCCTGCCATGTGTGCGCACGCAACAAATCCTCCACCAAGCCAAGCTCCGGTCTACTCCACCCACTCCAAATTCTTAGCCGTCCCTGGTCTCATATTGCGGTCGACTTCGTTACGGGCCTTCCCAAATCCCAGGGTAACACCGCCATACTTACCATAGTCAACCGGTTTTCCAAGGCGGCCCCCTTCATCGCCCTCCGAAAACTACCTTCAGCTCAGGAGACAGCCTCCCTCCTCACGCAGCACGTTTTCCGCCTGCATGGAATTCCGGCCAAAATCGTCTCCGACCAGGGTCCACAGTTCACTTCGCACGTCTGGTCTGCCTTTTGTTCAGCCCTGAAGATCACTGCAAGTCTCTCCTCGGGATATCATCCGCAGTCAAACGGTCAGTGTGAGCGCACAAATCAGCAGTTGGAAGCAGCGATTCGCTGCACCACCCATGCCGACCCAACCACCTGGAGCGAACATCTGCCCTGGATCGAATATGCCCACAACTCCCACCCAAACGCCTCCTCCAACCTGTCCCTTCAAGTGCTCCCTAGGCTACCAACCCCCCTTATTTCCTTCCCTGGAGGCGGAGACTGCCGTGCCCTCCGTCGAGGCACACCTGACCAGATGTGGCCGTATCTGGGAGAATGCCCGGGCCGCGCTTCAGCTCGCTTCCAACCGTGCCCAAGGGCAGGCCAACCGCCGTCATGCCCCCGCACCAGCCTACGTTGTGGGTCAAGAGGTTTGGCTGTCCACCTGTGATCTTCCCCTAAGGACTGAGTCCCGGAAGCTGTCCCCCCGCTTCATCGGCCCCTACAAGATCGAACGGATAAAAAACCCATGCGCCGTGCGCCTCAAGCTCCCACCGCCCCTCCGCATCCACCCCACCTTCCACGTTTCCCAGATCAAGCCAGTCACGAAGAGCCATGTGGCCCGCATAGGGGGGAGGTTCTGTCAGGCCCCAGACTAGACTGGTGGCTGGTTGCGCCTCTCACCCTATCACAGGTCCAGCCCCTAATGACTCGAGTGCTGCCTGGTGTGAGTCATTAGCCAACAAGGAGTATTTAAAGCCACCAGGAACATGACCATGCTGCTGGATCGTCTTAACAGTTTACTGTTAGGTATCCTCTCGCGTTTTTCTTTGCCTGCCTTATTGATATACGACCTCTTGTTTGCTCCCAGGTTTCCGACAACGCTCTGCCCCCACAACCACGGATCACGGACCACGGACAACGACCACGGATCACGGACAACAACTTCGCCTTCGACCCTGTACCCTCCACACGGACTCCACGGCAACCGACCTTCCTGCTCGCGGACGATCGAAATAAAGATTTGAAAGAACCAGACTCGCACCCTCGCCTGCTTTGGGGTCCTCCATCCCCGTCCGTAACAATCTCCATGATGCCAGAATCGCTGTAAGATCACTCTAGGTGGCTATAGCCAACCCATGACCAGTGCAGGATTGCAGTCGCTTGCTCCAACTGGAGGGCATAGCACCAGTTCAACTCAAAAATGGCTTGGTCCATGCATATGCCGGAGCCGGTCCGGAATTAGGTAGTGGTCACTGGTTGTTGATGAGTGTAACCGTCTGATCATAAGCCCTTTGTGCACACTTTTTAATCTTTTTCCAGGACCACAGCTGATCAGTCCTGGCCTACGGTGAGTTCCTGATTTGTGTCGTTTCAAACTCTTTTCATCATGGAGTTGTATCTTGACTTTTTCAGAGTACGCAAAAGTGCCAAAATCGAGAATATGAAAAACCTCTTTAAACCTCTATAAAACTGCTCACAACTGTTTATTTTGATATCTAAAACACTCCCTACTCCCCAGGCTATGATCTCTAACACTTTAGATACACTTTTGACAAATTTGTAGAGGTTTCAATAATATTGCTGTATTGTGACCTTTTGGTGTGACAGAGGTGTGCGGTGTGGAAAAACAGATGTACAGGACAACAGTATTCTCAAAGGCAAAATGTATTTCTCTACAGTACAGTTAGCCATGCTGGCTTTTACCTCAAGCATAGAGAGCACGTTAAGTGTGTCTCGGCAGCGAGCCATAAAAAACATGGCAATAACAACAAGTCTTGTGTTGCAAACGGACGTAGCCTATTTAGGCTGCATTCAATAGCCAAAAGCAGATTGGAAAAATATAAACAAATCAGAAATCCCTGCCATAGGTGTATTAACACCACCTACACTACATTGTAGGTATTAAAGTAGCTGTTGTATGCAAAAGCCTTGTCCAGGGGTGGGAAACCTACTCCACAAAGGGCCAGTGATCAAGTGGTTAGTGTGCCGGCCTCACAGTTCTGGGGTTGAGGGCTCGATCACAGGTCTGGACCTTCCTGTGTGGAGTTCGCATGTTTTTCCCCTGGTGGCATGGGTATTATCGAGGTACTCCGGTTTCCTCCCACATCCCAAAAACCTGCATGATAGGCTGGTTGGACACTCTAAATGGGACCTAGCTAGGAGTATGAGGTGAATGGTTGTCAGTCTCCTTGTGTCCTGAGATTGACTGACCACCAATTCAGGGCGTCCCCCACCGTATGCCAATTGGCGCAGACAGGCTCCAGCAACTCCCACAATCCTCGTGAGGATAAGTGGAACAGAAAATTAATGAATTAATGAATAAAAGGTGCGTGGGATCCAGCCTACTAATACACAAGAACTGGCCCACCAAAGACCCGGCAATATTTGGTGTGTGGGGGCAATGTTATGGTTTTAGGCGAAGCAGGCATGAAGACAGCTTCACTGGTGGTAATGTCTCTTTATTGCAATTCACCCTGACAGAGCGAAGGCACAAGGGGAGTAGCATAGGCAGGTTGGGGAGTGAGGGTCGAGAGCCGTGGAGTTCGTGGGAAAGATCCAAGGCAGAGGTATAGGGTCCATGAGGCGAGAAACGTGGTCATGGTCGTAATCGTGGTCGAGATCTTAATTGTGGTCCTAGGGCAAAAACAAGAGATCGAAGATCAGAGAAAGCAAAAACAAGGAGGTAGTGCGAGAGGGTACTTTACATTGAACTGATAAAGACGATCCAGTACCGTGGTTCAGCTCTGGGTGGTTTAAATAGCTCCGTGGCTGTGATGAGCCACACCTGCTACTGCTTAGCGGCTAAGCAAACTATTCCACAAAGGGCTGCAGTGGGTGCAAGTTTTCATTCCAACCCATAAATAGGACACTTTTTCACCAATCTGGTGTCCTAGAAGTGCAATCAGTAGATTGCTGTCAGGTGCTTCTTGTTTTCGACAGAAATCTCATTGGTCAAAGTGTCTGTGCTGGATAGGTTGGGACAAAAACCTGCACCCACAGCGGCCCTAGAGGATCGGTTTGCCCACCCCTGGCTTAGCCCATCAGGTGCTGGAGCTGATGACAGGCACAGCCACCCACCTGTCTGGCCTTGGGCCAGACAGACAATGTTTAAGTCACTATTAGTGAGTAATTTTAGCAAGACAAGAAACGGGTCTGCAGGTAGCCTACAATTCTGGATTATTGGGTTTTTTGGACAAGAGCATAAACATGCAGAGACAAGAAATAACTCTTTAATTTCAGGGATAAAATTACATCTCTTACATATTTTATTAATATTTGTATCATTAAAAATTAAACATCATTTCAAATTTTATAAGGATTTATTAGTTGTTTTATATCCTATAAACTTTTAATTCTAAACAAGATTTGAATTGTAAGTGTATTAAATGTTTTGTTTTACTATATTGTTTATATATGGGAAATGGGAAAGTAATGTACAATTTTTCCACTAGGTGGTGTAGTGGTTCTTTTCCCTAACTTCAGTGTGGGCAGCGGGGGTTCGAGTCCAACTTGGTGGCAGTTTGATTGTAACTGTGAAATGGTTGTCTGTCGCCAGGTGTCTCCAATGACTGACTGGCAACCAATATAGGGTGGAGTCCACCTTTCGCCAGAAGCCAGCTGGGATAGGCTGCAGCACCCTATGACACTTGGAGGTTTCAATTTCAACTAATCCAGCATCGACATAGATATTTTCCATACTGCTTATCCTCGCAAGGGTCACAGGGTCCATGGACCCTGTAGGTGGGGACACCCTAAATTAGTTATCACTCAAACATACGGCACAAGGAGACAAACAACCATTCACACTCACACTCATACCTCTGGACAATTTAGAATGCTCAACCAACTGACTATGCATGTCTTTTGGGATGCGGAAGGAAATTGGAGCTGTTATTCTTTTGCAAGATGTCGAGGCGAGGAAACAGGAAATAGGACCCAATCGCAGGGAAGCAGGCAAGGACGAGGGAAGTGATGCTCAAACGAAAACTTTAATAGCTTAGAAAGGATCTTAGAAAATAACAAAGACTTGGAAATCAAATCACATAACTGGGAAAACGAGGAACGAGGCATATGGAACATAGATCGAGGTAACGTGGAAACATCGCATGGACAAAAAAAGCAGACAATCTGACGAATGACATAACAATCAGTGGGGTTTAAATAGACTGACATGGGTTGACGAGACAATTAGGATCACCTGGGAAACACACGAGGGAGCAAGCAGGGAATACACCAGGGGCGTATAAACGACAGCTGAACACAATGGGCAATGTTGGAATAATGATTAAAACCTTTTGAATCATTATTAGTAATATTTAATTAAAATAGGAAAACATCTTTCAACATAACTGCTTACACTTGCAAGGAGGTACCTTGTGACGTCGTCTTAGTCACCAAGGCATTCTAAATTGCAGTAACTGAATCATTGTATTTAATCGCGACACTCGAAAAACATGTTATGTAATCAGTACAATAACACCCTAGATCAGGGGTCCCCAAACTTTTTCCTGTGAGGGCCACATAACTTTTCCCTTCTCTGATGGGGGGCCGGTGTCAGTTTGTAACAGAAAAAGTGTGACGATCGTAGGGGAGCTTAAAAAATGTATTGTTTTCCAGAAAGCCACACATAACCAAATAACCCTTTCCAGGTTCTTTACAGAAAAAGTCAGGAAACAAACCCTAATAACACTATTAAAAAATAAATAATAACTAAATAACCCTCTCTGAGTGCTTCACAGAAAAAAACAGGAAATAAATAACACTATTTATGAAATAAATAATATCTAAATAACTCTCTCTGGGTTCTTCATAGAAAAAAAGCCATGTAACATTAAATTTCTGTTGTGCCATGCACACTCTTCTCCCTTTGCCCTGATGAAGTTTATGCACGACACCACAACCTTCATTACAGAATCCCACGTCAACACTTTGCAGCACAGTGCTTGCTGGTGAATTAGGCAGTGGACTCGTAGCGGGGCGGTGAGACCCCTTTTTTCCAACTCCCGGTTCATGCGTCCTATTAAACCGCGAGTTTCGCCCACCATGCTAGGAGCCCCGTCAGTCGTGATGCTAGCCAGCTTTGACCAGTCCAGGTCCAACTTCTCCATGGTTTGGCACACTTTGTCAAAAATATCCTCTCATTGTGGTCCCTTTGAGACTTTGGAGGGCTGCCAGATCCTCGCATATCTCAAAGTTTGCGCTAACTCCACGAATAAAAATGAGCAGTTGCGCTGTGTCTTGCACGTCCGTGCTTTCATCCAGTGCTAATAAAAAAAAGTCAAATTCTTTCGTCTTCTGCTGCAGCTGGGCATATTACTCCCAATTTCTTCAACGCGTCTCGTGATTGTACTCGCCGACAGACTTACGGCATTAAATGGATCTTTCTTCTCGGGACACACTTCCTCCACGACAACATCCATACATTTCTTAAAAAACTCTCCATCAGTGAAAGGCTTACCGTTGCTTGCTATCAGTTTAGCAACCCGAAAGCTGGCCCCAACGGATGCCTGGTTCAGCTGAGCTTGACGTCGAAATGTAGTCTGCTGAGATAATAGTCCAACTTTTCGCTTTGAGAGTTTGTCTGCTCGTATTTGGCCTTGCACGCTATCGTACTTGTCTTTGTGACGGGATTCATAGTGCCGGCGAAGATTGTATTCTTTGAATACTGCCACCGTCTCTTGACAGATGAGACAAACAGCCTTTTCTTTGCATTGGACAAAAAATAATTGTTTGTCCACTGCAGGTTAAATACCCTGCATTCTGAATCAATTTTTCTCTTAACTAACCTTTTCGCCATTATTCCGTTCTCAAACAGGTTCAGGTTGCACAATTTTTATATGCTTGAATAGCATCGCAATAGCGATGGTACCAGGGCTCCGCCCTCACCTGCGATCGTCCAGATGTCTCGCTAACACTCTGCTCACGCATGCAACGGTGGAAGTGCCCGCATGCATCAAAGGCAAACACTCTCCCCGCACGTGTCACCAAAGAAGCAATGCGAAGGCCCGCTTCACTGGGATGATTTGTGGGCTCAGCAGGGGTGCAATGAACCAAACACAAGAGTAAAACGTCCCAGTCTTCAAGGCCAAATAGGAAAAAAATCTTATAGCGTCTCTGGTATTGTTCAGAGGGCCGGTCCAAATGTGCCCGCGGGCCGGATACGTAGTTTGGTGACCCCTGCCCTAGGGTTTGATGAAACCCAGGTTAAGATCCACTGATATATATATATATATATATATATATATATATATATATATATATATATATATATACAGTGGCGGGCCATCAGGGCCTTCTCTGCTGGCCTAAGAAATATCTGAATCATATTATATTTTGTCCACCAATACTTATTATTCCAAATGGTCTGTTAGCTTCCTTTCATTGCTTTCCCCCCTGGTTGCACTGCTTCCAGATGTGTGTTTTCATATTGAAGCATTTAACCAATCACATTTCAGCCATTATTTGTTGCCAGATCAGATCTGCCTCAAAGCCTTCACAATCAGTTCTTGCGGGCTCTGCTGCATTAAACTAGACTGTTGCTTTTAACCAATCAGATTTCGAGTTGGCAACCCCACAATGATTTTTCATAGGCGTTAGCATTTTGCTGGCTGGGACATGTCATTGCTTTAACAAACTATGATTGGCTAGTAGGCGGGCCAAAGCAGTACCCGAGGCAGCCGAGATCGCAAACTCCACCCACTATGGCCGACAGAAGCAGAAGCAAAAACAAATTGATTCTGTTTGCTCACAAAGCTATTTTCCAGACGGACTTTTCCAGAAAAAAATGGACATCATTAAGAAAGGGCGGTCAACTCCGAACCTAGCAAGCCTGTTACAGCCGGGAAAATGGTGTGTGGGGCGCTTTCAGCGCGCAAATAGTATATTGTTGTGTTGATATAAAGCCATTTTCATTCAAAACGGACTATGCCGGAAATATGACAGGACAGGCTCGACTTTCATCATTAGCTTCGATGGCGATAGGAAAGAAGGAAGAAAGAAAGGAGGATGGATATTGTGTAAAAAGGATTTTTGGTGAGTAAAATTACAAATATGGCTATATTCCTAAATAATATTTCAATTGTGGGCCATGTTCTGATATCTGAAAAGCTCCAGTGTTTGTATTTAAGCTCCAGTGTTTGTATTTAATCACAAAATGCTGCTAGGAAGTGGATTTTACCTCAGTTTAATTTTTGGCGTTTCACCATTGACGTCCATCGCTGTCTTTTCCCGGGAAAAATCACCCCCCTGGCCTGGTTGTAATGTCTCAAAAGCTCCAGTATTTGTATTCATTCAATAAATGATGCTAGGAAGTGGATTTTACCTAATTTTAGTGCATTTTTGTTGTGTTACCGCAAATTTAGAGTTCTGATGGATGTGGGGAAAAACTGTCCTTAAGCCTATTTGTCCGTACTTTGTGGGACCTATAGCGTCTGCCAGAGGTCAGCAGCTGGAACAGATTGTGACCAGGGTGGTATGGGTCCCCTATGATGTTCCTGGCTCTGCTGAGGTAACGAGGGCTGGCAATGTCTTCCAGTGAGGGCAGAGAGCAGTGTTAATCACTTTCTGCATGGCCTTTTTGTCTGCCGCCGTGCTTCCAGCGTACCACACTGTGATGCAGTACGCCAGGATGCTCTCTACAGTGGTTCTATAGAAGGTTATCAGAAGCTTGGTGTCCAAGTTGTTCCTCCTAAGTACCCTGAGGAAATGGAGTCGTTTCTGAGCCTTCTTCACTACTGCCGTGATGTTTGTAGACCATGAGAGCTTATCCGTGACGTGGACCCCAGGAATTTAAAGGACTGGATCCTGTCTACACGTACTCCATTTATGAGGAGTGGGGCCAGATCTGTGCCGTGTTTGCGAAAGTCCAGGATTATTTCTTTAGTCTTCGTGGTGTTCAGTGTGAGATTGTTCACCGAGCACCACAGAGACAGTTTGTTGACCTCATCTCTGTAGGACGACTCATCCCCTCCTGAGATGAGTCCGACCACAGTGGTGTCGTCAGCGAATTTGATGATGGCGTTAGACTGGTGGGTGGGTGTACAGTCGTATGACAGTCATATGTGTACAGGGAGTACAGAAGAGGACTCAGTACACAGCCTTGAGGGGAGCCAGTGCTCAGTGTAATGGAGGAAGAGAGGTGGGGACCAAGTCTAACAGTTTGTGGTTGGTTGGTCAAGAAGTTCTTTATCCAGCAGCAGATTGAAGAGGATCGTCCAAGGTGGGAGAGTTTGTCAGCCAGAATGTCCAGTATTATAGTGTTGAAGGCTGAGCTATAGTCAATGAAAAGCATCCTCACATAGTTCCCATTTAAGACCTACCATATGTACATATATATATATATATATATATATATATATATATATATATATATATATATATATATATATATATATATATATATATATATATATATATCCTCACGTAGTACCCATGGTGTTCCAGGTGGCTCAGTGCAAACAGTGGACCTGTTTGCTCTATAAGCAAACTGGTGAGGGTCAACTGAGGGAGGGATTGTATTCCTGATATGGCGAGCTACCAACTTTTCAAAGAACTTCATGATTACAGGCGTGAGTGCAACAGGCCTATAATCATTCATGCTGTCAATGGTTGGCTTTTTGGGGACAGGGATAATGGTGGCAGATTTCAGACAGGATGGAATGATGGATTGTTGCAGGGAACAATTGAAAATTTTTGTGAAGACTCCAGCCAGCTGGTCAGCACAGGCTTTTAGCACCTTCCCAGGTACTCCGTCTGGGCCAGCAGCCTTCCTGGTGTTCACAGACCGCATTACCAGTCTCACTTCCTGTTCCCGGAGGGTGGTGGTGGGGGTGTTGAGACTGGGTCTGATTTGTCAGTCTCAAAGCGGGCAAAGAAACGGTTCAATTCCTCCGCTAGTGAGGCATCTGCGTTAACAGACATATTATTGTTATTGTAGTTGGTAATATGTCGTATTCCTTGCCACATCTTCTTTGGGTTATTTTCTGTGAAGTGCTCCTCAATTTTCTTAGTATATGCTGCCTTGGCCTTTTTAATGCCTCTTTTCAGCTCAGCTCTGGCAGCTCTATATTTTATCTTGTCCCCTGATCTAAAGGCGGTGTTACGGCATTTGATGAGTGCCTGTGTCTCATTGGTCATCCAGGGTTTTTGGTTAGGAAAAACCCGTATTCGTTTATTTATAGTGACGTTGTCAATGCAGTTTTTTATGTAAGAAAGTACAGAGTCTGTGTAGTCCTGGAGGTTGTCGTGTATGAGTTTGAGCCATATTCAAGTTCGCTTACCCTGAACTCACCCTGATCAAAATGTTTGTCTCTATGGATGCTTGGTCCGGTCAGGAATCTCTGAGCACAGGATATAGCCCAGGTGTTTTTAAAAAAAATATATAAACAATTGTTCATGTGTTCTAGAGTTGCAATGAATTCTTCAAAGTTTATCAGAGTGACAATATTGTAAAACTGTTCCTGACCTATGCCCCGACATCAGGGGTCGGCAATAAATAATTGGTAGAAAACTATTGCAGTATATTGCCATGAATATAGTTTCAATTGGAGATTTCACGATGTAGATATATTTATTTTTCAGCTAAAAAAATATCAATTATTGGTCTCCGAACCAAAATTATTTCCAATAATCATTTTCCGTAGCGTGCGAGAAATTCGCAAATGCATGCTCACAAAAAACACGCTTGCATGCACATTGCTCGCATTTCTCTATGTATTCAAGATCAAATGCTGTGTGCGTCGTGCACAGTGCACGCACGTGCGCACACGCGAGTATTGCATGTGCATGTGTAATCCGCATGATCACAGTGCGGCTACTTATTGGTCGGGACACTTAGAGCTAGTTGATTGAATCATGCATTTCCCCATGTTGACCGCGCGATTTGAGCTGCACACCGCTAATTGCGAACGTTATTCCGTACTCAACATTGACTCAAAATGTCTTAGAAGAACGAAGCGCTGGTGAGACTCCATTTTACGGAGGTCGATGCTGCAAAAGGACAATGGCGATGCAATTGCAGCAAAGTATTGGTACAGCGGCCAAAGGCGAGAAGGACCAACCTGCTGCACCATCTGCAAAACCAGCACCCCACTGCAGTATCAGCCGGACCTCTGTGTATTCATTGAACGATGTTTGAACGATGTGTGTGTTTGTTGTCAAATCCTGGATTGCTTGCAACAGTGGCATTGTGAAGAGGAATGGCAACAAAAACGTCAGAGCCAAATCTATTCTGGCCAAACCAAAGAAAGCAAACTATGGACTTTCTTCGCTTGAATACACCCTTAGTTTCTGAAGGAGGAGAATAGGTGTTAATGTTTTATTTGATCTGGTCCAGGGGTGGGGAACACGCGGCTCTCGAGCTGCTTGCATTCTCTTGGCCAAAATGAATGCGGCTCTTTGCCTCCTATATTTTTTTGTATAAAATTGTCTTTTTTGTCTCGTTTCATGTTTCTCTGATTTGTATTCTCTCTTAAAAAACTAAAAGTCATTAAGGCCCATTAAATAACAAATACCGTATTTTCACACCTATAGGGCGCACTTTAAAGTCTAAAATTTTCTCTAAAATGAATGGGGCCCCCATCAGTCAGTGCGGCTTGTTCATGGGCTAAATTCTAAATTTTGTATGACCTGACCACTTGACTGACTGGTTTCATTTCTTGCCGACACTCTACTTATTGCGATCAACCCAGCGGACATTCACCCTAAAAATAGCCTCCCGGCGTATTGCAAGCATTACGGTAAATCCATTCAAACCATCCCAGGCGAGTGGCATGGTAGTTTACCTCCGTGTGCTCGTAGCGCTTTTAACCCTCAGAAAACCCTACAAAAACGGGCAGGCAGCGTCGCACGAGTTACGTGACGATTTGGAATGGATTGTCGATGCCTGGGCCAAAGTGCTGGTAAGCACTGTAGTTTGAGCTTTCGTTAAAGCTGGAATCACTATTACAAAACCCCACAGCGACAACTCTGACCCTGACAATGAGATGGAACCCAGCATTGTTGGTGAACTCGCCCACTTGGCTGAACTCTTTATGTCGGATACAGGCGAAGAGGACTTTGACAGATTTGTAGATGTTTGAATACTTTGACTTATAATTTCGCGAATACACCTTACGTCAATAAAACAAAATCAAACTCAGTTTTGCCCCTGTTGCCTTTTTTAAAACATACGATACCATACATAATAACGTGTGTGTCATGCTAGCACAACCATTGCAGCGCATCCTTTGAAACAAAGCGCCTTTTGAGTGACAAAAAAAGAGAACATACACCCGCAACTGAGACAGTGCCCTTTCAGGCAGTGCATTCTATAGGTGTGAAAATACAATAAATTATATTTAAAAAATAATTTGCTAGGTTGGATTTTTTTTTCCTGCTTCTGACGTAAGGTGCTGCTCACATTTTGGCTGTTTGTGTAACTTGTTTGCCACCTCTGATCTAGTGTATAATGTTAGTATATTCTTGCATACAGTTGTGTGTTATAGATGTGTGATGTGTTAACAATGTGTGATAGGTATCTCTCGTTGTGTTCCATAGATTATCAAAAAGTGTAGTGGAGTGAAAAAAGATTGCAGAGCGCCGGGTTTTTCCTGACCAAAAACCCTGGATGACCAGTGAGACACAGGCACTCATCAATTGCCGTAACACCGCCGTCAGGTCAGGGGACAAGTTACAATACAGCGCTGCCAGAGCAGACCTGAAGAGAGGCATTAAAAAGGCCAAGGCAGCATATACAAGGAAAATTGAGGCACATTTAACAGTAAATAACCCAAAGAAGATGTGGCAGGAAAAAACACACATTACCAAATACAATTACAATAATGTGTCTGTTAACACAGATGCCTCACTAGCAGAGGAACTGAACCGTTTCATTGCCAGCTTTGAGACTGACAAATCGGATTCAGTCTCAACACATCCAACACCCTGCAGCAGTACACTGAAGCTTCAGGAACATGAAGTGAGACAGGTACTGCAGACTGTGAACACCAGGAAGGCTGCTGGCCCTGACGGAGTACCTGGGAAGGTGCTCAAAGCCTGTGCTGACCACCTTACTGGGGTTTTCACAAACATTTTCAATTTTTCCACGCAACAATCCATCATCCCATCCTGCCTGAAATTTGCCACCATTAGCCCCTAAAAAGCCAACCATTGACAGCCTGAATCATTATAGGCCTGTTGCACTTACGCCTTTGATCATGAAGTGCATTGAAAAGTTGGTCGCCCGCCACATCAGGGATACAATCCCTCCCTTCGTTGACCCTCACCAGTTTGCTGATAGAGCAAACAGGTCTACTGAGGACGCCATCGCCGTAGCTCTACACACAGCACTGAGCCACCTGGAGCACCATTGGATTGGATTGGATTGGATAACTTCATTCATCCCGTATTCATTGTCACAGCAGCAAGAGGGTGAGAATACAGATACAGGAAAGGAATTTTAGACATAAATTGATAGGTAATAAATAAGTTAATAAATAAATACATGAATAAATATATAAATGAATAACTAAGTGTGTTGCTGAAATATATATATATATATATATATATATATATATATATCAGTGGCGGGCCGTCAGGGCCTTCAAGGCCTTCTCTGCTGGCCTAAGAAATATCTGATATCTCATATTATATTTTGTCCATCAATACTTATTATTCCAAATGGTCTGTTTGCTTCCTTTCATTGATTTCCCCCCTGGTTGCACTGCTTCCAGATGTCTGTTTTCATATTGAAGCATTTAACCAATCACATTTCAGCCATTATTTGTTGCCAGGATCAGAAATCTGCCTCAAAGCCTTCACAATCAGTTCTGCGGGCTCCGCTGCATCAAACAGGACTGTTGCTTTTAACCAATCAGATTTCGAGTTGGCAACCCCACAATGCTTTTTCGCAGCCATTGGAATTTTGCTGGCTGGGATACGTAATTGCTTTGACCAACTATGATTGGCTAGCTATAGAGAGTAGGCGGGCCAAAGCCATAGTGAGGCAGCCAGAGATCGCAAACTCCCCCCACAATGGCCGATAGAGGCAAAAACAAATGGATTTGGTTGCAGATTTGCTCACAAAGCTATTTTCCAGACGGACTTTTCCAGAAAAAAATGGACATCATTAAGAAAGGGCGGTCCTCTCCGAAGCTAGCAAGCCTGTTACAGCCGGGAAAAGGGTGTTTGCGCCACTTTCAGTGCGCTAACTTAGCTGCACAAGCAAATATATTGTTGTGTTGAATTAAGATGGCGATAGAAAAGAAAGAAGAAAGAAAGGAGTATGGATATTGTGTACAGTTAAAAATGATTTTTGGTGAGTATAATAGGGCTATATTCCTAAATAATATTTCAATTTTGGGCCCGGTTCTGATATCTGAAAAGCTCCAGTGTTTGTATTTAAGCTCCGGTGTTTGTATTTAATCACTAAATGCTGCTAGGAAGTGGATTTTACCCTATTTTACCCCAGTTTAATTTTTGCCGTTTCGCCATTGACGTCTATCGCTGTCTTTTCCTGGGTAAAATCACCCCCCTGGCCTGGTTGTAATGATTTTACCTCATTTTAGTGCATTTTTTTCCATTTCACATATGGACGTATATGGACGTATCGGCGTTCATCGCTGTCTTTTTACCGGGGAAATGATACTCCAGGCCCAGATCTGATGTCCAAAAAGCTCCAGTATTTGTATTTAATCAATAAATGCTGTTTTCAGCTGGATTTTACCCCATTTTCGGGCAATGTTTGCCCGTACGCCATTGACGTTCATCGCTGTCTTTTCCCGGGAAAATCACCCCCCTGGCCTGGTTTTAATGTCTGAAAAGCTCCAGTATTTGTATTTAATCCTGAAATCCTGCTAGGAAGTGGATTTTACCCCATTTTTGTGCATTGATTTATTGATTGTTTTCTATGTGTCGCAGCTGTAGCTGCAGTAGAGGTTTTGTGAAATATGAATTGTATTCTTATATTTAATCTTGCACACTTTTGCACTCTGATGTATTAGAAGTCACTAGAATAGAATTTATCTACACCTATTGGTTCAAATGTGCACTACACCATTTTGTCCTCCACCTCCTTCATTTGTATTAACGCCTCCCATTTTTATGACTTGTCTTATCTCTATTAAAAACACAGTTGAAGCAGGTTTAGGGCGGGAAATAGCTTGGAGAGGCCTGGAGAGTAGTCACATTCTCCGGCATCTGAGTTCTTGCTTGACCCCCGCCTCTGCAGACGCGGCCTTAAATTTCATTCTTTCTGTCTCAATGTGTGCTCTTGTGTTCGAGTTTATTTAAGTGTTGGCAAGTAGCCCCAACAGGTTTTATAGCCATAAAATAGTTTTTGAGGGTTGGATTGATAAGTTGAAGGCGCTACCAGAAAATGCACGGACCGCCACTGATATATATATATATACACATATACGCATACATACAGTTGTGGTCAAAGGTTTACATACACTTGTGAAGAACAATGTCATGGCTCTCTTGAGTTTCCAGTTATTTCTACAACTCTGGTTTTTCTCTGATAGAGTGATTGGAACAGATAATTCTTTGTCACAAAAACATTCATGAAGTTTGGTTCTTTTATGACTTTATTATGGGTGAACAGAAAAAAAGTGATCAAAACTGCTGGGTCAAAAATATACATACAGCAGGGCTGATATTTGGTAACATGTCCCTTGGCCATTTTCACTTCAATTAATTTTGGTAGCCATCCACAAGCTTCTGGCAAGCTTCAGGTTGAATCTTTGACCACTCCTCTTGACAGAATTGGTGCAGTTCAGTTAAATTTGATGGCTTTCTGACATGGACTTGTTTCTTCGGCATTGTCCACAAGTTCTCAATGGGGTTTAAGTCAGGACTTTGGGAAAGCCATTCGAAAACCTTAATTCTAGCCTGATTTCGCCATTCCATTACAACTTTTGATGTGTTTGGGGTCATTGTCCTGTTGGAACACCCAACTGCGCCCAAGACCCAATCTTCGGGCTGATGACTTTAGGTTATCTTGAAGAATTTGAAGGTAATCCTCCTTCTTCATTATCCCATTTAAAGCACTGTAAAGCACCAGTTCCATTGGCAGCAAAACCGCCCCACAGCATAATACTACCACCACCGTGCTTGACGGTAGGCATGGTGTACTTGGGGTTAAAGGACTCACCTTTTCTCCTCCAAACATATTGCTGGGCATTGTGGCCTAACAACTCGATTTTTGTTTCGTCTGACCACAGAACTTTCCTCCAGAAGGTCTTATCTTTGTCCATGTGATCAGCAGCAAACTTCAGTCGAGCCTTAAGGTGCCGCTTTTGGAGCAAGGGCTTCCTTCTTGCATGGCAGCCTCTCAGTCCATGGAGATGCAAAACACGCTTAACTGTGGACACTGACGCCTGTGTTCCAGCAGCTTCTAATTCTTGGCAGATCTACTTTTTGGTGATTCTTGGTTGAATCTTCACCCTCCTGACCAATTTTCTCTTAGAAGCAGCTGATAGCTTGCGTTTTCTTCCTGATCGTGGCAGTGACAAAGCGTTTGTTGGCGTTTGCATCCAATGAGCCCTATTTAAATGGCCTCAGAGAAGTCACCAGCTGTAGTCACTCATAATCACTCACAAGAAGTTAAGAGGCCATGCTATGAAGCTCATTTCACTGACACAACTTTCTATGTCACCAAAATTGCTAATTCGTGTTGCTGTATGTATATTTTTGACCCAGCAAATTTGATCACTTTTTCTGTTAACCCATAATAAAGTCATAAAAGAACCAAACATCATGAATGTTTTTTGTGACAAAGAAATAACTGTTCCAATCACGCTTCCTTCTTGCACGGCAGCCTCTCAGTCCACTGAGATGCAAAACAAGCTTGACTGTAGACACTGACACCTGTGTTCCAGGAGCTTCTAATTCTTGGCAGATCTGCTTTTTGGTGATTTTCGGTTGAATCTTCACCCACCTGACCAATTTTCTCTCTGCAGCAGGTGATAGCTTTCGTTTTCTTCCTGCTCGTGGCAGTGACAAAACAGTGCCATGCACTTTATACTTACAAACAATTGTTTTCACTGTTGCTCTTGGGACCTGCAGCTCCTTTGAAATGGCTCCAAGTGACTTTCCTGACTTGTTCAAGTCAATGATTCGCTTTTTCAGATCCATGCTGAGCTCCTTTGACTTTCCCATTGTAGCGTTTGTGGGCGTTTGCATCCAATGAGCCCTATTTAAATGGCCTCAGAGAAGTCACCAGCTGTAGTCACTCATAATCACTCACATGCTAATTCGTGTTGCTGTATGTATATTTTTGACCAAGCAGATTTGATCACTTTTTCTGTTAACCCATAATAAAGTCATAAAAGAACCAATCTTCATGAATGTTTTTTGTGACAAAGAAGTATCTGTTCAATCACTCAATCAGAGAAAAATCAGAGTTTCTAGAAATAACTGGAAACTCAGACATGACATTATGTTCTTCACAAGTGTATGTAAACTTTTGACCAGGATGCTTTTCATTGACTATAGCTCAGCCTTCAACACTATAATACTGGACATTCTGGCTATAGAGCTACTGTGGAGAGCATCCTGGCATACTGCATTACAGTGTGATACACTGGAAGCACGGCAGCAGACAGAAAAGCCATGCAGGAGTTATCAACACCGCTCAGAAGATCATCGGCTGCTCTCTGCCCTCACTGGATGAGATTGCCAGCCCTCGCTACCTCATCAGAGCCGGGAACATTGTTAGGGACTCATACCACCCTGGTCACAACCTGTATCAGCTGCTGCCCTCTGACAGACGCTACAGGTCTCACAAAGCACGGACAAATAGACTTAGGGACATTTTTTCCCACAGCCATCAGGACTCAACTTGCGTTAGCACGACACACAATCCCTTCTGTGCAATAACTTCAGGGTTTGCAATAACAATGTGCAATGTCCGGTCCACTATGAACATTCACAAGGTCGAACACAAATAAAGCACACCGAGACAGATGAGTGAGATTTTGAAGCTTCTGCAGAAGGAGAGTACGGATCCACTATGAACAGTCACAAGGTCGAACACAAATAAAGCACACCGAGACAGATGAGTGAGATTTTGAAGCTTCTACAGAAGGAGAGTACGGAGGTGGTGGGTCCGACGACTCTACTTCCACAGCCGATATTTTACTCAGGGCAAGATTTCATGACATACAAATTCTCTATGACAAGGGACATACAAATTCCCTGTTACAAAGATGCAGCGCGACAGTGACACCGATGATGGTGGTGATACTGATGATGTTAAAGGCTACATATAAACATATAAACAAAGGACATACCCTATTACAAAGATGCATGGTTTTGAAACCGATGGTTGTGATGTGGATGGTTTCTATGACATGGGCATGACACGGATTGAAGGTGATGTTGATGTCATAGATTGAAACATTATTTGATTACTTTCAAGATTATTTCACATTTCCCCCCTTAAGTAACTAAAATAATTTTTATTAATCACATCAATTTGTATCCCTCCTCTACGGGTTTTAAAATACAAACATCATCATCAGTTACTCTTCGCAGGGTATGGAAAATAACAAAATCACTTGTCAGGGCACCATCTTAATAGTCAAAACAAACATTTACACAGAGGAGACGGCATCCTGGGATTCCTCACACTTCAAAGGAGTGTGAGAATCTCCAGCATGGTTTGCCATGCGGTGGTACTGTATATCACTGTAAGTTACTAGCGTGTGCTGGATTCAAGGTATTGCATCGCTTTACGGTGAGATGGGGTTGCGATAACAATGTAGCTATTATGGCCAGGTGTCTTGCTGGTGACAGGAACGACATTTTTGTTTGTGTTATCAGTAGATCATCAGTCCGCTGGCTGTAGGAGTCTGATGTGACCACGACTCCTCACTTCTGGTCTCCAGGAATCTCACCATGCATCCTAGGTCCTTCCATGGCCTGTGGGGTTTTCTCTTTATGGACACGTGGGGTTTTATCCCAAACTGTAGGAGTTTTTCCGCTTGTGGTGGCAAGTCCACTGAGATGGCCGCATCTCCCTCTGTCGTGGTGTACAGGTACTCCAATCGAACTAGTTGGAGTCCTAGTCGCTCGAACTGTTTAACAAATTCTGTTCTGGCTTTCCCAAACTTCATGGTGATGTGTAGTGGCCAGTGGGTTTGTGCTTGGCCATTTACATCTTCGACTTTGGTTTTTAACTGTCAGACTACAGATGAAGGCCCTTGTGTTGCTAAATCTAGGGAGTAGAACGTATGAGGTTCCTCTTGACCTTCGACTACTTGGATCTCCATTTCCTCCCACCTGTGTATTGGTTTCATGCCATCATCTGTGGGGATAAGGCTGATTCCCAGTTTACGGAGTAGGTCTCTTCCCAGGAGGTTCACAGGACAGTTCTGTTATTTTTATCTTCCTTGACTTCTTCAATAGTTCCATGTGTCCTCCTGCTCCAATCACAGTGAACCATTCTCTTCCTGGTATCAATCCTGGCACTTGGTCTTTGATGACTGATTTATCTGCTCCAGTGTCACATAAGAATGTTATTGGTGTTTGTCTTTGTCCCACCAGTAAGGTGTAGTATGGTTTGCTGTCTTTGTCCCAGAGGGTGGACATGATTTCGGTTAAGTCTAACACTTCTGCTGGCGAGCAAGGGGTTTCTTCGTCCTCCTCATCACTTTCTTCAGTTTCCTCCTCTGTGTTAGGCTTCTGTTTCTCTTCCCTCTGGCGTCATTCTTGATATTGATGTTCAAGGTTGAACGGTGGGGGTCTCTGGTTCCCCCTGTGTGGATTTTTGCAGTCTCGAGCAAAGTGTCCTTTCTGTCCACAATTGTAACACTTGTCTTCTGGGTTTGCTCTTCTTGGTGGGCCGGGTCTTACTCGGCGTCTTCCTCTTCCACGTCCTTGTTGGTAGAATACTTCTGGTGACCCTTGGTTCATCAATGAGGCCATGGCTTGGGTCAGAGTATTGACTCCTGCACTTGTCTGCTTTTGGCGGTGTCTCTCCTCAGCATGAATCACCCACTCCATTAGTTGATTCATTGGCATGGTTCGGTATGTGACACAGTACTTCTGCACGAACCCTTTGATTGGGGGCTGGAGCCCTTCCAGGAACCCTTGTCTCAGTTGGGCTTGGTACACCCCTTGGTCATTTTGGTCTTCCATGATCCCACTGTGAGTTTTGAACACTTCTTCAAATCTTGCTCTGAATTTATGAACTCCTTCACCTGGTTCCTGTTGTGGCCCTGATCTTGTCATAGCTTGGTGTGGGGTGCCACATGTCTATGAGAGGTCAAGGTTAGGTGGTTGTGCAGGTGAGTAGACATCAGATGAGTGTTTCACGGACAAAGGTTTGGGAACCGTCCGACTTCCAGTCTACTCAGAGTCACCTATGTCTCGAACTACCTTGACCTGGGATTGGTGAATCAACGTCCACCTTTCAGCGATCCTTACTGCTGTGGGGGTGGTGAGTTGAACCACGAATGGGCCTTCCCAGCGTGGCAAGGACCAGAACTTCCTTTTTATGACTCGGATCGGGATGCCCTCGTTTGGGCCTGAGGTTGTCTGTAAACAAAAATTTTAAAGTGGGTATTTACACCAACCTCTGGGCATGTCCATCATCCCCCCTGTTGAGACATGGCTCCGCCCATGGCTCAATTTTGGAATAGATTTTTTGGTAGGCACGGCAGGCCTTTAGCTGTGCACAAGTCGTCCGCAGACTGTGTGCCTTACATTTGCATACAGCTATTTGGTTGGGCTTAATACTCCAATGAACAAAAATCACAAATCTTATTTATTCCATCACTATAGTTTGTGAAAATCTAAATGCCTTGTCAGTCAAAATAGAATATGCTAGCTGGTATTCTGTTTTGATCACTGCTTCCTTGTTAAATTCAAGAACTATATTTGTTTTCCTTTCCTGTAATTACATAAACTAACTAATCATAATATAAATAGGAAAAATACAAAAAGCAATCCAGGCTGCTTTCTCCTCAGGAAAACAGCTTTCCAGTTCTCTGCAACAGTTACATTCACATCAATTAATATCCAGACACAAATGCACACATTTATAATTCTGAAAATAATTGAACCCACTAAAATGTAACCACCCCTTGTTTGTCAAGGTTAATATTTTTAGCATAACTGTCCTTTAGAGCAATTAAAACTAATTACTTATAAATGCATATTAATCAAGTCCCAATTCATTCAATAATGTGTATCGCGTTGCATATTAAACTCAGTTTTTTGAAATTCTAAATATCCCAATCTAGTATTTTTTTTAATCAAATGTAACATTCCATTGTCTTTGGAGTTTGTCCATCATCTCCCATAAAACTTTCTTAATCAATATTTTTCCTAATATTTTCTTAATTTTTCAATAGTCAGACATGAAATTAAAATCTAGTTAAATTTCTATCCATTGTAGTTTCTATTTTCTTTCTGATCATTTACTCTCTGTAAGAAGGTTTAGTCTCAATTGTTTACTTTTAACTATCTGTAACAAGGTTTAGTCTCAATTGAAACGCTTTCACCCCTTTTTATGGAGACAACAAAACCAATACAAAAAGTTCCCTATGATTTATGGCATTGATCCTTGAACAATAATCTTTTGCATTGCTCCCCGAACAATAATCTCTCCAATCAATATTGGAGTGCTTGCCATCAACGTGTGATCATGTCAAAAAGTTTATCTTACCTGTCTCCTCAAACATTTCAACTGAGAGGACCTTCTTACAGTGCAAAGGTGGATCCGCATCCTCCTTTCCAGCTTGTTTTGGTCAGTTCCAATCGTGAAGTGAATAATGGCGATTTATATGGTCTACCAAATAAGATTTGAACTCATTATGTACGCGCAGTGATTTCATAACGAAATATGGATTCTTTTGCCAATCCCGTCAATTACTTTGTTAACACAATTTGGGTGCCATTATTACTATAAATCATTGGTTCTTTGGAATTCCATATCATGTTCTGTCTTTGTTTTTCCATCTCAGTGCTCTCAAATTCCACATTTCGCATAGCAGATGTGTTCCTCCACTTCAAGTTTAACATTTGGAGTACTGCTGCTGCATTTTCATCAAAATTTTTATTGGCGAAATCTATTTTTTTCATGTGTTGCTGCCATCCCTGAAAGGGCTTATTGGCGATTTCAGAAATCGATTCCAAGTTTCTAAATCATTTTCCACTTTGACATCTAATCGATTGATCATATCTCGGTGGTCAGCCAATCAAAAACACAAAAAGACAGACAACCATTCACGCTCTGACTCATAATCAGACATTGGTGGTCTGCAAATTTTCATCACCGGTGAAGACCGCAATCCCAAGTCTGGGCGTCTTGGCGGCTCTCCTCCTTTTGCTGACCTATCAGCACCAATCATTCTCAAAAGAAATAGGTTAACATCATTTGGTTGACATCAATTGTTTGATGCTAATACAATACGTTATTTTATATAAACCTGCTAGGTACAATTTACCTAATAATTTGGATGAATGCCATTTTTGCATTATAGTCGTCATGTTTGATGACTATTCATTAATAATCAAAATTATTCTTAATACCTAAGTCTAAATCACAAATCACTCATTTTGCTAAAATAGCTAAATTGTGCTATCTGAATTCCTATTGAATTTCTCATCCGTTTTGTTTACTCAAGATAAGAGCCATTTTCTGTAGCTCACTATTAACACAATTAAAATCTACAATAAGTAAATTAGAGAAAATAACCTTCTATGTCATAATAATGTCAATTTTCTCATCCCTTTTTTCTCTAACCACCTCTCTCTCTCTCTATGACTTTGTCTCTTAGCGGAGTCCCTGACTCCATTAACACGCCAAGACCACTTTGTCTTATCTTACGGCTGTATTTTACGCTATTTCTCTCTAGGGACGTCCCCTCTTAATTTATTATCTCTTTAATATTTATTTTGTTATCTTATTTATCCGGCCAAGTAGCCTCTTTAGTCATTTATTTTCTTATTTTGCGCGGCAATCATTGTTTTATAAGTGCGTCGCAACGCACCTCCTGGTTTTATCTATTTCCCCCTATGAGGATTATGCATGCTATCAGTTATTATTCTATTTTTCTTATATTGAGCTCTGTTTTACTCACTCTCTTGGCACGGTATTTCTATATTTTTACTTTATTTTTTAACAATCTCCGAAAATCCCTGACGGGGGTTGCGACCCCCCCACAATACGATCTTAAGAATCCCAGATTCCTTTACCTACTACAGGTATCATGAAATCCCTGATTTCATATATAATCACGAAAATGTTCCCTGAACAATTACTCGGACTATATAAGTGAAATTTCTACTGTGACTTCTCAATAATTTAAACAATCCAATAGCAGAATTTTGACATTATAGAAACAGGAATTCTGCTCACCTTTAGTTGATTTCAGGCCTGTTTTAAGAAGTCGCCGAAGAAGTTTCTGGGAAGTCCCGGACTGCCCCCCTGTGTAGTCTCAAGTCCCCGACTTGAGTAATTATCACGTCCCAGACGTGAGTCGTATTTCTCATAGGGAAACGGTGCCTTATGCTAGATTGATTTTACAAATTAATTTAAACCGCGCCTTACTGTCTCAGGTGCTCGTCCTGGTTCGATGATTCGTCACTGGACCTCAGGGTGACGGGGGACAGATCCCCAATGGCCCCTTTGCTCAATGGGGGATGGCTGACGTTACCTTGGCCTCTCGATCCTCTCGATTCCCCGTCGTCCCGATGCCACAGATCTTGAATCCCGGGTATTTTCGGCACCAAAATGTCCGGTCCACTATGAACATTCACAAGGTCGAACACAAATAAAGCACACCGAGACAGATGGGTGAGATTTTGAAGCTTCTACAGAAGGAGAGTACGGAGGTGGTGGGTCCGACGACTCTACTTCCACAGCCGATATTTTACTCAGGGCAAGATTTCATGACATACAAATTCTCTATGACAAGGGACATACAAATTCCCTGTTACAAAGATGCAGCGCGACAGTGACACCGATGATGGTGGTGTACGGAGGTTTTAAAGGCTTCACATAAACATATAAACAAAGGACATACCCTATTACAAAGATGCATGGTTTTGAAACCGATGGTTGTGATGTGGATGGTTTCTATGACATGGGCATGACACGGATTGAAGGTGATGTTGATGTCATAGATTGAAACATTATTTGATTACTTTCAAGATTATTTCACATGCTATATATTAGATTGTGCAATATTTTAAAATTTACCTCGCCAGGATGTGGCTTTTTATATTTTTATATTACTTATTTATGTTTTTTTTTACTGGGAAAACGCACTTTGTGGAGTAGCTCCACCAATTTCGGTATATGCGGCTGTGTATGATGACAATAAAGGTTTTTGATTTGATTTGATTCTAAGGCTTGCTACAAATCATGTTGTTTGGAGAGAGATTTTACTTACAAAGTGATTGCAATCTATGAAAAAATTCTAGATGCATTAAACGCTTATGTTGACCTATCTTATGCATGAAAGTGACAAATATTGTATAATGAATTTAGTGCCCCTTTAAATGATCCTATTTACCTTAGTAGTATTGTAAGGCCGATAAGAGGTAAGCTCAATACCACACAAGGATTCAAATATGTGATATTAGGATGCCAAGTGGTCAATCTATTTTCCTTACCTCCACTCTCCATGAGGTTAGAACCATTTGAGAAAAAAAAACGATTACCGTATTTACTCGCATATAAGCCGCACCCTGAAAGTTGCCTTGAAAATTTTACAATTTCTCGCATATAAGCCGCCCCCTGATTCCCAATTTTCACCTCAGGTTTTAATTACCGTATTTTCACGACAATTCGGCGCATCGTATTTTTTGCCACAGTGTCAGTAACGAGTGCTATTTCTGTCATTTAAACACACAAAGCACGCACCGTTTTATGAGACGCATACATATTATATATATATATATATGGATGAACATCGAAACGCAATAGCGCTGGCTACCGGAAGCAGCCTATTTCCGGGTTCCGGTGCGCAGTGACTGCTGGGAAATATAGTTCTTGCACGCTACACCCACACCATAAAAACACGTTTTAAAAAGGCAACGGAAGCAAAACTGAGTTTGTTAATACTTTATTTAGACATTACTCAAGTCATCATCACCTACAAATCCCTCAAACTCCTCATCTTCTGTTTCCAAATTAAACAATTGCCCAAACGAGCCTTCCAAAAAGCCGGGTCCCCTCTCTTTGTTCTCAGAGTCACCGTCATTTCCATGTGGCTCCTTAGAAATGATGCCGGCTTTGGCAAAAGCTCGAACAACCGTGCAAGCAGACACATTCGCCCAGGCGGCCACAATCCATTCACAAATCGTAGCGTAAGAAGCCCAACGCTGCCTGCCACTTTTCGTGAAGCCAGGCATGGCATATATATATTATTTATGGATGATTATCGAACCTTAATAGCGCTGTCTACGAAAGCAGCCCCAGACGCTATTTCCGGTGCGCAGTGACTGCTGGGATATATCGTCCTTTTGTCAATACACCCAGGTTGACGGCTGTCATAACTTTGCACTAATAATATCAATATACTACAACGGCGAACACACTAATTCGGTGCTACATGCACCAAATGCACGCTACACCCGCACGCTAAAAACACGTTTTTAAAAAGGCAACGGAAGCAAGACTGAGTTCGGTTGTCCTTTATGCAGCCATTTTACAATGTACTCACGTCATCATCACCCACAAATCCATCAAAGTCCTCATTTTCTGTGTCCGAATTGAACAATTGTCCATCGAAAACGCTGAGTTTAATACGTTTGTCCAGGCGGCCACAATTCATTCCCAAATGGTAGCTAGCTAGTAGCTAGCGTAACTATTCCAAGGCTGTCTTCCATGGTTCACAACTGTGTTGATGCCGATCGCCAGGCCACAATCCATTCACAAATAGTAGCTAGCTAGTAGCTAGCGTAACTAGTATTCCAAGGCTGTCTTCCATGCTTCGCAACTGTGTTGATCCCGAGCGCCAGGCCACAATCCATTTGCAAATAGTAGCTAGCTAGTCTTGATGCCGATCGGCAGGACACAATCCATTGGGTGTATTGACAAAAAAAACTATATATCACAGCAGTCACTGCGCAGTACTTTATCTACGGGAAAATAGTAGAGTTGTGGGCTGCTTGCCATAGTTGTCCTATCGACTGATTTATTTTATTTTATCGGGATAACAATTTTAGTATTGGTCCATATATAAAGCGCACTGGATTATAAGGCACCCTGTCTATTTTGGAGAAAATTTCAGACTTTTATGTGCGCCTTATCGTCGTGAAAATACGGTAGTACAAATGTGTTACTTTGAAGGGAAATTCTTAAGAAAAATACTCACAAGTGGTATTTCTGGGATACTGTATGAATCAAAAGCACATTATTCGGGTCAATATCATAAGGAACTTAATATGCCTTTCTTTGTAAATACAAAATATCAAATTATTCAATTTAAGAAAAGAAATAGGTCTATCTTGATAAGAACCCGTTGCTTTTTAATGACATAAATTACAATTTTCTTACCAAAAGTTTACGATGTAACGGCCAAATTGCTTCTAATGTCGAAATATCTCTATTTTTTATGGTTCATATTACTGCAATAGTTGCCACTTTCGAACAAGAAATAAAAAGAAAAAAATCAGAGCGGAATTTTGTTTCATTTCATAATCATAAATGTACAATCATTTCCTTTCTGTGTTCCGAAAGGGAGGGTGTTGTTTGCACGTAGACAAATTCAAAAAGGAAGTAACGTAAGCACAACCAGGAAATATGTCCAGAGCGCTATATGTAGTGTTCACCAAGTCTCTGGGTGCAATAACAGCATACATGATGGAATAATGATTATTATAAATGTGTTTGCAATGCTTACTTAGGAATAGAAAGCCTTATTATAAACATGCTTACTATATTAATCAATATATTCACTTATTAGGAATAGTAATGCTCATCCTGAATGTGTAACAATATTAAACAATACATATATGTGTTGAACGCTGTGCTTTTATGTTAGAGTTATTGGCATTAATAAAAGCCATTTTAATGCATGCCTTGCTAAAGTAAGGACTGGTTCACATCAAGAGGACAGGGCATGGAGAGGTCTCACAACAATTGCTCTTGGGAACTGCGAACTGTTTTCGGATTCGGAGGACTCAGGACAGGTGCTCTTGGGAACTGAGGACTGTTTACGGCTTCGGAAGATGGACTCACAACAAGCGCTCTTGGGAACCAAGGACTGTTTTGGGAAGCCCCTCTTCGCTGAAGGGTTCGCATCGAAACTCGCTTGGGAAGATTCGACAGGTCCTACGATTGTTTTGATAACTGTACAAAATTGTTGTGAGACTCTGCGAATGTTTAGACTTCTGTGGGGCATGGCGTGAAAATCTTATGATTAAATTAGCGAAACGGACTTCGAGTTGTTAGAATGATCTTGGCCGGAGACGCGGATGGATGTATTCTCTCTTGCAAGAATTAAACAAAGATATGACTTCCAATGCCTTTTTATTGAAAGCTGAATACGGAAAAACCTAAGGATAAACCTACAATTGGATGAACCTATCATTTGGTCCTTCGAGCCTGTGGCCAAGATACCGGAGCAGAATCCAGGTCGCTTCCGTTCGATATCTGGAAAGACCGTGCACGGCGCTTAAATACCCTTTTCCGGGCTGGATTATTCGACGAGGCGACTTGGTTCTCGACGGTTGACGGCTAACACTCTGAAAGGGACATCTGGAGTCATATCTGGTAAGTCCACGTGAATGTCAGAAGGGGCATTGCACGTGAGGTCCATTTTTTAAATGAGACTCGCGTCCAGGGGGACTGCGTAAAACCCTGGGTATACTAGTCGATGCCAGGTAAAGAGACAGAGCATGAGTCTATAAAACTTGGGGCAGTTCGGGGTGTCCTGTGCCGCGGTCCGGAAAGGTACAAATATAGCTCTGACAGTATATCAGGCGAGGGTATACATTTGTGTTGCGTGTGTTACGTGCGTCCTTCCGCGGAAAAGAAAGTTAACTAACTGATAACTGAGTGCACGCAAGCTCCCTTAAAAATGGGCAGCTCAAATATCAAAGCGGTTAGCGACGACGATGTGAAACAGTGTCCGCCGTGTAAAGATGAAATTTGTTGAAAATCAAAGCGCTACAAGGGTTAAACACCTAAATTTATGGATAAACAAATATGGGTTTGCTGGCCAGCTTAAATATGCATGAAATATTAAAACCTGCAGGATAAAATACGCACTAAGCATAGAAGTAATCTATATAATATGTGAAGGGAGATACAAGCGAGGCGGCTTGTTCCACAGAAAAAAAAGAGTGATAAAACGGGTCCGTTGTGTGAAATAAAAAATAAAAGATAGCGCGGGCTACTTGGCTGACGGGAGAGGATAGGAATGTAAGCCAAGAAGTTGGAAAAAACAAATGAAATCCGGTTTTCAAAAATGCTATGTGCGTGATTGCCTGGACAAAAAGTCTCTAAAAACAAGGCAGGCCTGCTCAAAATGATTTGAATGAGGATTTTGAACATGAGGATGTTGAGTTAATTTTAAACCAGAGATCACATTCTTTGTGAATGAATTCAATTGGAATTTTTTGTGTGATGCTGAAAGTTGTAAAACGGCAATTAAAATGGTTATTTCCAAGTCCTAGGCATACTTTGTTAATAGTACCTAAATGTACTGTCAATTTAATAGAATGAAATGGCTTATTGCGGATTATCTTGGTTTTATCCTGTCAACGGGAATGTTTTGGTTAACAGTCGAAAAGAAATACAAAACGACCAATTAAATGTTTAGCGGGGTTGCCAAACCTGCGTTTTTGTCATACTCTAAACTGGTCAAATAATGCGTCGGCTGCAGGGGAGCGCGGCTGTCTTTGCTGCTGATTTGAATGCAAAAAAAAACATGTGGACCGCGTAGCGGCTGATTTGACGGTGTTAGGCATTCAGTATGCGCGCAGACCGCACGAGCGACTAATTTTTTGGACCCCTTCCGTGGAGACATTACAATAATTGGCCTTGGGGGTGCTGAAGCAAACTTGAGGGCAGAAATGGGTTTTGCTATGATATAGTTGTGCTTGCAGCATATTGTAATTATGGGGTTTTGGCAAACTATGGTGATATAGTTGGATATCGGGAGAGTAATTAATTTAGTTTATTAATTTAGTCTTCTCTAAAAAAATAATTGCTCACAGGAGGCACAGGAGGGGAAGCATTGGGCACAAAGAAAAGAGAGCATTTTGGAATATCAACAAAAGATAAGCTGCTTCGCAGCATACGTGAAGGTCACAGTTAGCGGCTAAGAGCGCGCTTCCGTTAAACACTTCATAATAAAAGCAGCAGGGTTTTCGCAATGACCTTCACACTTATTTTTGGGATTTAATCAGAAATGTCTTTCGAGGTGATAGTAAATCTGTTTGGCAAAGATCGATTTGGTAAAAGCTTTGGAATTGGGAATAATACTATTATTATTATTATTATTTTCTTTTTTCTTCTGTGATATTCAAAGGGCTCTTAATTGAAGAGAGCTAGTTTTTGGAGGATAGAACGAGATTATTACTGTTTTTGAATGTTTGGATTGTTCAAAATACTTTAATATAGGAGATTGGCTGATTAAAGAAAAATGAATGGATTTTTTTTACAATATTATGGCATATTGGTGACAATTTGTGGATCCTTTATTAAGCATTGAAAATTGTAATTAGGAAATGCCTGGTAAAAGGTTGATTTCTCTAATTTACTTATTGTAGATTTCTCTTGTGATAACAGGGAGCTATAAGAAATGGCTCTTATCTTAAGTAAACAGTATGGGGTGATTTACAAATTATGTCTTGGGTATTAAGAGTAATTTGTTTGTTAAAGAGATTAGACATGAAATTGGCAATGCAGAAATGGCATGAGAAATTTCGTGGCATTTGTCCAAATTATTAGGTAAATTTCACCTGGCTGGGGTAGATAAGATAATTGATTTAAGATAGGCATAGTTTCCCTAGAAGAAACATGGAGCGTCTTTAAGTGCACAGAAGACGTTCCCTGTTTGACCTGAAGGGGGCAGATGCTTTGGTATAGGTCATATTGATGACTATTGGGACGTTACTGCCTATTGCTTTAGGGGCATAAAAATTAAGAATTTAGCCAAAACTTACTGCATTGCAATTATGGGGTTAATACACCTGAATGTTACGGTGATAACGATTGGCAATAACAAGCTTAGATAAAGGGGAATATCTACAACAAATTCAGGTGGGGCCTTTCATAGTGTGAAACAAGTGATGAAATAATGTCTATGTTTTAAAAATAACATCTCCAAATTATAAAATATCAACCTTGGAGAAATGCTTTAAGTAGATGGGTTGACTAGAATGGGCAAAATTCGATAACATTGAAAGGGGGTGTAACTTAATGCAGAACAATGAGATAAAGTTTTTTACAAAGGGTTAAAATACTAAAAGGGGGTGTGTGTGTGTTTCAATGTGTCACAACTTTTCCGTTATTGCATTATTGGCGATTAGATAGTTGATCACAGCCACTCGCATGGCAGTCTACATGCTGACTGACTGGGGTAAGGGGCGGTGGCAATTGAACAAATTTCTATTTTTAGATATGTGGCATGTGAATCTAATACATTAATTATCTAGTTTCTTCAGGCATCAATCTTGCGGTTCGAGGATCTACTAATGATGAGTGTCTGTCTTTTGTGTTTTAATTGGCTGGCCACCAAGATATATCAATATTCTAATATCAAGGTGGAATATTTCTGAAATCGCTGATAAGCCTTTCAAGGACGGCGGTGGCAGAGTAGGACAGAAACAAAAAGAAAAGAATTTCGCCAAATGAAATTTTTTGATTTCTGCAATGAGAAATTTTGGGAACATGGGGGACTAAACAAAAACAAAAGACTTATCTAGGAGGGCTACCATTTTGAGTCATGGTAAATTTCATGCCTCAAAAAAGGGGGAGGTTATATATTCAATCTATATGCAGATATATGGCCAAAACACGGGCGATTCCCCCTTATGTCAAGCTACAAAAGCTACATATCCATTTCAAAGGATACACATGGATTTTATAGAATATGTGTGGTACATAACAGTCCTAAAACAGATTGGGGAAACCTTGTTGCAGAAACTGGTCTAGATTGGCAAGCTTGGATGACACACGCGTGCGAAAAAAAACCATCAGGCCTTCGATAAAATTAACCCATACGGTGGGGGCATTACAAATCATAATTCAGACTGACAAATTAACTTGTGGATCTTTGTCTGACGTTTTTCCTAAGTCCATGGGCAGGTGGAGAACCATGTCTATGGAGACGGTAAGAAGGTCGTCAGAGATGGAAACACCCGGATCCGCCATAGTAAAATTAAAATCTGAGATGACCAGAGAATTCATTTCTGCAACGGGGAGTTCCCAAACGGGAGGCGGTAAGAAATAATTGGTTATTGTTGATGGAAAATGCAGCTATTATAAATCAAACCTGTATAACATGTAGGGGGCCGACCTCTCTTAAGAGTAGTACCCGCGCAAATTACCCCTGATTGTGTAAAGGAGATAATGACAAAAGAAGATGTAAGCCCAAAATGTATGAAATGGAATAATGTCTACCCAGTTACAACGGCAGCAAAGGACAAGCCTAACTTTTCAACACATGTCGCGTTTAATCATTTTACCTGCTTAGTCCTCACAGGGCACGGTCCGGCACTGGGAGCGATAAATGTGACCCACGTCCTAAAACAGACTGCACCCCTGATACCACGTTCTGACCTATGGTGGTGGTGCGGCCAAAACAAATTATACGACGCCTGCCAAAATGCAGCAGGACTTTGTGCCTTGGTCTCACTGCTATTACCAGTGTCTGTTTTTCCATCTACAGTAGAGGAGATACAATTGGCTGCACAGAAATCCGGCATGATGGCGGGCCCCTCGCGACGGCGTCGATCGGCATGGAGAGAGGGTGATCCGACATACATTGATGCGATTGGCATCCACGGGGCGTACCAGATGAGTATAAGTTGGCTAATCAGATCGCAGCAGGTTGGGAGTATATTTTTCTTTTAATTACTCCAAACAAAAATGTTGATTGGATAAATTACCTGCATTACAATGTCCAAAAACTTGGAAATTATACTGAACAGGGATTTGTGGCGATAAAGGAACAACTGGCAGCCACTAGTCTGATGGCGTTCCAGGATCGTGCAGCGGTTGAAATGCTTCTTGAAGGAGCAGGGGGCGTATGCAACGTTTGAAAATGTTGCACTCAACAACACGCCCCCCACTGGGTCCCACACCAGGGCCAACGATGGCCTGCAGACCCTAAACCGCAAGATGAAAAAGCATCCTGGAGTAGAATAATGTCCGCTGACAGATTTGTGGCCTCACTAATAATGATTTGGCCTAATTATTAGCCCTTTTTGCTACGATTTTGACATTATGTGGGTGTTGTATTATTCCCTGCTTAAGATCTTTGATGAGCCGACTTATAACCACTGCGATTGCCCCTACAAATTCTAAATTGCATGAATTGTATCCCCTACTAATGAAGCGTGCTGACGACAGCAGTGAATTTCAAGAGCATGGTAATTGCGAGGATGAATTGGGCGAAAATGATTGTTTTTTGCTTTTCAGACCAGCCGTGCCAGTGAGCGGGTAAAACTAAAGCCAACGGAAACGGACATTTCCTCCCCATTTCTATTTTTTGCCATAAAATGAATTAATGGAATAAAGCCGAAAGGAAGTTTTATTAAGGAGATCATGTGCAAATTTATAATATAGGGGGGAATGATGGAATAATGATTATTATAAATATGTTTGCAATGCTTACTTAGGAATAGAAAGCCTTATTATAAACATGCTTACTATATTAATCAATATATTCACTTATTAGGAATAGTAATGCTCATCCTGAATGTGTAACAATATTAAACAATACATATATGTGTTGAACGCTGTGCTTTTATGTTAGAGTTATTGGCATTAATAAAAGCCATTTTAATGCATGCCTTGCTAAAGTAAGGACTGGTTCACATCAAGAGGACAGGGCATGGAGAGGTCTCACAACAATTGCTCTTGGGAACTGCGAACTGTTTTCGGATTCGGAGGACTCAGGACAGGTGCTCTTGGGAACTGAGGACTGTTTACGGCTTCGGAAGATGGACTCACAACAAGCGCTCTTGGGAACCAAGGACTGTTTTGGGAAGCCCCTCTTCGCTGAAGGGTTCGCATCGAAACTCGCTTGGGAAGATTCGACAGGTCCTACGATTGTTTTGATAACTGTACAAAATTGTTGTGAGACTCTGCGAATGTTTAGACTTCTGTGGGGCATGGCGTGAAAATCTTATGATTAAATTAGCGAAACGGACTTCGAGTTGTTAGAATGATCTTGGCCGGAGACGCGGATGGATGTATTCTCTCTTGCAAGAATTAAACAAAGATATGACTTCCGATGCCTTTTTATTGAAAGCTGAATACGGAAAAACCTAAGGATAAACCTACAATTGGATGAACCTATCAATACACATTATGCAAGTATGAAGGTTTATATTTTGGTGATCGACCGTAAGACCTACGATCAGCCTTAACTATTGCGGTGTGCTGACATGGTAAACGCTGTGCTCAGAGCACGTACCTACGGTAACATGGTGGCGCCCTGAGCGAGCAATAGCAGACACAAGTAAGTGTACTCACGTCTGGCCAGTCTGAGCATGTTTAACTACAGTAAGATGGCTGTGCCCCGAGCAAGCAGTGACGGAAACGTGATTTTTTTCCCGTCTTATGCAAGATACATATGTTTTTTTTCTTGAATTTCATTCATGGACGTCAAAATAAATTTTGTTTAGCATTTTATCTTTTCTCTATTTTGAAATAATTGAAAGTACCGGCCAAACTCGTGACGTCACGCGCTGACGTAAGGGCGCCATCTTGAAGTGACATCATCGTGTCGCGGTCGCCATCAATTTGAAGTTTTTTTGCATGTCGGGTTTTTATGCGCATATAAGCCGTACCCTCGATTCAGTCATCAGTTTTTGTGCGACAAAAGCAGCTTATATGCGAGTAAATACAGTATATACCCCGTAGCTGTAGCAGCAGCATACAAAGCATCCGGGGATATGACTTGTTCAATGGGTAGTACCGGTGTAAATAAAAATGGCTGCTAAGAATGCATGTGCAGATTTGGAGCAGTATTTGAAATTTAATGAACTGAGCCTTGGCACAGTTTTGAGATGTAACCTGCCATAAATGAAGTTTTTCAGGCTGCAGACCCTGAAACGGGATATGTCTTATGTCTCAAAAACACATCTTAACCTGGGCATCTGATCAAACAATATCATGTCTGGAACACACCCAGCCAGCCTCGGTGTCTTAGGGGAATCATATTGAAACTCGCGAAGCTGATGTTAACTGATTCATACATCATCAAGTTACCTTATATTGAATTATTATGAAGCTGGCAGCTGGGACATGGTCTCCTGGCTGACATAGTCTATTTGTTCCTAATTCACAAATTCATCTACCCGCACAGCAGCAAATTGGGTTTTATTTGAGTTTGGACAGGAGTTGACATCGTCATTTCATTATCCCTCTAAATGCAAACCGCGTGCACCGGCCAACATTTTCGGTCAATGCTTGTCAGGCATTATAAACTCCTGACCAATGTATGATTCTAGGGCCAGCATTGGCGTGATGTGCGAGCACTGTTTCAGAGTTGTGGCTAACGTTTGCTTTTATTTGCAGTGCTAATGCTACTTTAGTATTGCAAGTAAGGTTGCGAACTCTGGAAAAATAAACAAATACATAAATGAGCTGGCCTCCCCCTGATGAGTCATCACCTTATTGTGGTGGTGGGGGTTGTATATCCCAATAATCCTTGGAGCTATGTTGTCTAGGGCCTTGTGCCTCTGGTGGGTCACCACCCATGGCAAACTGGTTCGAGGTGAGGGACCAGAAAAAGCATGACTCAGAGACCTCTGTGATGAATGGACACAGTTTGCCAGGGCCCTACTCTGGAGCCAGGCTTGGAAGAGGAGCACGATGGCCTATTCCCATGAGGCTATGTGGTTTCCCCTTCTCATGGGAGAAGAGGCCGGGTGCGTCGACAGTTGGGCGGCAGCCAAAGGAGGGATGCTTGGCGGTCCGATCGCTGGCTGCAAAAACTGGCTCTTGGGACATGGAATGTCACCTCTCTGGTTGGGAGCTGAGCTAGTACAGGAGGTTGAGAAATTCTGACTCGATGTAGTCGGGCACAACTCTATGTACAGCTTGGTTTCTGGTACCACTTCTCTCGAGGGGTTGGACACTGCAGTCTCTCACAATGAGAGAGGTCGAACAGGTGTGGGCATATTTATTGCCCACCGGCTCGGTGCCTGTACATTGGGGTTCACCCCGGTAGACGAGAGGGTAGCATCTCTTCGACTTTGGATGGGAGATGGGACATGGCTGTTGTTTGTGAGCACCAAATGGCAACTCAGAGTACCCACCCTTTTTGGAGTCCCTAGAGAGGGTGCTGGAGACTTCGCCTTCGGGGGACCTTCTCGTTCTGCTTGGGGACTTAAACACCATGCTCAAGCCTAAGGGTGTCCATATGTGCACCTTGCACTAAGACAGCCTAGGCTGCAGCTCAATGATTGACTTTGTGGTCGTGTCATCGGACTTGCGGCCACACGTCTTGGACAATCGGGTGAATAGAGGGGCGTAGCTGTCAACTGGAGGGGGAGAGGGAGAGAGGCAGAGAAAGAGAAATAGACAGAGAAGAGAAATAGACAGAAAATGAGAGAGAGAGAAAGATAATTAGACAGACAGAGAGAGAGAGAGAGAGAGAGAGAGAGAGAGAGAGAGACAGAGAGAAAGAAGGAGAGACTGAGAGGGAGAGAGAGAGAGAGAGAGAGAGAGAGAGAGAGAGAGAGAGAGAGAGAAGGAGAGACTGAGAGGGAGGGATGGAGAAAGAGAAAGACCGAGAGAGAACACAGAGTCAGAGAGAGAGGGGGGGATGGAGAAAGAGAAAGACAGAGAGAGAACACAGAGTCAGAGAGAGAGAGAGACAGAGAGAGAGAAAGAAGGAGAGACTGAGAGGGAGAGAGAGAAAGAAGGAGAGACTGAGAGGGAGAGAGAGAAAGAAGGAGAGACTGAGAGGGAGAGAGAGAAAGAAGGAGAGACTGAGAGGGAGAGAGATAAAGAGAGTCGGAGAGAGAGAGAGAGAGAGAGAGAGAGAGAGAGAGAGGGAGGGATGGAGAAAGAGAGACAGAGAGAGAACACAGAGTCAGAGAGAGAGAGAGAGAGAGGGGGATGGAGAAAGAGAAAGACAGAGAGAGAACACAGAGTCAGAGAGAGAGAGTTGGAGCCATATTTAGATTTCTTTAATTTCTATTTATTGAAATTTGATTTGTAAGTTTTATGAATAATTTTTGTGTTTAATTTTTGGTCATAAGGATTACTGTTATATATCTGCCTATTGAACCTGAGCGTACTTTGACTTACCTGAGAGGGTCATGTAATGTGAAACTCCACCCTTTGACATGCCCTGGTGGCATGAAACCAGGATTTGTATGGTTCATTCATAAAAGCCAGGGGACAGGTGACATTGTGGAAAGGCAAACAGTTTTTGACCCCATACCTTATCGCATACTTTACTGACCTAGTTTGGTTTAGTTTATTCTTCGATCATTATTTGAAAGTCAACCGGATTGTTTAATAAATACCTTTGGATTTTAATTTGGACAACTCTCAGTGCGTGCTTTTGCGTAATGCGCGTCGAAAGCACCACTATCTGCCTTGCGTAGCTACAGGCTATAGGAACATTAAGCTTGAAATCACCACAACAGAGAGTGAGAGAGAGAGTGAGAGAGAGTGAGAGAGAGACAAAGAGAGTCAGAGAAAGTGACAGCGAGAGACAGAGAAGGTGAGAGCGAAAGACAGAGACGAAGAGAGAGAAAGACAGACAGAGAAAGAATAGAAAGTCAGAGAGAAAGAGAGACAGAGAGAGAGACAGTGAGAGAGAAAGAAAGAGAAAGAAAAAGAGAGAGACAGAGGCAGAGAGATCCAAAGAGAGCGAGAGAGTCAAAGAGAGTGAGAGAGAGAAAGAGAAGACAGAGAGAGCCAGAGAGACAGATATAGAAGAGCGAGACAGAGAGAAAGAGAGACAGAGAGAGCAAAAGAAAAAGAAACAAAGAGACAAAGAGTGAGAAAACGAAAGACAGAGAGAGAGAGAGAGAGAGACAGAGAGAGAGAGAGAGAGAAACAGAGAGGGAGTGACAGAGAGGGAGTGACAGAGAGAGTGAGAGAGAAACGGAGAGACAATGAGAGAAAGAGAGACAAAGAGAGTCACAGGGAGAGGCAGAGAGAGTGACAGTGAGACAGAGAAAGACAGAGACGGAGCGAGAAAGAGAAAGACAGAGACAGAGAGAGAAAGAGAAAGCAAGCAGAGAGAGAAAGAGAAAGCAAGCAGCAGAGAGAGAAAGAGAGCGAGACAGAGAGAGTCAGAGAGCGAGTGAGAGACAGAGATAGACAGAGAGAGAGAGAGAGAGAGAGAGAGAGAGAGAGAGACAGAGAGTTAGAGAGAGAGACAAAGAGAGACAGAGAGAGCGAGACAGTTGGAGAGAGTGACAGTGAGACAGAGAAAGACAGAGACGGAGCGAGAAAAGAGAAAGACAGAGACAGAGAGAGAAAGAGAAAGCAAGCAGATAGAGTCAGAGAGCGAGTGAGAGGCAGAGATAGACACAGTGAGAGAGAGAGAGAGAGAGAGAGAGAGAGGGAGAGAGAGAGACAGAGAGAGAGTTAGAGAGAGAGACAAAGAGAGACAGAGAGAGCGAGACAGTTGGAGAGACACAGAGAGACAGAGACAGAGAGAAAGACAGAGACAGACAGAGAAATTGACAGAGAGAGATACAGAGAGACTGAGAGAGATACAGAGAGACTGAGAGAGACTGAGAGAGACTGAGAGAGACAGAGGGAGACTGAGAGAGACAGAGAGAGACAGAGAGAGACAGAGAGAGAAACTGAGAGAGAGAGACAGAGAGACAGGGAGACAGAGTGAGAGAGACAGAAAGAGACCGAGAGAGAGACAGAGAGAGAAACTGAGAGAGAGACAGAGAGACAGGGAGACAGAGTGAGAGAGACAGAAAGAGACAGAGAGAGAGAGACAGTGAGACAGAGAGAGATGTCCAGCTCTGTATTCACCAGGGCGCTGAATTGTTTCAGGATCATTCTCTCCATTGTCTTGATCAAGTGAGAGGTTAGTGCTACCGGTCTGAAGTGGTTGGGGGTTCAGAGTCTTTGGAACTGGAACCACACAGGACATTTCCCACAAAGTGGGCACCTTCTGCAGATTGAGACGGAGGTTGACAACATACAGAATCACTCTTCCAAGCTGATCCGCAAAGTCCCTCAGTAGTCTTGACCTGAGGCCATCAGGACCGGTAACCTTCCTTGACTTTATCTTCTTAAACTGTCTTATCACCTGTTCAACGGTAATGGAGAGGCTGGTAGGGAAGGAGGATGATGTCCCCTGTGGTGACGTGTGGAGGGTATTTCTCACCAAGGATGCTAAATTGGATTGAATCATATTTATCTGTAAGATCACAGTATCTCAGGATATGTTGGAGTTTGAACAAAATGCACAATAAGTTCTGGAGTCTTTTTTGGGCTCATTATCAACAAAAACAGTCATCGTCATCGTTTTGGAAAAATACATCGTCCGAGATCTTTCTTGGCAGGTCAGCCTGACTCTTGTTCATATAAACACAGGATGTTATTCACGACTCGCGGGCAATTACACAACTGGGTTCCAGCGGCAGCCATGCAAATCTCTATACTATAATGCATAATATGCATTAGATTTACCATATTTTCCCACCTATAGGGCGCACTTAAAAGTTTAAAATGTTTTCTAAAATGGCCCTGACCGCTTGAGTGACTGGTTTTATTTCTTGCCCGCACACTACTTATTGCGATCAACCCAGCGGACGTTCACCCTAAAAATAGCCTCCCCGCGCATTCCAAGCATTTCGGTAAATCCATTCAAAACATCCCAGGGTAGAGACAAGGCATTTGACTTCCGTGTGCTCGCAGCGCTTTTAACTCTCAATACTCAAAGAAACAGCATATTATAGCTATGCAGAGAAAATGCCTGACGTGAATGACAACAGAATGCGGGTGTGAACGCTTGGAAAATGGACTGAAGCCATGGATCGAACACAATTTAACACCTTTGCTAACGGATTGCTAGCAGATTGCTAACAGATTGCTAACAGAATGCTAACAGAATGCTAACAGAATGCTAACAGAATGCTAACAGATTGCTAACAGATTGCTAACAGATTGCTAACAGATTGCTAACAGATTGCAAACAGATTGCTAACAGATTGCTAACAGATTGCTAACAGATTGCTAACAGATTGCTAACAGATTGCTAACAGATTGCTAACAGATTGCTAACAGATTGCTAACAGATTGCTAGCAGATTGCTTGCAGATTGCTAACAGATTGCTAACAGATTGCTAACAGATTGCTAACAGATTGCTAACAGATTGCTAACAGATAGCTAACAGACTGCTAACAGACTACTAACCAATTGCTAACAGATTGCTAACTGATTGCGAATGGATTGCTAATGGATGGCCAACATAGTAGTTCGGGCAGGCAGCTTTGCACGAGTTACGTGACGATTTGGAATGAATTGCCGATGCTGATATAACAGCGAGGAGAATCAAAGGCTTGGGAGTAATGCATGACGCGAGTTACAATGGATTGTGGATGACTGGGCTCAAGTGTCGGCCAGCGCTGTTGTTCGAGCTTTCGCCAAAGCTGGAATCAAGTTCCCAGAATACACAACTCTGACTGACAGTATAGCCTAGCATGTTAAACGCCCAGCTCTTTATATCAGAGTGTACCTTTTACCTCAATAAACCATGATCAAACTTAGTTTTGCCCATGCTGTCTTATAAAAAACATGCTAGCGGCTAGCCTAACATACGCTAGCAGGTAGCATAACATACGCTAGCGGATAGCATAACATACGCTAGCCTAGTATCATGCTAACGCCTTTTCAAACGAAGTGTCCTATGTATTGGCGAAAAACTGAAAATATACCCGCAAATGAGGCTGCGCCCTAGCACACAGTGCATTTTATAGGTGTGAAAATTTATTAATTTCACAATAGATACAATATACAAAATCTACTTCGCGGAATAACAGTCTTGGGGTACCGCAGGGTTCAGTGCTATGTCCACTGCTCTTCAGTCTTTACATAAATGATCTTCCAAGCTGTTGTCCTTCCATTGTCACCTGCCAAATATATGCTGATGATGCCATTCTATATGTCCACGCGAAAGACAAAAACATGCTGCACAAGAACTCACAGATGCAATTGCGAGCATGAATAACTCGCGTAAAAATTCCCAACTACACTTTTAATATATCTAAGACTGTCTGAATGTACTTCTCAAAAAGGCCGACAAATAACAATGACCCCAACATTTCAATCAATGTTATTCCAAGAATTTAAATACCTAGGAATCACTCTTAACTCTCAACTTGTCTTTCAATAACACTCTGAATAAAATTGAATTCAACTTGTCCAAATTTAGGTTCATTAGAAACAATCTAATGGCTGAGTCAGCAAAACTATGTTTTGACACATTGATCATATCACACATGATTTACTGCCTAACAAGTTGATCATCAGCCTGCAAAACAACACTAAAACCAATTGAAACCATTTATAAGAAAGCTCTGAAAGTATTGGACAGAAAACCAAAAACACAACACCACTGTCAGATATTTAAAAAAAAACACGCCTGAACTGGGACATTAACAAGGGAGTGAAGCGAGGTTTCCGTGGCTGCCAAGGTTGTGAAGAAGGCCAAGCAAGGTGCTACTTCCAGAAGTGTATTTGGGCAGAAATGGTCAAATTCATCTGAATAGATTGATTGAATGTGAGTAGCGAGTGAGTGAGAATTCACCATGGCTAATCCAATCTCACTGTCACATAGTGCAGGCATGCAGTTGTGAACACAGGAGGATGGACCCAATCGTAAGCAGTGTGAGAATTTTTGTCTTTGATATATTACACTTTGTTCTAATAGCCTGTATAACTCTTGTATATCTCATCTCTCATTTTCTGAACCGCTTTATATTGGTATGCTGGAGCCAATCCCAGCAGTTTCTGGGCCAGAGGCGGGGGACACGCCTAATCGGTGGCCAGCCGATCACAGGACAGCATGAGCTAAACAGCTGATCTTAAAAATTTATCTAGAAAATAAAATGTATTTGCTAGTCAAATTTAGGTCACATTTGCATCTGTAAATGAACTCAAATAAATAAATAAAAACTCCATATTAGCGCTGTTTTAAACCAGGACCACAGAGTCTGATCATAGTTTCTATTTTCATGAACAGATAAAATATTTATTCACTTTTTGCATGAGGAGTAATAGTACCAAGTAATGTTTTCAATAAAAATGTAGTCTAGATTTAGATATATTTATATGACAGCAATAAAATCCCTGAAAAGGCCTTGAATTTATATTCTATGATTTGCATAAAAATTGTTAAACAGAGGCAAGAAATTATGGAGTTATTGTGTTTAACGAATTACCTTGATTATTTTATCATTCTGTTTAGCATTGAGCAGCCATTTTGGCTCACCTTAGGCCAACCGTTTGAGCTTCAGTGTTATTTATGTAAATTATCTTTTCTTAGTCATGTAACTTCAATAAATGGCTCTTCCCAGTTTGGGAGCCCAGAGTTCCTTACCACAGGGAATGGAGGTAAGGTCTCTCCAAAAAGACCATACTTCTCCTGCGTGTTTCTCTTTAGTTAGATTCGACCAGTGGTGTGCCGTCAGGGCCTTCAAGGCATTCTCTACTGGCCTAAGAAATATCTGAATCACAGACTGATGTTAATTATATTTTGTCCATGAATACTTATTAATTAATTCCAAATTGTCTGTTAGCTTCCTTTCATTGCTTTCCCCCTGGTTGCACTGCTTCCAGATGTGTTTTCATATTGAAGTATTTAACCAATCACATTTCAGCCATTATTTGTTGCCAGGGTCAAAAATCTGCCTCAAGGCCTTCATAACCAGTTCTGCAGGCTCTGCTGGATGAAACAAGCGTCGATAAGACTGTTGCTTTAACCAATCAGAATTTGATTTGGTGACACCGAGTCATTGCCTTCTCGTAGGCGTAGGGATACGTCATCGCTTTCACCAACTATGATTGGCAAGTGATAGAGTGGACTAGCCAGAGCTACCAAACTGTATCTGGAGCGAGCTGCACAAGCAAATATATTGTTGTGTTAATAGCGGTTTTGTCAACCCGCAATGGCTGAAGGAGGAGAAGAAATTGATTTGTTTGCAGATTTACTGTCAAAGCCATTTTCAAGACGGACTTTTCAAGAAAAAAAGCTGGACATCATTAAGAAAGGTCGGACAACTCCAAAGAAAGCAAGCCTGTCACAACCGGGAACGAACATTTTCAGCACTAAATTGAATAAAACGTATGCCAGAAATACGACAGGACAGGCTCGACTTTCAGCATTAGCTTCGATGGCGATAGAAAAGAAGGAGAAAAGAAAGGAAGATGGATATTGTGGACAGGTAAAAAGGATTTGTGGTTAGTAAAATATGGCTATATTCCTAAATAATATTTCAATTGTATGAGGTTATTATTGATGATTTTTTATGTGTCACAGCTGTAGCTGCAGTCGAGGTTTTATAGCCATAAAATAGTTTTTGAGGGTTGGATTGATTCCGTCAGCTGAAGGCGTCACTAGGACATTCACGGACCGCCACTGGATTCGACAAGTTAGGCATAAATAAACCTGACTTCTACTCTAACACCAACGCGTGTTGAAACTAATATCCCATCAGGATTGTTCCATTTCAAATCTATTTGGTTTATGAATTCAAAGTATTTAACATTCTTCCATTGATTTAATTATACATAATTTATCCATAAAGTATTCCAAATCGTTTTCAATTAAAAAAATCATATAAATAATAAAGTGTACTGTACACAAAATAGATGACGTAGATGCTTTTAGGAATGTTCTAGTTCATTAAATTGCTGTCTACAACGCCTCTGTTCTGTGAACCGTACAATAGTGTGTGACAAATAAGAGGTACTTCATGTTTTTTTGGAAGCCATTAGGGAAATTAAGATGTCACTGCTTATTTTCTTAGAAGGGATTTTCTTTTTATGCATTCAGGGGTTAAAGGGGTACACACCACAAATATTATTTGTGGTCAAGGCACAAAGAGTAGTAATGCCTCTGTAGCCTCAGGCACGATGTAATTTGTTTCCAGTGAAGCCGGATTGTCCACATGGATATGAGAAACTGTTTGGTCCACAGAGATGAGGGGTGCTGAAGTAGTTGTAAAAGCTCAGGCAATGGCTGCTTATGCACTGATTATTTACAGAGTTCAAACAATATGTTAATTATTTTTAAATAAATTGCTGTGGGACAAATCATTGTACGTATGGTTACCAAATGCATTTGTTATGCATTTGTGGATATTGAACTACTTTGACCCCTATCTGCCACTGGCTTTGTTGGTAAGCTCATGTCTGACATGACTCATCCTTCATTGTCCATTGAATTGTCTGATGAATCCCCATACTTTATTCTCAATCAAACCGCAAAACCCAAAGTATCGGGTTATATGGTTCATTAACTAAGTTCAATTCTGATAAATTTAGGACACTGGACAACCCTGACTGTCTGTACAGTATTTGAAAAACAAAAGTTTCTACATGCATCTTTTATGTGAAAATGCTTGCATGCTTAACGAAAACTATGATCCTTCACCAATTCGCAGCTTCAACATTCGTGGCTTCAGTACATTGCGTTTTTTTATGTTAAGTATATAAATAAAACTTCATAAAAATGTCAAAATTCACACTGAAACTCGCAAGCGGAAGACACTTCCCTGTCTTCTGCTTGCCACTAAGAAAATGACGGAAGACAGGGGACTTTCACTCAACTCAGCACTGAGAAAGTAAAATGGCGGGGGTGGGCTCTGGCTGTCATTTTAGTCAAAATAAAGCATTCTTTGCGGACAGCACGGCTGGGTGCCTCTGTGAGGGTGGATTTTTTTTCAGAAATACGAGCCCCGGGCGACCTTATGGCGGACGCTGTCGCCTTTAAATGAAAATAGAACTCGCTCAGCGGACACTGACGAGCCTTGGTGAAGGTGGATTTTTTTTACAGCGGACGCTGTCGCCCTAAACGGAAAATTGAGCTCGCTCAGCCGGGGTCGCGGAGCTGATGGTGGAATTTCCCAGAAATTATTCAAAGTGCAAGCTCCGGCCAACGTTACATTGGACCCCATTGCTCTTTGCCCTTTGGCGTTTGTAAATGATGTGGAAAGGCGTCCTAACTCACAACTAAATTGGGTCAGCGCGGCCAGCACCATCGAGTCTCGCCGAGTCTTCCCGTCACGACAGAAAAAAAATAGTAATTCGCGGACCACCTGGAAACTCGCTGGCGGAAATTCTTCCAAAAATGACGTTTCTAAATTACGTGGAAAGGCATCCTACTTTACAACCAATCAGCCATGTGGTGCGTTCAGGCACATCATGTAAAAACAACGATTCATACATCAACTCTGCTTTCAGCTTTAACAGATAAAAAGATTGAGTTTACACACTAGAGAAGGTGAAGAAATTGTTTCATTCGTCTAGTACAGGGGTCCCCAAACTTTTTCCTGTGAGGGCCACATAACTTTTCCTTCTCTGATGGGGGGCCGGTGTCAGTTTGTAACAGAAAAAGTGTGACGATCGTAGGGGAGCTTAAAAAATGTATTGTTTTCCAGAAAGCCACACATAACCAAATAACCCTTTCCAGGTTCTTTACAGAAAAAGTCAGGAAACAAACCCTAATAACACTATTAAAAAATAAATAATAACTAAATAACCCTCTCTGAGTTCTTCACAGAAAAAAACAGGAAATAAATAACACTATTTATGAAATAAATAATATCTAAATAACTCTCTCTGGGTTCTTCATAGAAAAAAAGCCATGTAACATTAAATTTCTGTTGTGCCATGCACACTCTTCTCCCTTTGCCCTGATGAAGTTTATGCACGACACCACAACCTTCATTACAGACTCCCACGTCAACACTTTGCAGCACAGTGCTTGCTGTTGAATTAGGCAGTGGACTCGTAGCGGGGAGGTGAGACCCCTTTTTTCCAACTCCCGGTTCATGCGTCCTATTAAACCGCGAGTTTCGCCCACCATGCTAGGAGCCCCGTCAGTCGTGATGCTAGCCAGCTTTGACCAGTCCAGGTCCAACTTCTCCATGGTTTGGCACACTTTGTCAAGAATATCCTCTCTCATTGTGGTCCCTTTGAGACTTTGGAGGGCTGCCAGATCCTCGCATATCTCAAAGTTTGCGCTAACTCCACGAATAAAAATGAGCAGTTGCGCTGTGTCTTGCACGTCCGTGCTTTCATCCAGTGCTAATGAAAAAAAGTCAAATTCTTTCGTCTTCTGCTGCAGCTGGGCATATACATTACTCCCAATTTCTTCAACGCGTCTCGTGATTGTACTCGCCGACATACTTACGGCATTAAATGGATCTTTCTTCTCGGGACACACTTCCTCCACGACAACATCCATAGATTTCTTAAAAAACTCTCCGTCAGTGAAAGGCTTACCGTTGCTTGCTATCAGTTTAGCAACCCGAAAGCTGGCCCCAACGGATGCCTGGTTCAGCTGAGCTTGACGTAGAAATGTAGTCTGCTGAGATAATAGTCCAACTTTTCGCTTTGAGAGTTTGTCTGCTCGTATTTGGCCTTGCACGCTATCGTACTTGTCTTTGTGACGGGATTCATAGTGCCGGCGAAGATTGTATTCTTTGAATACTGCCACCGTCTCTTGACAGATGAGACAAACAGCCTTTTCTTTGCATTGAACAAAAAAATAATTGTTTGTCCACTGCAGGTTAAATACCCTGCATTCTGAATCAATTTTTCTCTTAACTAACCTTTTCGCCATTATTCCGTTCTCAAACAGGTTCAGGTTGCACAATTTTTATATGCTTGAATAGCATCGCAATAGCGATGGTACCAGGGCTCCGCCCTCACCTGCGATCGTCCAGATGTCTCGCTAACACTCTGCTCACGCATGCAACGGTGGAAGTGCCCGCATGCATCAAAGGCAAACACTCTCCCCGCACGTGTCACCAAAGAAGCAATGCGAAGGCCCGCTTCACTGGGATGATTTGTGGGCTCAGCAGGGGTGCAATGAACCAAACACAAGAGTAAAACGTCCCAGTCTTCAAGGCCAAATAGGAAAAAAATCTGATAGCGTCTCTGGTATTGTTCAGAGGGCCGGTCCAAATGTGCCCGCGGGCCGTAGTTTGGTGACCCCTGCCCTAGATGGTTAGAAAAACAACTGTGTGAGAATTGCCGAAGTAAGCATAAAAGTTGAACAAGGCACCCAAACAACGGTGTGAGGAATTGCATAATATTTTCATTATAAGGTAAACAAAGCATTCTAAAGTAAACCAAGCAGTATTATAATGTAAACAAAGCAGTATTATAATGTAAACAAAGCATCCGTATTTTCAAACAATAATGCGATTATCGCCATCTGTTGCTGGAGTCCCGTCAAAACAGTCCCGTTGTGTTTTGCCGAAAAGCGTCCGAAAACAATGTGTCCTCGAGCTGTGGGGCCTTGAGGAGACGATGGGGACGAAAAGTGTCTGTGGTCCCATGAATTAATTTATAGCCTTATTACTTATTAAAAATGCTTACAACACATAAAGAAACATTCCATAATAAATCTAACAGGCAATTTCTCAGACAGGACACCAGGGGGAAAAAAGCATAACAAAACCAGTAACCCTAACAGGAGCATCCAGAGAAAAAGCACGGGTAGAACATGCAGACTCCACATAGGAAGGTCAGAACCCAGGATGGATTGCACCCTCGATATAAGATTAGCTTACCACCCAGCATTGACAGTTTAATTAATAAAGATTCTGCTAAAATAATTAGCACTTCATTGCACTGAACTGATTGGTGAAAAGGCGTCTTGTTGGTCGATTGGAATAAAAACCTTTATCCTCTAGGGGGTGTTCAAACTTTTTTGATCGAAGATCTACTTTTAAAAGAGTTAAACCTTCCCCGATCTACCTTTTTCACCAGGCCACCGAAAAAGCTCAGCAATTATTTATTTTGATATGCCTCGCATTAGACAACATGTAGGGGAGCGGTAAGGAAGAGGGGTGAAAATACACTCTCGATTCATGCAAATGTATTGTTGTGCAATCTAACAATAGTACCTTGATGATCTACGTAACGTGCACCCCTGCTCTACAGAATGTCTATGACATATTGACACACAATAACAGCTCACCACAGGTCATATACATAATTAAACAGGCCAGTAATTTCCCATATGTAGCTATGATTACTCAAGGAAAGTAATTGAATTCATTTTTCTCGTAATCTTATTGAATCATTTGTTTGTCAGGAAACCATTCTGCAAGTTACAAAGTACATCGACTTTGTGTTATTATTTCTCAGACTCAATATACAAGAGCAAAGGTTTAGTGCGTCCTATGTAATCAGGGCCAGCCAATACTTTATTGAACCCTAAATGTAATGTTATTTTAGTTAATCATTTACTTTAGGTCTTTCTGAAACTTTTACCATTGTGACGTGTGAGGAAAAAAAATCTTTTTTTGTGGTGTTGGTTGTGTTTATCATATTCTATGATTTATTGGTTTCAGATTGCACAAGGGTTGCGTTGGGACACTAAAGACCTTGCTGGAAAGTGGTAATTAATTTTAATCATTTATTCATTCATTTTCTGAACCGCTTATCCTCACACTGCTCGCGCGGTGTGGTGTAGCATATGTCAGCTAACAATGGGCACAAGGCAGGGGAATCAGTGGCCAGTCAATTTCAGGACACAAGAAGACAAACAATCATTCGCGCTCACACTCATTGCTAGGGGCAATTTGGAGTGTTCAATCTAGTCTACCATACACGTTTCTGGGATGTGGGAGGAAACCGGAGTACCCCCCAAAAAACAAGTAAGCCCGGGGCGAATATGCAAACTCCACACAGTGAGTACCAACCTGGGATCGAATCCTTGGCTATTTTGATGTTTGATAAAAATGACCATCTAATCTAAAGTATTTCAACATTGCAAGTTCTCCCAGAGAGAATGAAGGTTCATTGGACGCCTATGACAGTCAATGGCAGCAGCCGATGTGTTAAATGAGTGCTCTTATTGATATTTTGATGTTTGATAAAAAATGACCATCTAATCTAAAGTATTTCAACATTGCAAGTTCTCCCAGAGAGAATGAAGGTTCATTGGACGCCAATGACAGTCAATGGCAGCAGCCGATGTGTTAAATGAGTGCTCTTATTGATGTGTTAAATGAGTGCTCTTATTGATGTGTTAAATGAGTGCTCTTATTGATATTTTGATATCAGATATTTAGATCGTTTCAACAGTATTTAGAGTCTAAATACTGTTGAAACGATCTAAATACTGTCTAACTAAAAGTATACTAATACTTTTATTTGTTTGATAAAAATGACCATCTAATCTAAAGTATTTCAACATTGCAAGTTCTCCAGAGAGAATGAAGGTTCATTGGACTGCTTCAATAAAAATACCATCTGCTATTTAATAAATTGACAGTAGATGGCAGTAGCCGATCAGGCGACCAAAAGACCGGCGACAAAAAAGACCGGCGACCCAAAAGACGACGACCAAACTTCCGGGCGACCTAAAGACCGCGACCAAAAGACCGGTGACCAAAAGACCGGCGACCGCGTACCGAAAAGAGGAGTGGGGAGAGCACTGTGCCTTGTGGGGCCCCCGTGCTGCAAGCTACCACATCAGACATACAGTCCTGGAGTCTCACATATTGTGGTCTGTCAGTGAGGAAGACGATGATCCATGTGGCTAGGTGGTTCCTAACTCCAGCCTCTTCCAGTTTCCCTCTCAGTAGGACCGGCTGAATGGTGTTGAACGCACTGGAGAGGTCATAAAACATCATTCTCAGCGTGCTTCCCGTGTTCTCCAGGTGTGAAAGAGACCTGTGCATCAGGTAGGTGGTAGCATCTTCCACACCAATGCCTGGACGATAGGCGAACTGCAGAGGGTCCAGCTCTGCATTCATCAGGGGGCTGAGGTGATTGAGGATGATTCTCTCCAATGTCTTGATCAGGTGAGAGGTTAATGCTAGCGGCCTGAAGTGGTTTGGCTCCCTGGGGTACGCAGTCTTAGGAACTGGGACCACACAGGAAGTTTTCCACAAGGTGGGGACCTTCTGCAGACTGAGGCTGAGGTTGAAAATATGCAGAATCACTTTACCAAGCTGATCCGCACACTCTCTCAGTAGTCTGGAGCTGAGGCCGTCTGGACCGGTAGACCATGTCCTGTGATTTTCGTTTCCCCACGTTCTCCCCGTCAGGTTTTTTTTTTTTTTTTTTTGAAGAAGAACCTTGCCACATTTTATTGAAGTTTTGTTAGTGCACTCTATTCCCTGTCCTTGCCTTCTTCCCCGAATGTGGGTCCTTCTAAGCTCCACGCTCCCGCACAAAATCGTGACAGAACGATCTGACCAACTACGGACTCAGCGGGAAGCTCCCGACTCACCTTTATGGACTTTGCAAGGAGTATGCCCTGGTGTTGGCACCTCTTAGACAATTTTTCCACAGAGCATTCTCGGGACACTTTTTCCATGGACCACCTGGGTTCCCGTTTGGCCATCTATAGTGGACCTCCACGTGGGGAGCTCAGGTAGGGGTCTTAACCAACGTCCGCTGATAACCGTGGAGTCACCTTCTTGGCTTGGGGAGACACGCAGGCACGACTATTCCTGAGTCACGGATGAGGACGACGGTCATGCTACGCTGTGCGCCCGGAGGCGGAGGCGAGCACTGCATCAAAGAAGAAGTTAGTGGGGCAGTCTTCGAAGCCCGAGCTCCCAGTCGGCACTTCACTCACCAACCCCGCTTCCTGCCTCTTGCTCACTAGTGTCTGTTCAAGCCACCCGCTCGCCAAAGCCAGCACCTGCCCCCCGTTCTCACGCGCCCGTGCCCCGTTCTCAAGCGCCCGTGTCGGCGCACCGTTCTCAAGCGCCCGTGCCGGTGCTCCGTTTTCAAGCGCCCGTGCCGGCGTCCTGTTCTCAAGGGCCCGTGCCGGCGCCCCATTCTCAAGCGTCGTGCCGGTTCCCTGCTCTCAAGCGCCCATCCCGTACATTTTTGTAAAACCGATCTCTTTTTTACCCATTTCGGATCTAATCTGGGTCGTCTCGGTCACTGGTAGCAGAAGAAAACGTCATTGCCGACTGCTAATAGTATTGTCATGCTTTAAGCTCATCTCATCTCATTTTCTGGACCGCTTTAACACAACAGGGCTGTGAGGGGTGCTGGAGCCGATCCCAGCTGACTCGGGGCCAGAGGCGGGAGACATCCAGAATCGGTGGCCATCCGATCGCAGGGCACAAGGAGTACACAAATGCATTACTGTGTTGACAGAGGAACTTGCTAAACCCCATCCACGCTCTCAACCATACCCAGGGAAAATTTAGTGTTCAACCAGCCTACCATGAATGTTTTTGCAATGTGGGAGGAAAGTGGGAGAAACCCCACGCAAGCCTGGGGAGAGAAAATTAAAAATATCCCAATCTAGCATCTTTGATGCAAAAATTTAGCAATAAATTGCCAATGCAGTTTGTCCATCTACTATAACATTTTTTCACATCAATAATTTTTGCTAATGGTTATAAATAATAGCATTTATTACTGAAGTAATATTATGTCATCATAATAATGATTTCAGGCGGTCCAGCGGTTGAGTGGTTAGCGCATCGGCCTCACAGATCTGGGGTTCTGGGCTCAAATCCTCACCCAACCAGTCTACATACCTGTCCACCTCGGCCAATTGCTCCCCTTATTAGTAATGATTGCAATTTCCCTTTTTAGTGATAATAAACCGTACAAATGCAACGCGGCACATATTTACTCACATAGGGCACACTTACATTTTTCCCCCAATCAGTCGGTGCGCTTTTCTATGAACCAATTTCAAGATTCTGTAGATGTCGCAGTTTCATGCTGACAGCTTGACTGTCTGAGTACATTGCTTACACACGTGCGTGCGCAAATCATGCTTAAAGCGCGAAGCAGTCGACGATGACGTTTTTGTCTGCCATTAGTGACTACGACGATCCGGATTAGAGCCAAAATGGGTAAAACTAGATCAGTTTTACAAAAAACATACTTTTTTCAAACATTTTTTCCCGTACAAAAGTTGTTATACGGCGTGCACAATTTGAAATGATCAAAAAACCTATAAAATACAGGAAAAATGTATAAGTTGACAGGTATGAGTCTAAGTGTGCTTTGTGGACCATGTCTCCCGGGGAGTTTTGTGGAGGATACACCGGAAGGTTGTCGTCAGCGAGAGCGTCGGCATCGGTACGGGGATAACTGGATGATTAGCTGGAACGGGAGAATGTCAGCGTCCAGCCACTCATCCCTCCTCTCCCTGCATCGTGGCGCTCGCTGCCTCCTCCGGGAGGACGGCAAAGCATGACTGTCGCCCTCCTCCATGACACAGGAAATGTCGCGCTGCTGCGTCACCCTAAAAAACAAGGCGATTTCCCAGTTGCTAGCGGGCCTTGACCAAAACTCCTACCTGAGCTCCCCAGTCGACCGCCACGCAGTGGTCCATTGTAGATGGCCAGACGGGAACCCAGGTAGGGGTCTTTGGGAAAGGTGTCCAGGTGGAGGGTCTCAGGGGGGAGAACCGAAGTCCAAATCGGATGAGGGAATCACTGTTCGTGTCCGAGTTTAATAAATCTAACATCTCCGGGCCGTCCTCAAAGTCCGAAAAATCAGAGTCCGACTTGAGGTAGTGAGGTCGGTAAACGGAGAGCGATGGAGGCTGAATATTATCTCCTGGTCAGGAGAATTTCAATAGGTAGGACAGCGGGGGTTGGTGAAGGGGCCAATAATTGGTGGAGGGAGAACTGGGGGGCTGTAATCGGCGAGAGTGTTGGCGGCTTCCCGCTGAGACCATGATGGTCGGGCCGTTCTGTCACGTCTTTGGCGATGTCGTGGCGCGGAATCGTGGAGTGGATCCGAGTGTAGGGAAGCAGGCAAGGACACGGGAATGTGTGCTCAAATGAAATTTTAATAACTTAAACTGGAGGCAAAGAAAGTAACAAAAGACTTGGCATGGAATAACAAAATCAAACCCGATGGAGGAAAACACGAGGAAGCGAGGAACTTGGAACGAGGAAACATGGCAAGATAAATCAGGCCGTTTGACAATGACAAAATAATCAGTGGGGTTTAAATAGACAAAACCGGAACTAATTATCATTGACGCGCAGCTGAGCGAGAGGAAAGGCAAGCAGGAGGGACAAATAAAAGTAAAAAGCGATCATGCGCACATACAGAGGAGAAAATTTAATAATATCCCAAACCTAACACACCCTCATTGATGGTCATGAGTTGAGGGTCGTGACCGAAAGAACAAGATCCCGGATATAAGCGGCAGAAATGAGTTTCCTCCGCAGGATGTCTGGACTGTCCCTTAGAGATAAGGTGAGAAGCTCGGTCATCCAGGAAGGGCTCGGAGTTGAGCCGCTGCTTCTCCGGATTGAGAAGAGCCAGGTGAGTTTGCTCGGGCAACTGATCAGGATGCCCTCTGAACGTCTCCCTCGGTAGGTGTTCCGGGCACGGCCCACCGATAAGAGGCCACGGTGGCGACCTCAGACACGCTGGGGAGACTATGTCTCCCGGCTGGCCCAGGAACGTCTTGGGGTATTCCCGGAAGAGCTGGATGAAGTGGCTGGGCAGAGAGAAGTCTGGGCTTTCCTGCTGAAGCTGCTGCCCCTGCGACCCGACTTCAGATAAAGCCGAAGGAGATGAGATGACACTTTGTCATTTTCTTTGTAAAATAAACAAAAAAATGCACAAAAAACGATTTTAATCCTGTTTCGTTGTTGGCCAGAAAATTACATTTGATACAAAGAGATGTCATTGGCTTACGACATCTTCTCGCACTTCCTCTTCTTCCGTGTAGTTTCTTTACTGTGGTGGCCAGTAAGTACTGCATTTTTCGGAACATAAGTCGCATAGGCCAAAAAATGCTAAATGAATAGAAAAAAAACATATACCGTATTTACTCGCATATAAGCCGACCGTACACATAAGCTGCACCCTGAAAATTGCCTTAAAATTGTTTAATTTTACAATTTCTAATGTATAAACCGCCCCCTGATTCCCAATTTTCACCCCAATATTCATGGTTTTAATAGGAAGTACAAATGTGTTAGAACACGTTTAATTAAGTTTAGACGGCAGCGCCTTAGGTAAGATGGCTGCGCCCCGACCTAGGTAAGATGGCCATGCTCCATTTTTGGAGCATTTGAATTTGTTAAAAACAAAGGACAGACATTCACAGATTCATTTTCTCAACTGCTTATCCTCACAAGGGTCACAGAGCTGCTGGAGCCAATCACAGCTGACATTGGGCACCAGGCGGGGGACACCGTGAATTGGTGGCCGTCCAATTGGAGGGACCAATGAGACGGACAACCATTCACACTCACATTCATACTAGGGGCAATTTAGAGTGTTCTACCAGCCTACCCTGCATGTATTTACGAAACTGACGCAAGCCAGAGGAGAACATGCAAACCTAACTTTCCACACAGGAAGGTCCGGACCTGGGATAAAACCTGCAATCTTAGAACTATGAGGTTGACGCACTAACCACTTTACCACCTCAATGAGATTCTCAGCAGAGTAATAGAAAAACTATATATTATATTTTGACTGTCTTTTTTCATGTTGAAAATATAAAGTATATATTATACTGATTCAGTTATAGGTTATCATGGGCAACGTATTACAAAGTATTTGAAATCTGATAAAATATTGTCCTAGGATTTTTGAATCACAGGTCTGACCTTGAAATTCTAGTCGCTCCACAATTATACTTTATGATAAAAAAACTTTTACAATCATATCCAAAATAAAATTATAAACAAAACTTGGATAAAGGTTGCGACTGCTTGAGCACTGACAAGGGTAAATTATATTTGACCCCAGAAGTCATTCTGTGTGGAGAGAACAGGGGGATCGCTGAAAGCTTTAAGATGTTTCAAAATCCTAAATTGTTAAAAGATGAAAAGGACAACGTTGCAATTTGACCTCATTCACCTCAGTCCTTTTTGTGGGATTTCAAGTTTTAAAGCAAATCAGCGTTGAGATTGCATTGTATCAATTTGACTTGTAAGGCTGAAAAAGACACCTTTTTGGAAATTGCTGTACCCTATAAAGTACCATTTATTCTTTCACTGTCTTCCATCCATCCATTTTTTTAACCGCTTTATCCTCATTAGGGTCGCAGGGGGTGCTGGAGCCTATCCCAGCTGACTTCGGGCCAGAGGCAGGGGATAACCTGAATCGGCGGCCAGCAGATCACATGGCACAAGAAGAGGTGGACCGACCTGAATGTGAACCCAGAATCCCAGAGCTGTGAGGCCCACGGGCTAACCACTCGCACCGCCGTCCCGCCTCTTTTTCTGTCGTAATAAATAAATTTGGACAATTTTATATTGGCAGCACGAGTGGTTAGCACGTCGGTCTCACAGCTCTGGGGTCCTGGGTTCAAATCCAGGTTGCTCCACCTGTGTGGAGTTTGCATGTTCTCCAGTGCGTGGGTTTTCTCCGGGTACTTTGGTTTCCTACCACATTCCAAAAACATGCATAGTAGACTGATTGGACACTCTAAATTGCCCCTAGGTATGAGTGTGTGCGTGAATGGTTGTCTGTCACCTTGTGCCTTGCGATCGGCTGGCCACCGATACAGGGTGTCCCCTGCCTCTGGCCCGAAGTCAGCTGGGATAGGCTCCTGCACCCCTCGCAACTCTATTGAGGATAAAGCGGTTCAGAAAATGAATGAATAAATTAATTTTACATTGGAATCGACCGCAACGCACAATTTATAGACCCAAGATGAAAAAGAAAGCTGAGAACAATTTTAACATACATTACCAGTGGAGTACTTTTTTTTTTTACCGTAGTGTACTGTTTATACTGTCTTCTCATCCCAGAACAACAATAAATACAACACCCTGCTTCCTAAAATCTTGGTATCATATTCATTGACAATGATCTCGAAAAGACGTATATTGTGTAGGTTGTTGGAGTTGTGTTCAACGAATTATCTTGATCATGTGATGTCATGCATTTAATGCTGTGTTACATTCTGTTTAGCATTGAGCAGCTATTTTGGCTGACATGAGGACAGCTGTTTGGGCTTCAGAGTGTTATCTATGCAAATTATCTTTCCTTTGTCATGTAACAAGTTAGGCATGAATAAACCTGACTTCTACTCTAACGTAGGTTATGCATTAATAAATAAGATTTAGATTTAAATGTTTATTAATGCACAGAAAATAGAGCCTCATGGTGGTTAGCAATACAGTGGTACATCTACTGAAATCCGGGGGATTACTGTACTTCCGAAATTACAGTGGTACCTCGAGATACGAGCTTAATTCGTTCCCGGACTGAGCTCGTATGTCGATTTTCTCGTAACTCAAACGAACGTTTCTGATAGAAATGAACTAAAAACAAATTAATTCGTTCCAACCCTCGGAAAAAACACCCAAAACAGGATATTGTATTGGAATTTTTTTTAATTTGTTCTAATCATCTATTAACAGAGTAACAAATAACTAGTGCTTATAATGTTTAACAAAACTAAAATTAGATGAATTTCGTGGTAGGGAGAGAGAGATCAGAGGGATAATCTAACCTTACACTAAATGTAATTCTAATTTTGTTTTACATTTTTATACCTTTCTTCTCCTTCTCCCGGGCTGGCTCTATTTGTCCCTTTTGTCTTCCCTTCAAAATATTCCGAAAATGATGCACACAAATGTCCTCACATTAGGATAACGCACGACCACTTGCCAACGAGAAGTAGTATACTCCTCTCATATTAGCGAGCAAGCTCCGCCATTCTGCACTGACTAACGGGGAGAAAAAAACACAGAAAAACATGCAATGCTTCGCCCAGTGCTCGTAGAGGCATAACACGAGGGAGTTGCGATGGGGAAAACAGTGCCCATGTTGTTCTCAAAAGCAGCCTCATGCGTTGGCCACACCTGGCTGTATGCTCGTATATCAAAATTTGACTTGTATCTCAAGGTAAATATTTGCTTGGAATATTACTCGAATCTCAAATTGCTCGTATGTCGGGGCACTCGTATGTCGAGGAATTACTGTGGTTACTGTAGGATTGTTTGGTAGGCAATTGAAGCCAACAAGGCCTCAATCCTGTGCGGTCCTGCCAGCCATGACCGTCACACACCCCCTTACCTCTGGTCTCACACCGGCAGGCAGGAGAGGAAATCAGCCTTGTTGTTACTCTGCCCAGGAACATGGCTGATAGTAAACCGTTATGGCTGTATAGACAGGTACCAGTGTGTGATCCGAGAATTGCTAACTTTCATCCGATCCATCCATTTTAGTGGCCTATGGTCAGTCTCCAGGAGGAACTCATGACCAAGAAAGTAGTACAGGAAAGTGTTCAGAGCCCATTTCATTTCACCACCAGGCACTCCTTTTCAACAGTGGAGTAGCGTATCTCCCTGGGTAACAACTTCCTACTAATGTAGGCAACTGGATGCCGTTGTCTTGGGTCCCCTTGGAGCAACACTGCCCCCACCCCAGAATCAGAGGCATCTGTCTTTAACACAAACCATTTTAAAATGTCTGGACAATGCAAAACAGTTCCATGACAGGGCATTCTGAATGTCTTTAAAAGCCCTTCTTGCCTCCATTGGTCCATTTCATTTTGCTTGGACTGTTCTTGCATGTTAAGTCAGTGAGGGCGGCTGGCCGAACTGAAAATTTTGGCACAAACTTTCTGTACAATCCAGCCATACCAAGAAAAGATTGCACCTGGGTCTTTGTCTGAGGCAAGGAGCACTTTTGGATGGCTTCCAGCTTCTGGAATGACCCCTCCACCGATTACATACCCGAGATACTCACTCTCTCTCTCTCTTGGCAATGGCACATTTGGCAGGGTTGGTGGTAAGCTCTGGTGCCTTTATCCCCTGCAGCACATCTCAGAGGTGCTGAAGATGTTCTTCCCATGTTGGGTTCTATATGATCACATCTTCCAAGTAAGCCCCCGCATAGCCAGTGGTTCCCATGAGCACCTGATCCATTAGCCTTTGAAAGGTTGCTAGAGCACCATGCAATCCAAATGGCATTACCGAAAACTGGAAGAGGCCCCAGGGGATGCAGAATGCAGTTAGCTGTTTGGGAGAGTCACTGAGGTGAACCTGCCAATAGCCTTTTGCAAGGTCTAATGTGGTTATCCATTTTGCAGAGCCAAGACAATCAAAAAGGTCATCAATTCTCGGAGTAGGATAACAGTCAAATTGAGAAACGGAGTTAAGGTACCTGAAATCGACAAAAAAACTCAGTTTACCATCCTTCTTGGGGACCAACACTACCGGGCTGGACCAATCACCCTTAGGGGGTTCGATCACACCCATTGCCATCATCTGGTCCATCTCCTCCTTAAGAGCTGGGAGGAGGCGTTGAGAGATACGATAGCTCCTGCACTGGGGAACAGCTCCTCCACACAGGGTTATGTGATGGTCCACCATTGTGGTATGCCCAGGAGTCTCAGTAAATAGGGCTGGACTGAGGAGATGACCAAGTTCACCTTGCCGGTCTCGACGGAGATGACTGAGGTCGAGGGCACCACCTGCTGGTGATGGAAGATACTGTTCCTCCACATCCTCCACATGTCGAATTATCAAGACAGCTCTAGAGTCAGAGCTTTCACACCAACCCTTCAAGAGATTGATGTGCAGCATCCGTCGTGAGCACTTCTGCCCTGGCTTTGCAACTTCATAGGTGTGGACCCCAGTTGTCGGAGAACCTGTAAAGGACCTAGCCACTTTGCAAGCAGTTTGCTGCTGTCACTGGGAAGCATCACAGTAACTTTGTCTCCTGCTTGGAAAGTCCTTGCTCTGGCTTTCTGGTCATAGTAGGTCTTCTGTCTCTTTTAGGTCTGCACCAGGTTCTGGTGTGCAAGCTCTGCCATGCCCACCATGCTTCTGGATGTTCGGTGACTCTGGCACTGGTTCCTCCTTCATCCAGGCCTCCTTGAATAGTGTCAGGGGTCCACGCACCTCACACCCGTAGAGTAGTCCAAAATGAGAATATCCAGTTGATGCCTGTGGGACTTCACAGTAAGCAAAGAGAAGATAAGGCAGCTAGTTGTCCCAATCTGTGCCCGTTTAATTCAGAAATCTGCTTCAGGATCTGGTTAAACCTCTAAATTAACCATCCATCTGTGGATGGTAAGGTGTAGTCAGTAACCAACAAGGCCTCAATCCTGTGCGGTCCTACCATGACCGTAACCTCCTACCGGTGGGACGTGCCCGGAACATCACCCAAGAGAGGTGTCTATGGGGCATCCTGATCAGATGCCTGAGCTAACTCATCTGGATCGTCTCAATCCGGGGGAGCAGCGGCTCAACTCCGAGCCTCTCTCGGATGACCGAGCTTCTCACCTTATTTCTAAGAGAGAGTCCGGACATCCTGCGGAGGAAACTCATTTCAGCTGCTTGTATCCGGGATCTGGTTCTTCAGTCACGACCCACAGCTCGTGACCATAGATGAGGGTTTGAACATAGATCGACTGGTAAATAGATAGCCTCACCTTTTGACTGAGCTCCTTCTCCACCACGACGGACTGGTGAAGAGTCTGCATCACTGCAGACGCTGCACCGATCCGCCTGTCGATCTCCGGTTCCATTCTTCCCTCAGTTGTGAACAAGATCCCAAGGTACTTAAACTCCTACACCTGGGAAAGGACCTGATCCCTAACCCGGAGAGGGCATGCCACCTTTTTCCGACTGAGCACCATGGTCTAAGATTAGGAGTTGCTGATTCTCATCTCAAACGCTTCACACTCAGTTGCGAATCGCTCCAGAGTTGGAGATCACGGCTTGATGAAGCCAACAAAACCACATCATCTGCAAAAAGCAGGGATGCAATACTGAGGCCACTAAACCAGACCCCCTTAATGGCATGGCTGCGCTTAGATATTCTGTCCATAAAAGTGATGAACAGAATCGGGCAGCCCTGTTGGAGTCCAACCCCCACTGGAAACAGATCTGACTTACGCGGATCAGATTCTGACACCCGTCATAAAAGGACCGGCCCCCGCGTAATAGGGGTTCCGAAACCTCATACTCCCAGAGTATCCCCACAAGACTCCCTGGGGCACACCGTCAAACGCCTGCTCCAACTACAAAAAGCACATGAAGACTGGTTGGGCGAACTCCCATGCCCCCCCCTCAAGGACCCTGTTGAGGGTTTATAGCTGATCCACTGTTCCAATGCCAGGACGAAAACCACACTACTCCTCCTGAATCCAAAATTCGACTTCCCAGCAGACCCTCCTTTCCAGTACCCCAGAATAGACCTTCCCGGGGTGTCTGAGGGGTGTGATTCCCCAAAAGTTGGAACACACCCTCAGGTCCCCCTTTTAAAAAAGAGGAACTTCCTCCCCAGTCTGGCAATCCAGAGGCACTGTCCCCGGTGTCCATGCGATGTTATAGAGGCGTGTCAACCAAGACAGCTCCACAACATCCAGAGCCTTTAGAAACTCTGGGCAGATTTCATACACCGAGGAGCTTTTTTAACCACCTGGGTGACTTCAACCCCAGAGTTCGACCCTGAGTCACCAGAGCTATGCTTCCTCATGGGAATGTGTGTCGGTGGAATTTAGGTGGTTTTCAAAATATTCAGCCCACCGATTCACAACATCCCGAGTCAAGTTCACCAGCGCCCCATTCCCACTATACACTGTGTTGGTGTACTGCTTCCCCATCCTGAGACATCATATGGTGGACCAAAGCAAAGTTTCCTTAGAAAAAAGTCGTTCTCCATGGCCTCACCGAACTCCTTCCATGCCAGGGTTTTTGCCTCAGAGACGACCAGAGCCCCGTGTCACTTGGCCACCTTGCTGCCTCCGGAGTCCCGTGGGCCAAAAGGGCCCAATAGAACTCCTTTTTTGGCCTGATGGTATCCCTTACCGGTGGTGTCGACCAGCGGGTTCTGGGGTTGCCGGCACAACAGGCACCCACCACTTTGCGGCCACAGCTACAGTCTGCCGCCTCAGCAATAGAAGCGCAGAACATGGTCCACTCGGACTCAATTTCCCCCGCCTCTTCCCGGACATGAGAGAAGCCCTGTCGGAGGTGGGAATTGAAATTCATTCTGACAGGGGGCTCCGGGAATCAGTTCTGGTTGGGCACTACATCATCAGGTGGCTACTGCCTTTCCTGATAAACGCAAATGAATCCATGAAGCATTTGCTCGGATTTGATCATTTACTCAAGACTAATGTGGAATGACTGAAAAATAAAGAACAATTGTGAGAAATTAGGGTTCAATTCATCATCCATATTGCGCACCCTCGTAAGCGTTGCGGGGGTTGATGGATCCTATCCCAGCTAGCTTTAGACAAAAGGCAGACTACACCCTAGACTGGTCATCATTCAGCCATCACACTCACAATCATACTGCCACCATTCGGTAATCGATCCCACACTTGCCCGCACCGAAGTCTGGCAAGTGAACTGTCGGGAGCGCTGTCGACACTTAAATAATGTCGAACATCAGAGAGCACTCCGAGACAGCAATAATTAGATTTTGAACTGCGTCTGCAGAGGGGGGAAGGGAACAATGCAAAAGTTGGAGAATGTGTCTATCCTCCTGCTCTCTCAAAGTTGTCTCCCACTCATCACTATTGAGGCAGATCACGTGACATAGAAATGGGTGGTGATACAAAAATAGGTGTAGTGCACGTTTTAACCAATAGGTGTCAATAAAATTCTATTCTAGTGACTAAAATACATAAAAGTGCAAAAGAATACAAGAGTAGATAAAAGAATACAATTCATATTTCACACGAACCACTACACCATCAGGTGGCTGGGTTCAATTCAATATTCATTTCTTTTCCATATTGCTTATCTTCACAGGCAGTGTAGTAGCCTATCACGCGATCTTGTTTCAATAAAGCCCGCGGAGCAGTGGGGGGAGGGCGGAGACCACGTTGGGAGAGCAGGAAGATTGAACAATCTTTTCCTCTTGCTCCGTGCTCCCCCTTCTGCAGAAGTGGTTAAAAACCTCATTACATCTGCCTGGACTGCTAGACATGATCTATGCTACTGAGATGACAATGAGGGACCCAGTAACATGGACTGAAGAAGGAAACCGAACATTCCTGGAAGTGAAGCAACAAATCTTGGAATCAGGAGTCCTGGCGCTTCCTGACTTCACCCAAACAGTGACTTGCAAAGAGACGTTCATGACATCAGTATTGCTACAACCACATGGAACAAAGATGAAACCAGTAGCGTTCTACTCAAAATGACTGGACCCAGTTGCAGCTGCTCTACCCCCGAGTGTACGAGCAGTGTGCGCAGCAGCATTAGCCGTCCAGATGACAGCTGAACTTGTACTGTTCCATCCACTCAAACTCCAAGTCCCCCATGAAGTGGATCTACTGATAACACAAACAAAAATGTCATTCCTGTCACCAGCAAGACACCTGGCCATAACAGCCACATTGTTATCGCAACCCCATCTCACCATTAAGCGATGCAATACCTTGAACCCAGCAATGTTAATACCAACTGAAGAAGACAAAGATCCACACCAATGTGATGAAAGAACCAACGAAGGCTGCAAACCAAGACCAGATCTCAAAGACAATCCTATTCCAGACAGCACTTATATATATATATATATACGTAGATGGATCAGCATCCAAACCAGAACAAGGAAAAAATCAAGTAGGATTCGCAGTCGTTACAGAAAACAATGTCCTATCTGCAGAGAAACTGCCATCTAATCTCTCAGCTCAAGATGCAGAAATTATAGCATTAACAAAGGCATGCACATTGTTTAAAGGTCAAAAGGTCACCGTTCATACAGACAGCCAATATGCACACTACACTCCACATGTATTTGCTGCACAATGGAAGAGAAGAGGGATGAAAACATCCACAGGCAAATCAGTAGAACACACCGAACTGCTGAAACAATTACTTGACGCAGTACTACTTCCCAGCCACAAAGCTGTATGCAAATGTAGAGCACATACTAAAGGCAACGACAGAATCAGTAGAGGAACTGCCAGAGCAGATGCAGCAGCTAAAGAAGCAGCACAAACACTTACTGCACAGTATACACAACAACAACAAAACAAGTCGATCCCAAAAACAGTCTTAATTGATATGTAAAACATTGCACCACAAAAAGAAAAAGATGCTTGGCTACATGAAGGCGCAGAACAGTCTGCAGACGGCCTGTACACAGTTAAAGGCCTACCGTGCTTACCGAAGAATTTATTCCAAATGGTAGCAAAATTGAGCAATGGAAAGTCTCCTGTCTCAACAGGGGGGGATGGTGGACATGGAACAGCGTGTGTTCCATGTGCCAACAGGTCTAAATATCTACTTTAAAAAAATTGTAGGAACTGTTTAACTTGTTGCAGACATAATGTGCAAGGTAACTTCAGGCCCAAACAAGGCCAATGCCTGGAATTATCTAGAAGCAAACAGTATAAATACTGTTTAGTCTTAATTGACTCATTCTCTAAATGGACTGAAATAGTCCCTGCAAAATCACCAGACGCATTAACGGTGGCTAAAGCCATCTGTAAACACATAATCCCAGAACATGGGATCCCCAGAATCATCTGGAGTGACAATGGAGCTCATTTTGTAAACAACATAGTACAACACATGGCAAAACACCTAGGAATAAGTCTAAAAACACTGCTCGTACCATCCGCAAAGCGCAGGACTGGTAGAGACAACGAATGGTACAATAAAACTAAGGCTTAAGAAAACCATGGAAGAGATAAAGAAGTCATGGCCAGAATGCCTATCACTGGTCAAAACATTTATGAGGATAGTACCTACTAGCTCGAGGTTAACACCTTTTGAGATAGTTCATGGAAGACCATTCCAACTACCCCTATGGGAAGGTGAACCATGGGAAGAGACTAAGGGTGAGGCAGATCCACTCACACAGTGGATGGTAAAAATGTTTAGAGAAAAGCTTGTCCAAAGTACATGTAAGCTGCCGTTATCCCATTTGTCTCCCTTACAGGAGGTGGTGAAGCCAGGTGACCAGATCCTGATCTGAGTCATAAAACGGAAGTCCTGGTCCTCTCCATGCTGGGAAGGCCCATTCGTGGTTCAACTCACCACCCCCACAGCAGTAAAGATCGCTGAAAGGTCAACATGGATTCACCAATCCCAGGTCAAGGTAGTTCGAGACATAGGTGACTCTGACTAGACTGGAAGTCGGATAGTTCCAAAATCTTTGTCCATGAAAAACTCATCTGACGTCTGCTCACCTGCCACAAGCAACCCTCACCTAACCTTGACCTCCCATAGACTTTGCACCCCCACACAGAAGCCAAAATGAAAGCTGTTGCCACCCTCATCAGAGTGACTATACTGTCAGTGGCAGCCTGGGTGTGGCTGAATGCCCCCCCACAGAGACTCGAGTTGGAAAACGAGATGGTGCCATGCTCCTGTCACAGATAAAAGTGAAGTGGTATGAGAAGAACAATCCAAATAACTACTATGAAGAAAATGTGTGGTATAATTTCATGGTGTTCCAGAAGAAACTGACTGGTGTGAATGGAAGTTGTGTGTAGTCGCATACCTATTTCCACAGGTACCCCACCAGTATATCCCAAGCCGATTGACCCCTATGCCAACGACCCCGACACACCTCCATGGTATCCCGACATCCTGAGATCACAGTACCTAGACACTACACTTAAAACTATAGTTTATGGATGGATGTGGGTGTGGGTGTATGTTAAGTTCTCTCGCAACATTTGTCCAAACTATGCATCGTAAAGAGTTGAAATTTGTATGGTGGCCAGAAAAGGCTGTCGGATCCTACTAGACCAGGGGTCACCAAACTACGGCCCGCGGGCCGGATACGGCCCGCGGGCCGGATACGGCCCGCGGGCACATTTGGACCGGCCCTCTGAACAATACCAGAGACGCTATAAGATTTTTTTCCTATTTGGCCTTGAAGACTGGGACGTTTTACTCTTGTGTTTGGTTCATTGCACCCCTGCTGAGCCCACAAATCATCCCAGTGAAGCGGGCCTTCGCATTGCTTCTTTGGTGACACGTGCGGGGAGAGTGTTTGCCTTTGATGCATGCGGGCACTTCCACCGTTGCATGCGTGAGCAGAGTGTTAGCGAGACATCTGGACGATCGCAGGTGAGGGCGGAGCCCTGGTACCATCGCTATTGCGATGCTATTCAAGCATATAAAAATTGTGCAACCTGAACCTGTTTGAGAACGGAATAATGGCGAAAAGGTTAGTTAAGAGAAAAATTGATTCAGAATGCAGGGTATTTAACCTGCAGTGGACAAACAATTATTTTTTTGTTCAATGCAAAGAAAAGGCTGTTTGTCTCATCTGTCAAGAGACGGTGGCAGTATTCAAAGAATACAATCTTCGCCGGCACTATGAATCCCGTCACAAAGACAAGTACGATAGCGTGCAAGGCCAAATACGAGCAGACAAACTCTCAAAGCGAAAAGTTGGACTAATATCTCAGCAGACTACATTTCTACGTCAAGCTCAGCTGAACCAGGCATCCGTTGGGGCCAGCTTTTGGGTTGCTAAACTGATAGCAAGCAACGGTAAGCCTTTCACTGACGGAGAGTTTTTTAAGAAATGTATGGATGTTGTCGTGGAGGAAGTGTGTCCCGAGAAGAAAGATCCATTTAATGCCGTAAGTCTGTCGGCGAGTACAATCACGAGACGCGTTGAAGAAATTGGGAGTAATGTATATGCCCAGCTGCAGCAGAAGACGAAAGAATTTGACTTTTTTTCATTAGCACTGGATGAAAGCACGGACGTGCAAGACACAGCGCAACTGCTCATTTTTATTCGTGGAGTTAGCGCAAACTTTGAGATATGCGAGGATCTGGCAGCCCTCCAAAGTCTCAAAGGGACCACAATGAGAGAGGATATTTTTGACAAAGTGTGCCAAACCATGGAGAAGTTGGACCTGGACTGGTCAAAGCTGGCTAGCATCACGACTGACGGGGCTCCTAGCATGGTGGGCGAAACTCGCGGTTTAATAGGACGCATGAACCGGGAGTTGGAAAAAAGGGGTCTCACCGCCCCGCTACGAGTCCACTGCCTAATTCACCAGCAAGCACTGTGCTGCAAAGTGTTGACGTGGGAGTCTGTAATGAAGGTTGTGGTGTCGTGCATAAACTTCATCAGGGCAAAGGGAGAAGAGTGTGCATGGCACAACAGAAATTTAATGTTACATGGTGTTAGGTTCATCCAATTGTAGGTTCCTTAGGTTTTTCCAATTCAGCTTTCAATAAAAAAGGCATCTGTAGTCACATCACATTTAATTCTTGCAAGAAGAGAATACATCCGGCAGCTCGGCCCACCCAAGATTATTCTAAAGAACGGCATTATGTCCTGCCCATTTAAGGCTTCAAATCAAAACAATTACAAGGTTATTGATTCCATTTGCGTAAGCAAGAAACAAAACAATTCCATTTGCGTAAGCAAGAAACAAAACAATTCCATAATCAAGCAACCCAAGCGTCAACCTAGCGTCACAAATTAAAACAATATGCTTGATAGTCATCCGCTGACCCAACAACAATTTAAGCGTCCTTCACCGATCTTCATTGTGAAACTCGCATCTGGGGAAAAGGTTGAGGTGTATCTCCCAGTACTCAGTCCTCGGAGCAAGGACTCGGTGTATTGTTTTATGTCTTTGCCTTGTATCTCTCGCTGGAAACCAGCTGTCCTGGAGAGCGACCTTGGCGTAAGCGTTTGTCTTCGTTGGAAGCGATCAACACATATTTTAATATAGTTACACATTTAGGATGAGCATTACTATTCCTAATAAGCAAATATATTGATTAATATAGTAAGCATAATATTATAAGGCTTTATATTCATTGCAAACACATTTATAATAATGATTATTCTATCATTCCCCCCTATATTATAAATTTGCTCATGATCTCCTTAATAAAACTTCCTTTCAGCTTTATTCCATTAATTCCAAATGAACATATAGTAACATCCCAGAATTAACCCAACATTCCCCCCTTTTTTATTATATGTTCGTTATTTATTTTATGGCAAATCCAAGAAGAGAGGGATATCTCCGTTGGCTGTTTTAATTTTACCCGCTTAGGCCCTACTCGTTCGGCAGGTCTGAAAGCAGAAAACAAAATCATTTTCGCCATATTTTTCATCCTCGAAATTACCATGCTCTTGAAATTCACTGCTTCCCTCAGTATGTCTCATCAACAGAGGATATAATTCATGCAATTTAGAATTTGTAGGGGCAATCGCAGTGGTTATAAGTCGGCTCATCAAAGATCTTAAGCAGGGAATAATACAACACCCACATAATGTCAAAATCGTAGCAAAAAGGGCTACGGAAAATGCAACAAATTTGGGCCAAAATCCAAAGGACATGCCACCAGCTTTCAAGGGCGGATTCTCTGACTCCAGAATGCTCCTTCATATTGCGGTTGAGGGTCTGCAGGCCACTAATGGCCTGGGTGAGGGACCCACCGGGTGACGTGTTGTTCGGTATGAAGGTGCAACATTGATCTCCAAACATTGCACACACGCCCCCTTGCTCCGCAAGCAGCATATCATCTGCTATGCGATCCTGGAACGCCATAAGACTGGTGGCTGCCAATTGTTCCTTTATCGCCACAAATCCCTGTTCAGTATAGTTTCCAAGTTTTTTTGACATTGTAATGCAGGTAATTTATCCAATCAACATTTTGTTTGGAGTAATTAAAAGAAAAAATATACTCCCAACCTGCTGCGATCTGATTAGCCAACTTATACTCATCTGGTACGCACCCTCTCTCCATGCCGATCGACGCCGTCGCGAGGGGCCCGCCATCATACCGGATTTCTGTGCAGCCAATTGTATCTCCTCTACTGTAGATGGAAAAACAGACACTGGTAATAGCAGTGAGACCAAGGCACAAAGTCCTGCTGTCATTTTGGCAGGAGTCGTATAATTTGTTTTGACCCCACCACCACCATAGGTCAGAACGTGGTACCAGGGTGTAGTCGGTTTTAGGACGTGGGCACACCACGTCTCATTTATCGCCTCCAGCTTCAGACCATGCCCTGTAAGGTTTTAAGCAGGTAAAATGATTTAAAAGCTTACATTTTCATTTGTCATTATCTCCGTTACACAATCAGGAGTAATTTGCGCGGGCACTACTCGTAAGAGAGAGCGGGGCCCCATACATGTTATGCAGGTTTGATTTATAGTAATAGCTGCATTTTCCATCAACAATAACCAATTTTTCTTACCGCCTCCCGTTTGGGAACTCCCCGTTGCAGAAATGAATTCTCTGGTCATTTCAGATTTTAATTTTACTATGGCGGATCCGGGTGTTTCCATCTCTGACGACTTTCCTACCGTCTCCATAGACATTGTTGTTGAGACACAATTGTAGATTTTTTGTAAAAAGAGTCTTCTCCACCTGCCCATGGACTTAGGAAAAACGTCAGACAAGGATCCACAAGTTAATTTGTCAGTCTGAATAATGATTTGTAATGCCCCCACCGTATGGTTTAATTTTATCGAAGGCCTGATGGTTTTTTGCACACGGGTGTGTCATCCAAGCTTGCCAATCTAGACCAGTTTCTGCAACAAGGTTTCCCCAATCTGTTTTAGGACTGTTATGTACCACACATATTCTATAAAATCCATGTGTATCCTTTGAAATGGATATGTAGTTTTTGTAGCTTGACATAAGGGGGAATCGCCCGTGTTTTGGCCATATATCTGCATATAGATTGAATATATATAACCTCCCCCTTTTTGAGGCATGAAATTTACCCTGACTCAAAATGGTAGCCCTCCTAGATAAGTCTTTTGTTTTTGTTTAGTCCCCCAGGTTCCCAAAATTTCGCATTGCAGATATCAAAAAATTTCATTTGGCGAAATTCTTTTCTTTTTGTTTCTGTCCTACTCTGCCACCACCGTCCTTGAAAGGCTTATCAGCGATTTCAGAAATATTCCACCTTGATATTAGAATATTGATATATCTTGGTGGCCAGCCAATTAAAACACAAAAAAACAGACACTCATCCACGCTCGCACTCATCAAGGAATTTAGAGTGCTCCCCCAATCATCCATAATTTTGGTTTGTTGGAGTAAAACTGGAGTACCCAGAGAAAACCTACGAATTCTTGAGAACACCAGGAATACTCCACACTCCGGAAGGTCTGGATCCACTCCGCATTAGTAGATCCTCGAACCGCAAGATTGATGCCTGAAGAAACTAGATAATTAATGTATTAGATTCACATGCAGTCAGCATGTAGACTGCCATGCAAGTGGCTGTGATTAACTATCTATTCGCCGATAATGCAATAACGGAAAAGTTGTGACACATTGAAACACACACACACCCCCTTTTTGTATTTTAACCGTTTGTAAAAAACTTTATCTCATTGTTCTGCATTAAGTTACCCCCCTTTCAATGTTATCGAATTTTGCCCATTCTAGTCAACCCATCTACTCAAAACATTTCTCCAAGGTTGATATTTTATAATTTGGAGATGTTATTTTTAAAACATAGACATTATTTCACTTGTTTCACACCATGGAAGGCCCTACCAGACTTTGTTGTAGATATTCCCCTTTATCTAAGCTTGTTATTGCCCATCGTTATCACCGTAACATTCAGTTGTATTAACCCCATAATTGCAATGCAGTAAGTTTTGGCTAAATTCTTAATGTGTATGCCTCTAAAGCAATAGACAGTAATAACGTCCCAATAGTCATCAATATGCCCTATACCAAAGCATACGCCCCCTTCAGGTCAAACAAGGAAAGTCTTTTGTGCACCTAAAGACGCTCCATGTTTCTTCTAGGGAAACTATGCCTATCCTTAACCAATTATCTTATCTACCCCAGCCAGGTTCAATTTACCTAATAATTTGGACGAATGCCACGAAATTTCTCATGCCATTTCTGCATTGTTAAATTCATGTCTGATCTCTTTAACAACCAAATAACTCTTAATACCTAAAAAATAATTTGTAAATCACCCCATACTATGTTTACTTAAGATAAGAGCTATTTTTTATAGCTCTCCGTTACCACAAGGAAAATCTACAATAATTAAATTAGAGAAATCAACCTTTTACTAGGCATTTCCTAATTACAATTTTTTTCAATGCTTAATAAAGGACCCACAAATTGTAACCAATATGCCATAATATTGTAAAAAAAACAAAAACAAAATTCCATTCATTTTTCTTTAAACCAGCCAATCACCTATATTGAAGTATTTTGAACAAACCAACCATTCAAAAACTGTAATAATATCGTTTTATCCTCCAAAACTAGCTCTCTTCAATCAAGAGCCCTTTGAACTTCACAAGACAAAAAAATAAAATAATAATAATAGTATTTATTCCCAATTCCAAAGCTTTTACCAAATCAATCTTTGCCAAACAGATTTTCTATCACCTCGAAAACTATTTCTTATTAAATCCCAAAAATAAATGCGAAGATAATTGCGGAACCATGCATCCCTTGCAGACCATGATTGTTCTTATTCTGAAATGTTTAAACGGAAGCGCGCCCTTAGCCGCTGACTGTGACCTTCACGCTCGCTGCAGAAGCAGCTTATCAATGTTGACATTCCTAAGCGACCTCTTTTTCTTTCTGCGCACAATGTTTCACCTCCTGTGTACAATTACAACGCACAATATGCTGCAAGCACAACTATATCATAGCAAAACCCATTTCTGCCCTCAAGTTTGCTTCAGCGCCCTCAAGGCCAATAATTGTAATATTCTCCACGGAAGGGGTCCCCCAAAATTTTTAGTCGCTTGTCCGGTCCGCGCGCATACTGTATTATAATGTCCAACACCATCAAATCAGCCGCACCAAAACAGAGCGCTTCCCCCCAATCAACACATTATTTGGCAAGTTTAGAGTATGACAAAAAACGCAGTTTTGGCAACCCCGCTAAACATTTAATTTGCTGTTTTGTATTTCTGTTAACCAAAATATTCCCGCTGACAGGATAAAACCAAGATAATCCGCAATAAGCCATTTCATTCCATTAAATTGACAGTACATTTAGGTACTATTAACAAAGTATGCCTAGGACTTGGAAATAACCATTTTAATTGCCGTTTTACAACTTTCAGCATCATACAAAAAAATTCCAATTGAATTCATTCACAAAGAATGTGATCTCTGGTTTAAAATTTAGCTCAACATCCTCATTCAAATCATTTTGAGCAGGCCCGTCTTGTTTTTAGAATAAAACAGCCCATCGCCTCGCTCCTATCAACCAGCCGAGGACCGCTATCATTTACAAAACAGCACGTTTTGCCTTTCCCCGCCTCGTCATCAAAAACAATAATTAGTATCTGTGGAACAAGCCGTATCGCTTGTGTCTCCCTTCACATATTATATATAGATTACTTCTATGCTTAGTGCGTATTTTATCCCGCAGGTTTTAATATTTCATGCATATTTAAGCTGGCCAGCAAACCCATATTTGTTTATCCATAAATTTAGGTGTTTAACCCTTGTAGCGCTTTGATTTTCAAATTTCTTTTCCGCGGAAGGACACACGTAACACACGCAACACGTAACACACGCAACACAAATGTATACCCTAGCTTGATATACTGTCAGAGTTATATTTGTACCTTTCCGGACCACAGTACAGGACACCCCGAACTGCCCCAAGTTTTATAGACTCATGCTCTGTCTCGTTACCTGGCAGCGACTAGTATACCCAGGGTTTGTAACGCAGTCCCCTGGACGCGTGTCGCAGTCCCCTGGACGCGAGTCGCAGTCCCCTGGACGCGAGTCACATTTAAAAAAAATGGACTTACCAGATATGACACCAGATGTCTCTTTTAGAGTGTTAGTCGTCAACCGTCGAGAACCCAAGTCGCCTCGTCGAGTAATCCAGCCCGGAAAGGGTATTTAAGCGCCGTGCACGGTCTTTCCAGATATCGAACGGAAGCGACCTGGATTCTGCTCCGGTATCTTGACCACAGGCTCGAAGGACCAAATGTTAGGTTCATCCAATTGTAGGTTCCTTAGGTTTTTCCAATTCAGCTTTCAATAAAAAAGGCATCTGTAGTCACATCACATTTAATTCTTGCAAGAAGAGAATACATCCGGCAGCTCGGCCCACCCAAGATTATTCTAAAGAACGGCATTATGTCCTGCCCATTTAAGGCTTCAAATCAAAACAATTACAAGGTTATTGATTCCATTTGCGTAAGCAAGAAACAAAACAATTCCATTTGCGTAAGCAAGAAACAAAACAATTCCATAATCAAGCAACCCAAGCGTCAACCTAGCGTCACAAATTAAAACAATATGCTTGATAGTCATCCGCTGACCCAACAACAATTTAAGCGTCCTTCACCGATCTTCATTGTGAAACTCGCATCTGGGGAAAAGGTTGAGGTGTATCTCCCAGTACTCAGTCCTCGGAGCAAGGACTCGGTGTATTGTTTTATGTCTTTGCCTTGTATCTCTCGCTGGAAACCAGCTGTCCTGGAGAGCGACCTTGGCGTAAGCGTTTGTCTTCGTTGGAAGCGATCAACACATATTTTAATATAGTTACACATTTAGGATGAGCATTACTATTCCTAATAAGCAAATATATTGATTAATATAGTAAGCATAATATTATAAGGCTTTATATTCATTGCAAACACATTTATAATAATGATTATTCTATCATTCCCCCCTATATTATAAATTTGCTCATGATCTCCTTAATAAAACTTCCTTTCAGCTTTATTCCATTAATTCCAAATGAACATATAGTAACATCCCAGAATTAACCCAACACATGGCTTTTTTTCTATGAAGAACCCAGAGAGAGTTATTTAGATATTATTTATTTCATAAATAGTGTTATTTATTTCCTGTTTTTTTCTGTGAAGAACTCAGAGAGGGTTATTTAGTTATTATTTATTTTTTAATAGTGTTATTAGGGTTTGTTTCCTGACTTTTTCTGTAAAGAACCTGGAAAGGGTTATTTGGTTATGTGTGGCTTTCTGGAAAACAATACATTTTTTAAGCTCCCCTACGATCGTCACACTTTTTCTGTTACAAACTGACACCGGCCCCCCATCAGAGAAGGGAAAAGTTATGTGGCCCTCACAGGAAAAAGTTTGGGGACCCCTGGGTTAAAGCAACAGTCTTATCGACGCTTGTTTAATGCAGCAGAGCCTGCAGAACTGATTGTGAAGGCCTTGAGGCAGATTTCTGACCCTGGCAACAAATAATGGCTGAAATCTGATTGGTTGAATGCTTCAATATGAAAACACATCTGGAAGCAGTGCAACCATGGGGAAAGCAATGAAAGGAAGCTAACAGACAATTTGGAATTATTTAATAAGTATTGATGGACAAAATATAATATATGATTCAGATATTTCTTAGGCCAGCATAGAAGGCATTGAAGGCCCTGACGGCCCGCCACTGCCTAAAAGGCATACTCCTGCTTCTGTATACGTGTACAGTGGTACCTTGACATACAAATGCCCCGTTATACGAGAAATTTGAGATACGAGTAAAATTTTGAGCAAATATTTATCTCAAGATACGAGACAAATTTTGATATACGAGCAGAAAGCGGGCGCGAGAGGCTGCTCATAAGAACATCATGGGCACTGTCTCTCTCCCCGCAACTCCCTCGTGTAATGTCTCTCTGGTCGCAACTCCCTCGTGTAATGTCTCTGCAAGCACTGGGCAGAGCGGTGCATTTTTTCAGTGTTTTTTTCCCGTTAGTCAGTGCAAATGCCGTATATACTACTTCTCGTTGGCAAGTGGTCGTGCGTTATCCTATTGTGAGGACATTTGTGTGCATCATTTTGGGAATATTTTGAAGGGAATACAAAAGCAAACATCTAGGTTGCATCTGATAGTCAGGGTGGAGCCATATAGAGCCAACGCGGACGGGAAAAGAAAGGTATCAAAATTTAAAACAAAATTCGAATTAAGTTTAGTGTAAAGTTAGATTAATCTTATTTTTGAGTGTGTCTGCATCGTAATCCAAGTTCATTTAAATTTGTTTATGTTATGTTACGAGCGCGTTGCCGTGCAAAAAGTCTCCTCCCCTCTCCCCTACCTTTCCCTCTGTCCGTCTCTCTCTCCCCTCCGCGAAATCCGTCTAATTTTAGTACTATTAAACACATTTTAGTACTATCAAACCAGTAATTATTTGTTACTTTTTAATAGATGGCGATTATAACAAAAAAAATGTTTTTCCAATCCAATATCCTGTTTTTGGTGTTTTTTTCAGAGGGTTGGAACAAATTAATTTGTTTTTAGTTCATTTTTACGGGAAACGTTCGTTTGAGTTACGAGGAAATCGACATACGAGCTCAGTCCTGGAACGCATTAAGCTCGTATCGCAATTATGTACCACTGTACATAATTGTATAGTTTGCTGTGCTATGCGTGTAACTGAAATTTTACTTTCTCATTTAACCCATTTTTCGGTCGCAGCTCGTGGCCATAAATGGATTGGATAACTTTACTCATCCCGTATTCGGGAAATTTCATTGTGACAGTAGCAAGAAAAGGCATAGTTATAAGTTCCACAGTACAGTCGCAAAGGCCGCAGAACAACCAAGCAAAAGCACAAAGTACAAAGCAAATCAAAGTCAATGGGATCATTAAGAATCACAAAATCAAATCATTAAGACAGAAAGGCAGCAAAAACACAAAATGAGCAAGAGTGGACGGAGCTACCGCCACCGGCTGTCATTTGAACGGCGCCATCTTGGCTTCGGTAGCAAAAACGGATAGACTCAAAAAGACGTTGTAAAGTTGGACAAAAACTGGAACCACACACAGGAAGTCTTCCACGAGATGGAGAACTTCTGCAGACTGTGACCGAGGTAGAGAATATGCAGAGTCACTCTTCCAAGCTTATCCGCACAGTTCCTCAGTAGTCTGGAGCTGAAGAAAACAGCAGCAGGGCAGAACTCCTCGACTTCGTTGCTGGTAAGCGCCGACAGCTCTTCCATCTTATCCCACGATGGAATGGTTGGTCAGAAGCGTTGCCTCTTTTCTCAGCACTTTTGTCCAGCTCCGAAACTTCGGCGGCACCGAGGTGTTGCTCCTTCTGCTGCGTATTGTAGCAGCTAGTCCCATGTGTGTGACAGCGAAGGCATGGCTGAATGGTTCCAAAAAAGAAGTAGCCGAAAGAAGCCAGGCTAACAGAACAAGGAAAGTTGTAAAAACATTAAAGTAAAAAGTATAAAGTACAAAGTAAAGTAAAAAGGAATGTATTAAGAAATATTACAATGTAATTTAAAAAAGATAGAAGGGCTGTAAAACACAAAAAACATAAGAGTGTACAGAGCTACTTTTCGGCTGAGCTTATTCTTCTCCACGACGGACCGATGCAGATTCCGCATTACTGCAGACGCTGCACCGATCCAACTGTCGATATCCCGCTCCATTCTTCCCTCACTCGCGAACAAGAACCCAAGATACTTAAATTCCTCTACCCTGAGAGGGCACGCCACCTTTTGTGCCTGTATGTTCGGGTTTAGAGTAGCATCCCACCGTCTTCGGGTAGGGGAACGGGACCTAATTGTTGTTTGTGCGTATGCACCAAAAGCAGTTCAGAGTACCCACCGTTTTTGGAGTCCTTGAAAGGGGTGCTGGAGAGTGCTCCTTCGGCTCCGATGGTGGGGACAGATTCCCGTGCGGCCCGGTTGACCCAAACGTTTTGTGAAGGTCTGCTGGGAACGCCTGGCGGAGTCCCCTGTCAGAAGGAGTTTTAATTCCCACCTACGACAGTTTCTCTCATGTCCGGGAAGAGGCGGGGGACATTGAGTCTGAGTGGACCATGTTCCGCACTTCTATTGCTGGGGCGGCAGACTGGAGCTGCGGCCGCAAGGTGGTCGGTGCCTGTCTTGGTGGCAATCCCAGAATGCAGAAGCAGTGCACCATCAACATAATGTATAGTGGGGATAGGGCACAGCTGATCTCAACTTGGGATGTTGACCTTCTAGTGGTGTCCCGGAAGGACTCCCGCAGGAGACCTTCCTATCTTTATCGACACACCCAGACTCGTGCCATGGGAGGCACTTTCTGTTTCCCTCAGTTTAGGCTCTTTTTGGTTTCTTTTTTCTCTCACTCTACCCAGTACTAACGGCAGCTGGGTCTCTCCTTCGGTGAACTTGCCAGAATCCCAATAGCGAGTCTAGCGCTTCTGAGGATTACCGTCAGGCGCTTTGGGTGACTTTACTATTACTACTACTTGGGATGTTGTGAATCGGTGGGCCGAATACTTTTAAGACCTCCTCACTTCCACCGACAAACCTTCCCATGAGGAAGCAGTGCCGGGGGACTCTAGGGTGGACTATCTTATCTCTGGAGTTGAAGTCACCAAGGTGGTTAAAAGGCTCCTCGGTGTATGAGATCCATCCGGAGTTTCTAAGGCTCTGGTTGTTGTTGACATGCCTCTGCAACATTGCGTGGACATCGGGGACAGTGCCTCTGGATTGGCAGACCGGGCTGGTGGTTCCCCTTTTTAAAAAGGAGGACCAGAGGGTGTGTTCCAATTATCGGGGAATCACACTCCTCAGCCTCCACGGGAAGGTCTATTCTCAGGTACTGGAGAGGAACGTCCGCCCGGAGGTCGAATCTCAGATTCATGAGGAGCAGTGTGGTTTTTGTCCTGCCCGTGGAAATGTGGATCAGCTCTACATCCTCAGCAGGGTCCTTGGGGGGCATGGGAATTCGCCCAAACAGTCCATTTGTGCTTTGTAGATATGCAGGGTCCGGTCTCTTTATGATCGGTGTTAGAGTCTTGTCCACGTACCCGGCAGTAAGTCGGATCCATTTCCAGTAGGAGTTGGACTCCGTCAGGGCTGCCCTATGTCACCGATTCTGTTCATCACTTTTATAGAAAGAATATCTAGGTGCATCCGTGGCGTTGAGGGGGTCCGGTGTGGTGGCCTCAGAATTGCATCCTTGCTTTTTGCAGATGATGTGATTCTTTTGGCTTCATCAAGCTGTGATCTCCAACTCTCACTGGAACGATTCGCAACTGAGTGTGAAGCGGTCAGGATGAGAATCAGCACCCCTTCAAATCTGAGACCATGGACCTCAGTCTGAAAGAGGTGGCATGCCCTCTCTGGGTTAGGGATCAGGTCCTTTTCCAGGTGGAGGTGTTTAACTACCTTGGAGTCTTGTTCACAAGTGAGGGAAGAATGGAACGGGAGATCGACAGGCAGATCGGTGCGGCGTCTGCAGTGATGCGAACTCTGCTCCGGTCTGTCGTGGTGAAGGAGCTGAGCCAAAAGGCGAGGCTCTCTATTTACTAGTCGATCTCTGGTCATGAGCTGTGGGCCGTGACTGAAAGAATGAGATCCTGGATACAAGTGGGTGAAATGAGTTTCCTCCGCAGGATGTCCGGACTCTCTCTTAGAGATCAGGTGAGAAGCTTGGTCATCCGGGAAGGGCTCGGAGTACAGCGCTGCTCCTCCAAATCCAGAGGATCCGGATGAGTTGGCTCTGGCATCTGATCAGGATGACCCCTGGACACCTCCCTCGGCAGGTGTTCCGGGCACGTCCCACCGGGAGGAGGCCACGGGGCCGACCTCGGACACGCTGGGAGGACTATGTCTCCCAGCTGGCCTGGGAACACTTTGAGATCCCCCCAAAGAGCTGGATGAAGTGGCTGGGGAAAGGGAAGTCTGTGCCTCCCTGCTAAAGCTGCTGCCCCCACGACCCGACTTTGGATAAAGCGGGAGAAGAGGAAATGAGATGAGAATCTTGTAGTGGAGGAGTAGCTTTGTGTTGGAAAATTTTGGAAACTAAGGTGGCATCTGAATATTTAACTGTATTGTCCCAGTTCAGATGTTTGTGTTTTTTTTAATATCTGACAGTGGTAGTGGGTTTTTTGCTTTCTGTCCAATACTTTCAGAGCTTGGTTATAATTGGCTTCAGTGTTATTTTGCAGGCCGATGACCAACTTGTTAGGTAATATAAGTCATGTGTGATATGATCATTGTGGCAAGGTACTATAGTTTTGCTGACTCAGGTGTTAGATTGTTTCTCATGAACCTAAAATTGGACAAATTGAATTTAATTTTATTCTTAGTGTTTTTTTGTCTGTCATTTTAAGACAGGTTGAGAATCTAGAGTGATTCCTAGGTATTTAAAATATTGGACAATATTGATTCATTTTCCTTGATCAAAAACGTTGGGGTCACTGTTATTTGTTGCTCTTTTTGAGAAGTACATACAAAAAGTCTTAGATAGGTTTAAGTGTAGTTGGGAATTTTCAAGCCTGTTATTCACGCTCGTCATTGCGTCTGTGAGTTCCTGTGCAGCATGTATTTTGTCTTTCGCGTGGACATATAGAACGGCCGTGACGTTTGGTCGCCGGACGTTTGGTCGCCCGGACGTTTGGTCGCCCGGGTGAATATAATTTTGAGAGCTGGTTTCAACAGTAGATATTTAGATATTAAACTCTCTCTCTCATGAATATAATTTTGAGAGCTGGTTTCAACAGTAGATATTTAGATATTAAACTATCTCTCTCTCTCATGTATATAATTTTGAGAGCTGGTTTCAACAGTAAACTCTCATGTTGTCAAACGTCCGGCGACCAAACGTCCGGCGACCAAACGTCTGGCGATCAAAAGTCGGAGTACCTAGAACGGCATCATCGGCATACATTTGGCAGGTGACAATTGAAGGACAACAGCTTGACAGATCATTTATGTAAAGACTGAAGAGCAGTGGACCTAACACTGGCCCCTGCAGAACCCTAAGACTGTTATTGAGCGAAGTAGATTTTGTGTTTTGTATTCTGACGCACTGTGATCTTACTATGGTTAAATGCAATTTTAGCGTGCTTGGTGAGAAATTAAATTTAACTGAGCACTTCCAGGGTTCAGAGAAGAATTTCTTGCCTATGGATCTGTTTACAATAGTGGTTAATGAAGCTATGAGAGATTCTGTCTGGTGTTTCAGAAATGTTACATCCATATTAAATGCATCTTTTGCTTTAGAGATTTTGAGACCAGATACCGCTTTCTCAACTTGTGACTGTAAAACTATGTTCAGATAAAGAATGCGTTCATTGGTGTTTAGTGGTTGTGGTCGGTGATATTCTATTTGAGGGATGCTAAGTGTCAGTTCTTTAGTGGAGTCTATAAAGTAATCATTTAAAGTTGTGTCCTTTGGGTCACGGATTGTTTTCTCCTTCAATTTTAGTTCCTTTATTTGTTTGTGCTTTGAAGTGTTTCCTGCCAGTTTTTTAAATATTTTTCCAGATCTCTTTTGTGTTCCCTTTTGCGATAATAATTGTGTTTTTAAAGAAATTTGATTTTGCGGTTCAATTTTATTTTGCAATGTTTCTTAGAGGAGTAAATGTCTGTCATTAATCATTTTTGTTTTAAGTGATGTTTTGAGAGCATGGTCTCGTTTTTTCATTAAAGCCTGTATGTCTTCATTTAACCATGGGAGGTGATTCTTTTTAGATGGTTTTGTTTTATTTTTTCTTGTGAATGCAGACACTGTATCTTGGATAATGTTCATGAACGTGTTGCAGCTGTCATTAGTATGGTTATGGTAGAGATAATCATCCCAATTGCATACCTGTCAACCTCTGCTGATAACTGCCCTTATAAATGATTATGATTCCCCTTACAAACCCCCAAAAAACCTTACAAACACCGTACGACTCGTACAGTGTTTGTAAGTTTTTTGGGGGGTTTGCAAGGGGAATCATAATCATTTATAAGGGCAGTTATCAGCAGAGGTTGACAGGTATGCAATTGATTTTGTTTAACGCCAGATCTCACTTTTTGGTTCTCTCATCTGCTCTGAAATGTTTTTTGGGCGCATGTATATCTATTTTTAGGAAGCTTTCTTGTGAATAGGATGAGGTTGTGGTAAGATACACCTGTAATCATATTGAACGTCTTTTGGATCCTCTCATACTTATTGGAAAAGAGTAGATCTATGCATGTTTCGGAAGAAGGAGTTAGTCTAGTAGGACTTTTGATTAGTTGCCTAAAGTTAAATATAGTAAATTGTGATTTCAACTGTCTCCAATTTGATTTATCGAGCCAGTTAGTATTTAAATCTCTAAGTAAGATTTTTTGTGTCGCATTCCCTAAGAAGGGCCCGAAATTCTGTGTAGAATGTATTAGAGGCAGATGGGGGTCTATATATGCCTATCAGAGTGATTGACATCTGTGGGGATAGTGTTATTTTAAGGCTGATGCATTCAAGATTGTGTATGTTGACCCATTCTATCTGCTTACATTTAAGGTGTTCCCTAACATAGAACATCACTCCCCCGCCACGGTTTCCCTCACGGTCCCTTCTGAAGATATTTTAACCCGGTATCTACAATCCTGCCATCAGTGAATTTGCATTTAGTCAGGTCTTGATTAAGCATAAAAAATCAAGGTTTGAGTTACTTAATAGATGATGAATTTGGTCACACTCTGCTTCTGATATTTAAATGAGCACCGATGAGTCCTTTTGGTTTATGTCGCGGGTCCCATGGCGCCTTTGCTTGGTCAAGGGTGCTGTATAGATGACCAGTTCTTTTTTTCTTAAATACAATGTTTCTTAGACATAAATCATTCTGGGATTTACCCACCGCTGGTTTGGCTTGAGGAGTTGAAAGCCCGGGTAACAAACGTTTAGGTCTGTCACCATACTCAACTCGAGTTCTGCATCTAGGATGTAATCGAGTCTATTACTACTTCCTATACTGCTTACCTAATATGTTGACCACTTATTTATCTATTACTATTTAGCGATTATTTATTCATCATTACTATATATTGACTATCTATGTGTTTGTTTGTTTGTTGTGGCGTCCATAGACTAGTGTGAATGGTGCGCTCTCGCTCTGCTGACTTCATTTGGACTACTTATTTATTTATTTGTTATTTATTTGCCTGTTTGTTGTTGTCAATTGTGAACTATGTGGTGAAAGCTTTAAATCTTATTATACCTGTATAATGACAATAAAAGCATTCAATTCAATTCAAACCACTTTGGGACTTACCAACCCCTGGTTCAGCTTGAAGAGTTGAAAGTCAGGCTAACGTACGCGTAGGTCATTCTGAGACTCACCCATTGCGGCGGCGGCCCGGTGGGGCGAGTGGTTAGCACGTTGGCCTCACAGCTCTGGGGTCCTGGGTTCAAATCCAGGTCAGTCCACCTGTGTGGAGTTTGCATGTTCTCCCCGTTCCAAAAACCATGCATGGTAGGCTGATTGGACACTCTTAATTGCCCCTAGGTATGGGTGTGAATCTTCTTGTGCCCTGCGATCGGCGGGCCACCGATTCCGGGTGTCCCCCACCTCTTGCCCGGAGTCAGCTAGGATAGGCTCCAGCACCCCCGTGACCCTAATGAGGATAAAGCGGTTAAGAAAATGAGATGAGATGAGACTAGAATGTCATCGATATAACGTCTCTATAGCTGTTCCATTAGGTTAAATTAGTAATTAGTAATAAAGTTTGTTCACAGTGCTTCGGCTCAGTTTTATGAAAGCACTAACAAGAGCTACTTCCCTTTTTTTAAAATTGTAAACATAGTGCCTTGAACTTATTTGATTTTTATTTTTTGAAGTAACCTTTTTGTGGACAGACACCTTAGTACACTAACCTTTTGTTAGCCTCTGGCCGGAATCAGCTGGGATAGGCTACAGCACCCCCGCGACCCTAATGAGGATAAAGCGGTTCAGAAAATGAGATGAGGTTCATCTTGATTGGATTGGCGCCGCGATCTGGTCTCCTGACCTTTAATTTAAATTTATATTCGTTTTTAAGATGAAAATGTACAAAAGTTAAACAATTCCTATATTTGCAGCTGGAAAAGTACCTTAAATAAGATGTCAACATGTTACACTAAGACCATATAGAAAAATGTTTTCTGCTAGATCAACTTCTTAAACAAAGTTATCAATTTGTGATTTCAGTCCATGTAGCAATTGTATTATTTTATGTTGAAAAATATCGTGATTTTATGCTCAACTGACTAATTAACCCCAGGCATATTTTTTTAGAGTGCAGTAAACAAGTGTGCATTTATCTGTAAAAAAAAAATGCTGAAAGGAACTAAAATGTGACTTAGCTGTTCGATATATGGTGTCACCTACAAGTTCATAATACGTCTATTAGACCCAAGGATGCAAAAGGGAAATGAAGGAGGACAATAATTGGCTTGTATCACAAAGAGTGTACACGTCTAACGTGCACGTGTGCACAGATCGCTATAAAGTCGGCTGCTTTTTGTGGAGGGGGCGCATCAACAGGACAGATCTCTGAAGGGTTAGTGTAGCAGACTTAAAATGGACCACTGAGGACGACGCAGTACCTGTAGTAACACCGCGCGCGGCTTCTACATTTCATCCAAACATTTTTAGATTGGCTCCGTAGCTAGAAAATCTAATCATATATTACGGCGGTCAAACAGAGTATCTTAGTCTCGTTTGGCATCATGAACTTGCGGTTTTTGCCACTTTTTATGCTTTTCATTGCCGTATCCCAGTTTTTTTGTGAGGACAACGACCATCAAGAAATCGATGACTACTGGACGAACAACAACCAAATCCAGGTAATCATTTTTCAACCCACATACAGTATTTTAGTATTTACTCTAAAATATGTTACACAAAAATAAGGTGTATTAAATTAGATAGTATTACATTAGATAGTATTACCATAGATACAACAATTAGGGAGAGGGTGAAGGCGAAGGAGAGGGAGAGGTAGATCGTTCAGGGCTAGGGTTCTCCCCGTGCATGTATGGGTTTTCCTTGGGACCGCATTTTCCTCCCACCACATCCCAAAAGCATGAATACTAGCTGGTTTAACTCCTAAAATAGTCCCTAGGTATGAGTGTGAGTGGGAATGGTTGTTCGTCTCTTTGTGCACAGCGATTGGCTGGTTACCGACTCAGGGAGTCCCCATGCCTACTGCCCCAGGTGGCAGGGAGAGGCTCCAGCACCCCCGTGAACCTTGTGAGGATAAGCAATACGAAAATTGAATAAATGAATGAATTATTACATGTAGTAGTAAGAGCAGTAATATATCTAGAACAAGTTTAAGTATGACATATAATTATATTTCATGTAGATATGATTCTTAGTTTAAAAAAAAAGGATTGGCACATAAAAAACATTACTTTATCCCACTGTGGTTTACATCTGCTCTCTACAGGAAGGCTGGATGTCCAGTGGCCCATTGAGAGAAATACTTTTAAGAAGGACAAGAAAGCCACGGCCACATCAATTTATCGGCCTGATGGGGAAGCGATCAATGGGTAACAAGTCTTAACCATACATTTTTAGTGTTGTGTGCAGCCTGACACTGAATGCCTTTTCCCTGTTTTCAACTAAAGCAAAGGCAGAGATTCCACGCAAAAGTAAGTACTGATCAGACTAAGTGAAGGAAAAAAAAGATTCGATTATAAACGTCTCAAAAAATAATCAAACCTTAATACCCTCCAGTAATAGTAACTATCAGGTCAAACATATACACTTTCTAACCACGATTATTTGTGAGAATGCGCATGTATGTAATGCAAATGGACGCACAACCAAATAGGTTGTGACAGCACATTTTAAGGAGATAGACAACCAACAGTTACATGGTTTTATGCAGCGGGGAAATATTGTCTTTATTGATGACCAATAGTTCTACGGCTACTTTTCTCTCCTCCTTTGAATAGGTTAGCATTTTAAAACTACACAGAAGAAAATATGCAAACAGGCCCCTCTAACATTATATTTGTTTTTCTGTTAATGGTGACCAATGTTCCCTCTAATTTTTCGTTGATCTGAGCAGAAAGTCAACCTCCCTGAGCGCACCGAGTACCAGTGTGAGCGACATCATCGGTACTCGGATGATTCGCCTAAAGACGTTTCGCCGACGGACGTTTGACAGACGGGCAGGTCGCCGAATGAACGTTCGGCGGAACGTCCATTCGGCGACCTGTCCGTCTGTCAAACGTCCGTCGGCGAAACGTCTTTAGGCGAATCATCCGGTCACGACATCATCATTGCTCGCTATGGGCACACCAGTATCACACCTGCCACAAGCAGGTGCATGTCAATGTTCCCTCTCAAAATGGTCGCCGCCCGCTCCTCTCTCTTTGTTCTTGGCTAGCCCCCTTGGCTAGCCCCCACCCTTCCTAAGAAGGGGGCAAGCGGACGGACAGCTAGCGTCCACATCGAGGTCTCCCAACCAGATACGCCGTCCGTTCGGTCGGTGATGGTATTTAATAGAAGTTTAGGCGGAGACAAACTTTAGGCGGGAACACGAAAGGGGTGGGTTATATACAAAGTGATGACAGGCCTTGACCTGTAGGTGTCAGTAAAAATTATATTCTAGTTACTCAATTCATAAGAGTGCCGAAAGGTCCAAGATTAAATATAAGAATACAGTTCATATTTCACACACAAAAGGGGCGGGGGGCTTTGGTTTTTTTTCCACACAACGCACTCGTAAACGGAACAAACACTCCACCCTCACGTTCGCTATCAATGGGCTGTTTGCTGTTGTACTATTCCCTTCAAAATATTCCGAAAATGATGCACACAAATGTCCTCACAATCGGATAACGCACGACCACTTGCCAACGAGCAGCAGTCTTTTATCAGCGATCGCTCCGCTGCTCATGGGAGCTTCGGGGGCGCTGGCTAGCGGCTCCTTTTAGCTTGTAGCATCTGTGGTCGCATCCCCTCGAACGGCGCCTATGATAGAGTTGCTACCGGGGATGCTGTTGCGAGCCAGTGCCCCTGATGTTCTTATGAGCAGCCAACGAGCAGCAGTCTTTTATCAGCGATCGCTCCGCTGCTCATGGGAGCTTCGGGGGCGCTGGCTAGCGGCTCCTTTTAGCTTGTAGCATCTGTGGTCGCATCCCCTCGAACGGCGCCTATGATAGAGTTGCTACCGTGGTTGCTATTGCGGGGAGTTGCGAGCCAGTGCCCCTGATGTTCTTATGAGCAGCCAACGAGCAGCAGTCTTTTATCAGCGATCGCTCCGCTGCTCATGGGAGCTTCGGGGGCGCTGGCTAGCGGCTCCTTTTAGCTTGGAGCATCTGTGTTCGCATTCCCTCGAACGGCGCCTATGATAGAGTTGCTACCGGGGATGCTGTTGCGAGCCAATGCCCCTGATGTTCTTATGAGCAGCCAACGAGAAGTAATATAATACTCCTCGTATTAGATAAAAATAACAGGAAATGCAGCAGCTGAGCTTACCCACGTAATGATTGTGGGTAAAGTTTTATTCTGAGAACGAGTGCCATTGCCTGTTGGCGTTGTGTGCACGAGTATACTTCATTACCCAGAAAGCCCTCTTTTCCCCGCGCATGCGCGTTGTGCGTTTCCCGGTCTGAATAACTCATCCGGTGCTCGTAAATATTGTTATACACGAAAGATATGCAAAAAAGACAGTTCCATGGCCACCTGGCTTGGTCGCATCACGAAATTTTGATCGCATGACGGGCGAATTATTCGATCGAAATTTCCGTCGTAAGACGAGAATTTTGTATGACGAGCGGTCGTGTGACGAGTTACCACTGTAATTTGTATTTAGTTCATTTCTATGGGAAACGTTGATTTGAGATACGAGTAAATCGACATACTCAGCTCAGTCCCGGAACGCATTAAGCTCGTATCTTAAGGTACCACTGTATAGGGTTTTAAAAATAAAATTAAGTGTCTCCAGGGAAACGAGTCTGCTCAGGGAGCGCTATCCTTGCTCAAGAAGAATGGAATCAATTGTTTGGTGAATCTAATGATGATCAATCAGACTTTGAATTTTTTAAAATATTATGATGAAGAATTGGACTTTCAGGATTTAAAATTGTCAATTCCATTTGAGAATTGTGTTCATATTGGTAATAGTTAGTTTTACCAGGTTTCCATACAATATGTCGTGAATAAATGTTTTGTCATGGCGACATGTGTTCAGCATTTGCCAGTTACCAGTACTGGTGCAATCCTTGGTGTGAGCTGAAAAAAACTTTACAAAAAATGTATGCCAATTTTTAGTCACAAATCATGGATGTGTGTTGTACACGGGTGCACGTTAGACTCGATTAAATACTGTATCTACCTACATACCTAACCACATACCTACCCACATACCTACTCACATACCTACCCACATATCTACTACCTACATACCTACATAAATATATAATAATTGTTATTTCCAGATTTGGCTGTTGTCATGTGTGCAATTTTGCCATTTCTTTTTATTGCCTCTAATCATTTCATTTTTTTCCTAAGGGCATAAAGTCAACTCTTTTGTTGGTTTGATGGGGAAGAGAGACCAAGAAGAGCGAGGTAAATAATTGTGCCAAGAAATGATGTTAAACACAGAAATGCTAATACCAAAAAACATGTCTGGTTATGGATATAAACGCAACATCAATTTTACATCTGTCTATAGAGAATCAATCAAAGGATTGGAGAATCTCTATTTCAAGATTCTGAACTATTATTTTAATGCAAATGTGGGAAACTTGAGTTGAAACCATTGGAAACAGCAGTGGTTCAATCAGTTTACCTTCAGTTCCTCTGCTACCAGTAGTTTACCAACATTCAGGGACATGCATACAGTGGGGCAAATAAGTATTCACTTCCAATATTATTTGACCTCACAACAAAGCCGTGTTTTTCTTGATGCCAGCTGCCTGGTTCTTCCTTCTTTTTGGATTGACTAGGTTCCGTGTCTTAATTCATGGAGTAATGGAGACCAAAGATTTTTGGTTGTAAATACTTATCGTGTTTAAAATCTAATTAGTCAGCCTGACCTGTTTTAAATGATATCATTGGAACATTAATGTCAAAACACCTAAATCCCAGGACAAAAATGGCTACCTTTATATATACCATTACTACTTTAATCAAATGGGGTGTGATCATGGCAACATTGTAAAATAGAAATGTAAAAAGATTAATTTAGCTAGAATGCGTGTTGCAAATGGATCAATGTACAGTGGTACCTCGAAATACGAGCTTAATTCGTTCCGGGACTGAGCTCGTATGTCAATTCTCTTGTAACTCAAACGAACATTTCCCATTGAAATGAACTAAAAACTAATTAATTCGTTCCAACCCTCTGAAAAAACACCAAAAAAAGGATATTGGATTGGAAAAAATGTTTCATTTGTTCTAATTCGCCATCTATTTACAAAGTAACACATAACTAGGGGTTCAATAGTATACTAAAATGTGTTTAATAGAACTAAAATTAGACGGATTTCGTGGAGGGTACTGAGAGAGGGACAGAGGGGCGGGGGGACTTTTTGCACGGCAACGCGCTCGTAACATAACATAAACAAATTTAAATGAACTTGGATTACGATGCAGACACACTCAAAAATAAATTTAATCTAACCTTACACTGAACTTAATTCTAATTTTGTTTTAAATTTTGATACCTTTCTTCTCCCGGGTTGGCTCTATTTGCCCCGCATCCACCCTGACTTTCACATGCAAGAGGGGCTGTTTGCTTTTGTATTCCCTTCAAAATATTCCAAAAACGATGCACACAAATGTCCTCACAATAGGATAACGCACGACCACTTGCAGTGCTCGCAGAGACATTACACGAGGGAGTTGCGACCAGAGAGACATTACACGAGGGAGATGCGGGGAGAGAGACAGTGCCCATGATGTTCTTATGATCAGCCTCTCTCGCATCCGCTGTCTGCTCGTATATCAAAATTTGTCTCGTATCTCAAGATAAATATTTGCCTGAAATTTTACTCGTATCTCGAAGTGCACGTATGTCGGGCCACTCGTATGTCGAGGTACCACTGTATTTTCAGCCCACTAATTTTTTAAAGTCTGTCCTATTCACATGCTCAGGCAGGGAGAATGGGAATCTGAGTATATTAATAGGCTTAAGAGTTTTTATGAGCCACATAGAAGTTATTTGTACCCTGATTGTCGTTGTTTATTATCTGTTCATTATTAAGAGAATGCAAAGGTAATAGTTTTGGGGGACAGAGAGAATGAAAGACCAAAAGATTAAAATACATCACTGGATAAATACAGATGGTATCTATTCTAAAAAGTGGTGTTATTGTGATATGATTGTAGTTACGTCCACCTTTCAAGTTTTACCAAATGTGTGTTAAGCTTTCCTGTTTATCAAATGTTTCTTACAGATTCTTATGACTGGAGCATATGTCAACCGTACCACAAGCGCCGCTAAAAAAAAATCAACTCCTCACCTGGCTGTTTCTAATTTTGACATATATCACCTGTGATGAGGTTGTTCAATCCTTGTTTTTATAGTCTATATATTTTTAAGTTCTTCATTGTTGTTTAAAATAAAATACTATCTTTATTATCTTAAGTTTTTGTGGTGTTAATGTGCCTATGTACATATCCACCACCATTGATTTTAGAAAACATGTTTGGTCAGGTTTATTTATGTTGCGCTTTCACATTAGACTTAAGTATTGCAGCACACATGAAACAAAATATACAAAAAAAACACATGAAATAAAATAATCAAAAACAACATACAATCGATGAAATACATTGTGCAACACTTTCTGTCAATTCCTACATCAACTTTAATGATTAAGCATGCACTAAATGTTACATGTAGAAATTAATTTGGTGCTGAAATAGAGCTGTTTTTTGTTATTGTTGTTTTTGAAAGCATTTCATAGATATCCCACCCAAAACAATGCATCAGGGAATGGCCACTTTTTTCAGCAATTCTGGTTTTAATGTCAAAACCAGGATTGATGATCATGCAACCTTTTTAGCGCAGCGCTAGCATGTACATGCTATAAAAATGACAGAATGGCTGCATTGCAAGAAGAGGCGAGAAACCCAATGGATAACATGCTAGCAGACTGTGAAAATATGCATCGCCTTCTGTGCCTGACATCATCATCATCTGTTGGGAAATGTGTTTATTGGGTGAGGCCAGAGAAGGTGAGAAAGGACGATTAATTGACCTTTTTTCAAACTCTGCCCCCAAGCAGCAATTGACAAATCATACTCCTGTTGATTGAGCATGAACTGTCAAACTCTTGGATGAGCTGTTTGCTAATTGATTCATTTGGTTGAGATGGTGTACTCCCATAAAACTTTATGGAAGAAGACGAAAAGCTTAATCAAGTTGCGTTCGTCCAAAATGGTAAAATCAGACCGCATCAGTTTATAAGTAGGAATGTGGTTCTTTCCCTTTCCAAAGACAAACAAACAAGTGGGTTCCAACTGATTGAGCAGTGTGGAGGTACTCATAACTAGAAGGCACTAATAACAGACGATCCAGCAATGTGGTGGTGGGGGCAGCTGGCTTAAGTAGGCATCTGATGTTGAATGACACCCCCTGCCGCTGGTCCACCCATTTCATGTTGGTCCTGAAATTGGATGGCATGGGGCCTAACAAACGTACTGTACATATTCTTTAAAGTAAGAATTAGCTTACACGAAAGGCTAACTAGCTAGCTACTGCTTGCTTAACTTACTTTAGTGGAGGAAAAATAAAATTCATCATAAAACTGGATATCAAAGTTATAGTTACTGTTATTGAATATTATATCATACTAGAATGTCATCGCTATACCGATGACATTCTAGTATTCTAGCCCGGTGGCGCGAGTATTTAGCGTGTCGGCCTCACAGCTCTGGGGTCCTGGGTTCAAATCCAGGTCATGTCCATCTGTGTGGAGTTTGCATGTTCTCCCGGGCCTGCGTGGGTTTCCTCGAGGTATTCCGGTTTCCTCCCACATTCCAAAAACATGCATGGTAGGCTGATTGGACACTCTAAATTGCCCCTAGGTATGGGTGTGAGTGTGCATGGTTGTCCGTCTCCTTGTGCCCTGCGATCAGCTGGCCACTGATTCAGGGTGTCCCCCGGCTCTTGCCCGGAGTCAGCTGGGATAGGCTCCAGACCCTAATGAGGATAGTAAAGCGGTTCAGAAAACGATGAGATGAGACTAAAATGTCATCGCTATAACGTCTCTATAGCTGTTAGTTTAAATTAGTAATGACTCTTGCTTTGGCTCAGTTTCATTAATGCACTAACAAGAGTTACTTCGCTTTTTTTAAATCGTGAACATGGTCCTAATAAGTGCCTCGAACTTATCTTATTTTTATTTTTTGAACTAACATTTTTGTGGACAGACACCTTAGTACACTAACCTTTTGCCTGTCTTAGGGGTTGAACCTGTATGCTTTTGAATTGTATTGAATGCTTTTATTGTCATGATAGTATAATGAGAGTTAAAGCTTTACCTTGAAGTGCACAAATACATAATAATACACACACGCACACACAAACATACATACAGTAGAAGATAGCTATTTTTGTGTGTGCTGTAATGTACAGCTACTTTTTGCATTTTTTTGTATTCTCTCAGGTGGACAGAAGAAGGTACAAACTTGATTCCAAGACAATAACACAGTGAAAACAGAACATAGAACAATAACACAAATTAAAACACACAGACAGAACATTTGGACAATACATACTAGTATGGGCCCCCTCTCCTTCCACCCTTCAATGGCTTCCGGCCATGCTCTCAAGGCACGTCCACTTTAAAAGACTATATGCAAATGAACAAGTGGGTGTAACTCAAGTCATGTCCTGTTATAAAGAGATGAGTTGAGAAGAAAAAGTGTGAACTTCCCTTTCTCATCACAATAGCCAGGAACGTCTCCTTTCCGCCATCTTACCTAGGTCGGGGTGTGGCCATCTTACCTAGGGCTCTGCCGTCTAAACCTAGTTAACCGTGCTCTGACTGCCCAAACGCGAGAAGCCTTGATTTTGAAATAAAACAATTCCAATTGGATTTTTTTCCGTTTTATTTCTTGTTCGAAAGTGACAACTAATAGAGTAATACGAACCATTGAAAGAACTGAGATATATATTTTGACATTAGAAGCAATATGGCTGCCACAACATCTTAAAGTTCAGGTAAGAAAATAGTAATTTCTGTAATTAAAAAGCATCAGGTTCTCATCAAGACACATTTCTTTGTTCAAATTGAAGAATTTGATATTTTGCATTTACAAAGACAGGCATATTAACTTCTTTATGATATTGACCATAATGATGTGCTTTTGATTCTACAGTATTTCATAAATACTACGTGTGATGATTTTTCTTAAGATTTGCCCTTCAAAGTAACACATTTGTACTCCCAATTAAAAGCTACTGCCACTGGCTGCTGCGTGACAGCGCCATCTTGGAAACATTTTTTGCTACTACTTTGACATTGTGTGGACGTTGTCTTATCCCCTGCTCACGCTCTTTGTTCCTGGTGAGAGCATTGATATCCGTGGCTATGATCGATATGAAAATGAATTGGAGGAGATTGATTTTGTTCTTCCTTTTTCATACCTGACCGGCAGATAAGGGGATTTGGGGTAAAGAGCAGGCCTGCAAATTCCCCCAGATGGAATTATATTTGTCATAAAAATGAATTATTAACAGTGATACCTCGAGATATGGGGTTAATTCGTTCCGGGACTGAGCTCGTATGTCGATTTACTCGTAACCCAAATGATCGTTTCCCATAGAAATGAACTAAAAACAAATTAATTCGTTCCAACCCTCTGAAAAAACACCAAAAACAGGATATTGGATTGGAAAAACATTTTTATTTGTTCTAATTCGCCATCTATTAACAAAGTAACAAATAACTAGTGGTTTAATAGTACTAAAATGTGTTTAATAGAGCTAAAATTAGACGGATTTCGCGGAAGGCAGAGAGAGAGTGACATAGAGAGCGGGGAGAGAGAGACTTTTTGCACGGCAATGCGCTCGTAACATAACAAACAAATTTAAATGAACTTGGATTATGATGCAGACACTCAAAAATAAATTACAACTAACTTTATGTGACATACTAGAGTGTTTGATCTATTAGTGTGACATGCTAGAGTGTTTGATTTATTAACGATTGCATGTAAAGAAGGTATAACGAGTTTGGATTGAATGGGTGTATCAGTGTTCGATTGTTGATCCTTGGATCCACATGGCAAGTGTGGGGCATGTTAAAGAAGATCGGTATTCGATTATTGATGTCTTAGCAAATAGCTTGAGGCACGGGAGACGGGTTGAATCATTACAGTAAAAGTTGGATTGAAGAAATAACAACATCTCACTGTTCTGATTATTTCCCCGTGTGTCAAGGTATGCTGTTTGTTGTAAAGGCTGGTTGAGTTTGGGGTTTGTAATATACACTGTTTAGCGTGTGAGAAAAGAGATAATGGTTATTAATGTTTATTTACTTTTGAATTACGGGCGTGAATGTGAGAGTCTCGGGTCACGCACATGGAATAGCATTTAGCACGCTACCTTCGGCCACCATTATCCTGGACAGTGTCTATAACGGTCATAGAAAGGATGTTATATTATTGATATTGCATTGTTTGCCCTGTTGAATAGATGAGAAGTTGTAAAAGGAAAAGATATAACAAGTTATGACCGTGTGTTGAACGAGTGTGTGTGTACATTATGTTTTGGGTTCTAACGTGTTGATAATGTATATATATATATGGGTGTAATTGTATGTTATGGGTAGATGTGTTGAATCATGCCCCACAAGGCACAGTGCTCTCTCCACTCCTCTTCTCCCTCTACACTTCGGACTTTAAACATAATACAGACCTCCAGAAGTTCTCTGACGGCACCGCTATTGTTGGACGAGTGACGGACGGGAACGACCTGGAGTACAGGGGAGTCATCACAGCCTTTGTTGACTGGTGTAGGCAAAACCACCTCTACATCAACACCAGTAAGACAAAGGAAATGGTCATCGATTTTCGGAGGAATCCTCATATGTGCAAATATATAATTAAAAAGGGGGAGTGTCAGGATTTTATTTCATATATTACATTCATTTGCTTACAACTGTTTTAGGCGAAGGACACCAAAGCAGGCATAAAGACAGCTTTACTGGTGAGGGTGTCTCTTTATTGCAATTCACCCTGACAGATCGAAGGCATGAGGGAGTAGTGTAGGCAGGCCAGGGAGGCTGATGTGAGGGTCAAGAGCCGTGGCGTCTGTGGGAAAGGTCCAAGGCGGAGGTACGAGATCCGTGAGGTGAGAAACGTGGTCGTGGTCGGGATCTTACTCGTGGTCCTAGGGCAAAAACAAGAGGTCGAAGATCAGAGAAGGCAGAAACAAGGAGGTAACGCGAGAGGGTACTTTACAGTGAACTGATAAAGACGATCCAGCACCATGGTTCAGCTCTGGGTGGTTTAAATAGCTTCCTGGTTGTGATGAGCCGCACCTGCTGCTGCTTAGCCTATTAGGTGCTGGAATTGGATGACAGGCGCAACTGCCCACTTGTCTGGCCCTGACAGCAACGAAGAATATGCTTTGCTTTAACATTAAACTTACTTTGCTATATTTGCTTGCAATGAAGAAAATGTTTTGCTCCTGACAACCTTAGTTATAATAAACAAAGAGAAGCCAAAACACATTGGACTGCTTGGAGTGGACAAAATAAAGAAGATCTTGTCATTGTCGGATCGTCTGCTTCACTTCCCTTGCCATGTGTCTGCGTTACCTCGTTCCTCGATTCCCCGTGTTTTCCCTGGTCAGGTTTGGTTTTGTGATTTGATTTCTAAGTCCTGGTTATTTTCTAAGATCCTGCCTAAGTTATTAAAGTTTTGGTACGAGTACTACTTCCCTCGTCCTCGCCTGCTTCCCTGCGATTGGGTCCTATTCCTCGCATCCTTGCCCCGACTCTCACCAGAGACGTAACACGTGTTTAAAGATGAGCTAGGCAGCCTGCGAAGGACAACAGTGAAACTGTGGATCCCAACGCACAGCCACGCTTTTTCAAACCACATTCAGTACCTTTCGCCATGAAAGCCAAAGTAGAGGCAGAGTTGGAGAGACTGTGCGACGCCTGTGCGACGAGGAAACGGAGTCGTCTGAACACTTATGGCTCCGCTGTCCGGCCTTAATGACCGAACGCTACCATCGCGGCTTGGGCAACTCCCTGGATGAACTTATCCGTGTTCCAGTGGCAGCTCTAGCGCTGCTGAGGGTAATCCTCAGGCGCCTGAGGTGAAAAAGAAGAAGAAGAAGAACTGCAGCAGATAGGCGTCATCGAGCCTATCGAGTTCTCTGACTAGGCTCATTGTGCCAGTGCTGAAAAGTAATGGTGAAGTGCGCATATGTGGTGACTACAAATTGACAATAAATCCAGCCACTGAGCTCGACACCTATCCACTGCCCCGAGTGGAGGACCTGTTTGCTACGCTAGCAGGTGGTCAAACATTTACAAAGCTAGACATGAGTCATGCTTATCAACAACTGCTTCTGGATGAAGAGTCTAAGAAATATATGTGACAATCAACACACATAAGGGACTGTTTAAATACAACCGCCTAGTTTTTGGCGTTGCTTCCAGTCCAGCTAATTTCCAGCGTAAAATGGACAATCTTCTGCAAAACATTCCACATGTACGGTGGGACAAATTAGTATTTAGTCAACCACCAATTGTGCAAGTTATCCTACTTGAAACGATTAGAGAGGCCTGTAATTGTCAACATGGGTAAACCTCAACCATGAGAGACAGAATGTCAAAAAAAAGAAAATCACATTGTTTGATTTTTAAAGAATTTATTTGCAAATCATGGTGGAAAATAAGTATTTGGACAATACCAAAAGTTCATCACAATACTTTGTTATGTACCCTTTGTTGGCAATAACGGGGGCCAAACTTTTCTGTAACTCTTCACAAGCTTTTCACACACTTGCGGGTATTTTGGCCCATTCCTCCATACAGATCTCTAGAGCAGTGATGTTTTGGGGCTGTCGTATGGCAATACGTACTTTCAACTCCCTCCACAGATTTTCTATGGGGTTGAGATCTGGAGACTGGCTAGGCCACTCCAGGACCTTAAAATGCTTCTTACAAAGCCACTCCTTTGTTGCCCTGGACGTGTGTTTGGGATCATTGTCATGCTGAAAGACCCAGCCACGTCTCATCTTCAATGTCCTTGCTGATGGAAGGAGATTTTAACTCAAAATCTCTCGATACATGGCCCCATTCATTCTTTCCTTTACACAGATCAGTCGTCCTGGTCCCTTTGCAAAAAAACCAGCCCCAAAGCATGATGTTTCCACCCCATCCTTCACAGTGGATATGGTGTTCTTCGGATGCAATTCTGTATTCTTTCACCTCCAAACACGAGAACCTGTGCTTCTACCTAAAAGTTCTATTTTGGTTTCATCTGACCATAACACATTCTCCCAGTCCTCTTCTGGATCATCCAAATGCTCTCTGGCAAACCGCAGACGGGCCTGGATGTGTACTGGCTTCAGCAGGGTGACACGTCTGGCAGTGCAGGATTTAAGTCCCTGGTGGCGCATTGTGTTACTGATAGTAGCCTTTGTTACTGTGGTCCCAGCTCTCTGTAGGTCATTCACTAGGTCCCCCTGTGTGGTTCTGGGATTTTTGCTCACCATACTTGTTATCATTTTGATGCCACAGGGTGAGATCTTGCATGGAGCCCCAGATTTTTCTAATAATTGCTCTCACAGGTGATTTCTTTACACCAAGCATTTTACCTATTGCAGATTCAGTCGTTCCAGCCTGGTGCAAGTCTACAATTTTATCTGTGGTGTCCTTGACAGCTCTTTGGTCTTGGCCATAGTGGAGTTTGGAGTGTGAGAGACAGGTTGTGGACAGGTGTCTTTTATACCGATAATGAGTTAAAACAGATGCTATTAATACAGCTAACGAGTGGAGACCACGCTAGACCTCGTTAGAAGTTAGACCTATTTGACAGCCAGAAATTTTGCTTGTTTGTAGGTGACCAAATACTTATTTTCCACTCTAATTTGGAAATAAATTCTTTAAAAATCAAACAATGTGATTTTCAGTTGTTTTTTTCTCCACATTCTGTCTCTCATGGATGAGGTTTACCCATGTTGACAATTACAGGCCTCTAATCTTTTCAAGTAGGAGAACTTGCACAACTGTTGGTTGACTAAATACTTACCGTATTTTCACGACTATATGGCGCATCGTATTTTTAGCCGCAGTGTCAGTAACGAGTGCTATTTCTGTATTTTAAACACAAAGGACGCACCGTTTTTTTAGACGCATATATATTATATATGAACATCGAACCGCAGCGCTGGCTACCGGAAGCAGCCCCAGACTCTCTTTCCGGTTTCCAGTGCGCAGTGACTGCTGGGATGTATAGTTCTTGCACGCTAAACCCACACGCTAAAAACACGTTTTTAAAAAGGCAACGGAAGCAAAACTAATTTCGGTTGTACTTTATTTAGCCATTTTACAACTTACTCACGTCATCATCACCCACAAATCCATCAAAGTTTTCTGTGTCCGAATTGAACAATTGTCCAAATTAGTCATCAAAAACGCTGAGTTTTATACGATCGTCCAGGCGGCCATAATCCATTCGCAAATAGTAGCTAGCTAGTAGCTAGCGTAACTGGCCCGGGGCTGTGTTCCATGCTTCGCAAGGCTGTGTTGATGCCGATCGCCAGGCCACAATCTATTCGCAAATAGTAGCTAGCGTAACTAGCCTGGGGCTGCGTTCCATGCTTCGCAAGGCTGTGTTGATGCCGATCGCCAGGCCACAATCCATTCACAAATACTAGCTAGCTAGTAGCTAGCTAGTAGCTAGCTAATAGCTAGCTAGTAGCTAGCTAGTAGCTAGCTAGTAGCTAGCAGCTAGCTAGTAGCTAGCGTAACTAGCCCGGTCTGTGTTCCATGCTTCGCAAGGCTGTGTTGATGCCGATCGCCAGGCCACAATCCATTCGCAAATAGTAGCTAGCTAGTAGCTAGCGTAATTAGCCCGGCGCTGCCTGCCACCCTTCGTCAAGCTGTGCTGATGTCGATGTATACAGGCCACAATCCATTGGGTGTATTGACAAAAGAACTACATATCCCAGCAGTTACTGCGCAGTACTTTTTCCACGGGGAAAATTGTAGAGTCGGGGGCTGCTTTCCGTAGTTGTGAGAGATGGTGTACCCTATCGACTGATTTATTTTATTTTATCGTGATAACAATTTTAGTATTGGTCCATATATAAAGCGCACTGGATTATAAGGCGCACTGCACTTTGTTTTTTATGTCCTCATGCTTAAGCGTTTTTTGTTTGACCTCGTGTCAATTTTCGCACCTTTTTGTTGTGTGAAAAAAAATTTTACGGTGAGGGCTTTTCCTCGTTTTTCTCTCTCAATTTTGTTGTTACTTTTATTTTTAAATCCTGCAGATCATCTTCCTTCTTTTTAAACCACTTTCTTATCTCCCTACTGAGTCTCTCTTTCTTTGTTTTCAACAATATCCTGTTTTTTGGTGTTTTTTCAGAGGGTTTGAACAAATTAATTTGTTTTTAGTTCATTTCTATGGGAAACGTTCATTTGAGTTACGAGTAAATCGACATACGAGCTCAGTCCCGTCAAATTGCTTTTTTTGCAAGTCGTGGTTTTATGCGCATATAAGCTGTACCCTCGATTCAGTCATCATTTTTTGTCCGACAAAAGCGGCTTATATGAGAGTAAATACGGTACTTCACTTATTCCCTCAACCTCTCCAATTTCCAATATTGTCTTATTCATTAATAAAATACATTATTGTTGGTAACATGTTATGAAATAGTGTCTTTTCCTAGTAAAGTGAATGCCGTGTGGCAAATTCTAAAATTTTGATGTTTGTGTAAATTGTGCAGAACGCAAAATCTACTTACCTTTCTGGCGTGTGAAGAGTCTGCTGAGCTAATCTTCGTTGCGTTCTAGACTTTCAGAACAAATCACGTCGGGGTCGCCAATTTGTTAGTGTTCTTTTCTTTGCTCTGAAAGATTTTTGGACAGAACGCAGACAAGACACGGAGTTCAGTGGTCACTTCTCAATGGTTTATCGAAATGGGTTTTACAGTCAGTAATTCCAACATGTGTCACGCTGAAGTCGAACTTGCATGTTGTGCAATGTGCAAATGTCGGTCCTTTTGGCGATGGCTTCAACATGGGATATTTCGTCGAATATGAACCAATAAACTTCTGCGAGTGTCTGGGTTTCTTATTAGAAGTTTCATCCAAATTGCCATCCATCTTGCAATTAAACCGAGCAGGCATATTGATAAGACTTACCAGTGCTGTGTATGCCTACTTCCTTTAGAACAGTGGTTCCCAAACTATCTTACCTGACGCCCCCTTCTTGCTTCCAGTAGACCCGCACGCCCCCCCCCCCCCTCCCACTTCCTCTTTTGCTCATGTGAACTTATTTTATTTTATTGCATTTATTTCTTAGCATTGTTCAGGAAAACAGATCTCTGTTTGTATTAAATTTTAATAATGAAAGCCACTCAAACAAATAATACTACATTCCAGAGAGACATTTTTTCTAAGTAAACTAAACACATTTGGTTGAAAGGGAGCGAAAAAAAACTTTAGCAAACTGGCAAAATTGACTGGCAATTTTAAGAATCTAAATAAATTGAAAACATTACATATAATATTTGGAAAGACTCATGAGACTTAGGCACAATTTTATGAACTAATTTAATGAGATGGATGTTGTTGCTTCTTCCTCACGAGATCAGAAATCGCACAACGCAAGTCATTTGCTACATCAAGTCGGTTCCGCTGTTTTGTTTTCAGGACAACAAGAGCCGAAAACCCTGCTTCACAAAGATAAGTTGAAGAAAAGGGAAGAATCACACGAAGTGCTTCTTCACCTACTTTTGGGTACATGGGAAGATATTTCAACCAAAACTCTTCTAACTTCATTGTTTCAAAGTCCCTTTTCGCGCTCGAGTCACATTTCAAATCGATGGCTTCCTCTTGCAGTGAGTCCAGTAACAACTCCACATCAGTGTTAAATGGATTCTGCACCAAAGTCCAAAGAGAATTCTCCATTGTGACCTCTGGAAAATAGCGCATACATTCCTCAGCAAGGGAATCGAGATGAGATAAAACCTCTTTTGTGAAGTCATACTGCTCAAGTTTTCTCTTCTCAGATAAGAGCTCATTGAGATGTGAGAATATTGAAAAGTTCCCAACTTGTACTTTTCGTTTCCAAAGATGAATTTTTTCAGTGAAAGCTCTGATTACATCAGTGTGCAATGATGTTTGTACTTTTTCCTTGTAAATTCAAATTGAGGTTGTTGATAGCCTCAAAAAAGTCCACAAGGTATGCTAGTGAAAGCTGAAAGTTTTCCTCTGTGAATGCTTCATACAGTTTGTCTTGTTTCTGCCTCTGCAAGAAAATTTCCACTTCATCCTTGAGCTCGTAAAGACGACTCAGCATGTTTCCCTTGGAAAGCCAGCGGACTTCCGTGTGAAACAGGAGAGTCTTGTAATCAGTGCCCAGACCTGAGCAAAGAGCTTCGAAAAGCCTAGAATTCAAAGAGCTATTCTTTACAAAATTCACCACTTTTATTGACAAATTCAGAGCACTGCGTAGATTACCTTGCAGAGTTTTGCTTGCTAGTGCTTGTCTGTGGATAACACAATGAGTCCCAGTTACAGCAGGATTTTTTTCCTTCACCAGCTTTACGAATCCAGAGCAAGATCCAATCATTGATGGGGCACCATCAGTACAAACACCGACTACTTGTTCCCATGAAAGACCATGCTCTTGGAAAAACTCATACTTTTGAAAAAACATCGATATCGTAAATAAAATTTAATCACTAAAAGAAAGGTATGTGATCCAGAATTGAAGAGCGAAACAAATCTTTACCGTGGACAGGGTGAACATGTGCTCGGGTTGACGGGTTGCGAGATTGTGACGAGTCGCTCAGTAGCGTCAGTGTGGTTAGTATCAGTGACACGTTCAAAACGTGTAACAAAAACTAGCTTAATAGAAAACGGGTTGGACCGTTGGAGTGACTGGTATAATCATATTTTGCATGTATTTAATGGCAGATATTTGTTCTTTGATTTTATTATTCTTATAATCTATTTAAACATTTTTTTAGCAGATGACTTCACGCCCCCCTTGAATTCTCTTTACGCCTCCCTAGGGGGGCGTGCCCCCCAGTTTGGGAACCACTGCTTTAGAACAACCCGGGAAATTATAGGATTTGTTTCAAAACAAAAGACTGGTGGTTTAGTAAAATGAAAATGTTAAAACGATAGAGGCTACCTATGCAATCAATTCTGAATCAATTGCCACGCTGAAGTCGCACAAGACGAATGATTCATCAGAACTTGTAACTCGGATGATTCACAATGCACTAGTGTTACCGAATTCTTCCGGTTTACAGTGCAGTTGAATCAAGATGGTGGAAGCCGTAGCGATGGTGTGAATTTCGAGGCATTTAAATTGGAAATTTGGTACTTTTCCAAAATGGTTGCTTCAAAAAAAATGTATGTGGAAATTTTTGGGGATTTCCGGAGTTTAGGGACGTTGTCCAGAGTCTTGTAGTTTGCGTTGCATTTCCGAAGAAACTCCTGAAATTCCGGAGTAGTTGGCAGCCCTGCTAAACATTTGTTGAGGTAAAAGATTCTCAAGATGTAACACCTTTCTTTCAACCAAAGGGACATGATGTCTCGGCAAGCCAGGAATGATCAAATTATTAAAAGCTTCACAACTGCCAGAACACAGCTAAATTGTTTATACACCAAACACCCAGAACTACTTGCTGTTTTTCAAACATTGTTGTGAAGACTCTGCCCAGACACAATAATCAGATAGAAGCAATCACTTTAGTCTGCAAGCATGAAGCATCCTACATTCTGGCGGGAAAATATCTTTTGAATATGACCCAAACCTTTAAGTTAATTTTTATAGCAAATAATTCATAACAGTACGTAGATTATTTACTTGTGGCTTCACCTGATTTGGAGACTTGTAAAACAGACACTATAGCAATGTTGAATCATTTAGCCGAGGAAGGTCACAAACTGAACAAAATGAAATAACAAATGTGTAAAGAACATCTGAAATATTTGGGGCATGATCTCTGTAAAGGGGGTAGAACAATTTTGGAAGATATAAAATTGGCGATATCACAGGCTTCAAGACCTCAAACAAAGAGATGTTGTTGAAAGATGTTGTTTTTTTGGTTTGATAAATAACTAGGTCATGGATCCCAAATTACGTATACTAAAACAGTAGCTCCACTTTCAAAAATAATGAAAGTGTGAATCATCTGGAGTGACAATGGAGCTCATTTTGCAAACAGCATAGTGCAAAACACCTAAGTAGAGCGAACAAATGGTACGATAAAACCAAGGCTTAAGAAAACCATGGGGGAGATAAATAAGCCATGGCCAGAATGCCTAACACTGGCCAAAATGTATATGAAGATAGTACCAACTAGCTCGGGATTAACACCTTTTTGAGATAGTTCATGGAAGACCATTCCAACTTCCTCTATGGGAAGATGAACCATGACGAGAGACTAAGGAAAGAGAGAAACCTATCTAAAGAACATGTAAGCTGCCGTGATCCTTTTGTCTATCTTGCAGGAGGTGGTGAAGCCAGGTGACTGGATCCTGATCCGAGTCATAAAAGGAAGTCCTGGTTCTCCACGATGGGAAGACCCATTCGTGGCCCAACTCACCAACCTCCAGAGCAGCAAAGATCACTGAAAAGTCAAAGTCGATTCACCAACCTCAGGTCTAGGTAGTTCGAGACACAGGTGACTCTTGAGTAGACTAAGTTGGACGGTGTCAAAACCCTTGTCCGTGAAAAACTCATCTGATGTCTACTCACCTGCCACAAGCACCCCTCACTTAACCCTGACCTCCCATAGACTTTGCACCTCTATACAGAAGCCACAGTGAAAGCTGTTGCCACCCACATCACAGTGACTGGACTGTCAGTGACTGCACTGTCAGTGACAACCTGGGCGTGTCTGAACGCCCCACCCACAGACACTCAAGCTGGAAAACAAGATGATGACATACTCCTATCACAGAGGAGAGTGAAGTGGTATGGAAAGAACAATCTGGAGAACTACTATGAAGAAGACCTGTGGTATAATTTCATGGTGTTCCAGAAAAAAACTGATTGTTGCGAATGAAAGTTGTTATGTGTGTAGCCGTATACCTATTTCCACAGGTATCCCGATATCCTGAATTCACTGGGTCTAGGCGTCACATTTAAATCTGCAGTGGTGCAGATGGTCTAAGATGCATTCCTTTTAAGGAGAGTGAACATAACAGTAAGAGATCAAAATCAGTGCAAAATCAGTGCAATTCAAACCACGTGATTCAATCTGGGGCGATGATGTTCCTGTTGACCAAAAGTTGTGGTCCACCCCCCCAGAAAATCATACTGTCACTGCTTCCCCAACTTGGGGTGGATAAAGTTATGCTCCGTGTGAAGACATTGAACTGTTACACGAGTGTTCATTAACCAAACTGTCAAGGCCCTACAGGGTATAGCAGATTATTTAAAAGCCCTAAGGGAAATGGAGTTGCAGGACCAGATGATGGGAGAACACTGCTGCACCTTCACCCCAGATGAAACCAGTACATTATTCGTGCTGTAGCTGAAATAAAGGCCCTAGCCAACACCATGGCCCAGGATCATTCAGCCGTAGGTGTATCACTGTGGTCGTGGTTAATAACCGGGTCATGATTCTCAATTCTGTTTAAATTTGCAACCTTGCGGTTTTGTTACTGTTCTGTATTTTTTCTGTGTGTAATCCCCTGTATGAAAGTTATGATTCAAAACACAATCCAGCACACACTAGTAGCTTATAGTGACATACAGTATCACCGCATGACAGACCATACTGGAGATTCTCGCATTCTTTCAAAGTGTGTGACGAGTCCTCTATGCAAATGTACTTCTCTTGATTTAAAAATTAGGTTCGCTCATTAAGAGAGACAGAGGAATTTTTACCACTGAATACATCATTTCTCGCCTCTGCCTTGACATGTGATTTTGTAATTTTCCATACCCTGTTGAGTAACTCATACCTGTCAACCTCTGCTGATAACTGCCCTTATAAATGATTATGATTCCCCTTACAAACCCCCAAAAAACCTTACAAACACTGTATGACTCGCTTCATCCGAAGCATAAAAAAGAAACACTGGCACGACCCCAAGTGGGAATATCATTGCCAAGTGCTGCTTACCACACCGACATCCGTGAAAATATCAGAAAGAGGGACTTGGATACATCGTTCACATTGTAAGAAGGTTATCTCAAGTGAAACGCTTCAAGGCACAGAAGACAAAAACAATACCAAAATCACTGACCAAAATGGTTGCACCAGCATGGCTGAAAAGTTCCATAGCTTGTTGGGTAGTGTCATTGGGTATAGTGATACTATTTCTATTCATGTGGTTTTTGTGGTCTCAATATTCATAGGAAGAAAAAAAAGCGTTTTGGGGGAGTCTCAGCCTTCTTACATGTTGAAACGATCAACACGACTAAGACGATGGAAACTATCAACTGAAATTACATTCCCTACGAGAAATGACTTCTCAGCATGCATACAAGATGACAAGGCAATGAGTACTCAGACAATGATTTGTCTGCCGCACAATGTTACCACTTCATTTACTATCCCTTGGGAAAGAGTGAAGTTGGAAAATTCTACTGCAGTGGGTCCTAAATCCAACTAAAGCATCGGGGAGACAACAGTTGGAACCTTCACGAGGTGTCTCCCGAGAGGCCGCCCGTCGCGGCCTGCGAATCCAACAAAACCACCCAGAGCTGCCACCCAGGAACGTGGCGCCCTACGTTTTTCATCCAGCCGGAGATATTCGCACTGCCCCACACCTCCGGCTACCCCCTGGATGAACTAATCCGCGTTCCAGTGACAGCTCTAGCGCTGCTGAGGGTAATCCTCAGGCGCCTGGGTGGCCTAACAACAACAACTAAAGCATCAGACTATGGTAGAGATTTTTTTTCCAAGATGCCTGCACGAACAGCGGTCAGAGGCTCGCTCTACTTGTGCACTCTTTTCATGTGTTTTGTTTGTCTTGTCACCAGTTGTTTGTCAATTGTCGCCAGTTGTTCGTCAAAACCGGACTTTAAATTCAGCTATAACCATTTAGACTTATTAAACATCGGTTACCAGCAGCGAAATATGATTTCTAGCGTCTTTCACCGGGAAGATAGCATCCCAGAAGAGATCCCGACACTAGAGAGGTTTTATTGGTTTTACTATCGGGACTGGTTGGCGAAAGAGAAGGCTTCGGTAAAGAAAACAAGCGAGGCTGTTAAGCGGGCGTGGTGTGTAAGCTCAGGAAACAACCACTCAAACCTCCGCTCCCGAGCATATATCTCTCCCATGTCAGATCCATTGTTAACAAAAAGGACGATTAGGAATTAGAGCTTGCTGCCAATCACTACGTTCGCGAATGCTCCATGATAATAATCACAGAGACGTGGCTTCACCCACAAATATGCGACGTTACAGTGCAGCTAGCAGGATGCACGCTACTCAGATCAGACAGGATGTTCGACTCAGGTAAAAAAATAGGTGGTGGGCTTTGCATGTTCTGATTAGACAGTGTTCCCAATACATAGAATTCATGTCGGTGAAATGCAGACCGTTCTTTCTGCCCAGAGAGATAGCCGTTGTTATCATCACTGCTGTCTCCATCCCACCGGACGCTAAGGTAAGTACTGCTGTCTTCCTACTAATGTACTCAATAAACAATCACTAGAACGCCTACCCAAATGCCGCACACATAATTGCAGATTTTAATCAGACAAATCGCAAAAGTGTTCTGCCGAAATTTTACCAACTGGAATGTTTACTCGAACATCAAAGATGCATACAGAGCCATACCACGCACACACTTGGAACAGTCAGATCACGCCTCTTTGTTCATGGCCCCAACTTACACACCCTTTAGCCGACAATCAAAGCCACAGAGATGAACCATTATCACATGGCCTGACGACGCCCTCCCCCGACTCCAAGACTGCTTTGAACAGACAAAGTGGGAAACTTTCCACCATGAGGACCTGGGAACCTTCACAGACACAGTACGTGTCTTACGTCAAGTATTTCATGGCTACGGTCACTGTGGAGAAGACCATCCAGGTGTACCCAAATCGGAAACCGTGGATGACCAGCCAGGTCCGATTGCTCCTCTGGGCCCGAGATGCAGCCTTCAGATGACAGATGACAGTGCACTCTACAGCTCAGCTCACGCCAACCTAAAGAGAGGCATTAAGACTGCCAAAGCAGACTACAAGGAGAAGATAGAAGGGCAACTTGACGACCCCATACGGACCCTCACGAACTACAAGGGCCGAGCTGCGACTCTTGCGGACTCAGATGCGGCACTCGCAGAGGACCTAAACAACTTTTTTTCCCGCTTTGAGTCCCAAACCCACCACCCAGTCACACCACATAAACCTCGAGTACATCCCACACAAAGCTTGGGAAGAAGCCCTAACCCACTCATTGTGGAGGTAGTGGATGTGAGCAGTCAACCCCCGAAAGCCCACAGGACTAGATGGACTACCAGGCAAAATACTTAAGGCCTGTGCTGACCAACTAGCACCAATCTTCACGAACATTTTCAACCTTTCACTGGAACAAGCCTCCGCCCCAGCCTGTCTGAAATTGGCCACCATCATCCCAGTACCCAACAAGTCACCCGCTAACAATCTGGACGACTACCGCCCAGTACCTCTCACACCAATCATTACTAAGTGCTTTGAAAAATTGGTACTAAAAAACATCTGTCTTCCCCTCATCCATGACCCACATCAGTTTGCATCCAAAGATGCAATAATCACCACCCTCCACGCTGCACTGAGTCACCTTGAGAATAGAGGGTGCTATGTCAGGATGCTTTTCATCGACTACAGCTCAGCCTTTAATACCTTAAGACCAGACTTTCTTATCCCCAAGTTGGCCAACCTGGGGCTCCCACCTTCCACATGCTCCTGGATTGAGGACTTTCTAATCAAACGACCCCAGCACGTGAAGCTGGGTCGCCACCTCTCATCTGCCCGAACGCTCAGCACCGGCTCACCACAAGTACTGAGTCCACTACTCTACTCGCTCTACACACACAACTGCAGACCCACGCTCCCTGAGAACATCATTGTGAAATTTGTGGATGATACAACAGTGGTGGGGATGATCACAGGGGAGAATGAGACGGCCTTCAGAGATGAGGTCCTTAGACTCAGCAAGTGGTGCGCTCTCAACAACTTGGCGCTGAACGTCTCCAAAACCAGAGAACTCATCCTGGACTTCCAACGGAACAAGGCTGCTCCCTCGCCCCTTGATATTAATGGCTTTTTAGGAAAAAGTAAGGAAAACTGACGGTCAATTTAAAAAGTAAGGATTACGAATTTTACCTATTTAAGCAATATTTCGGTGTTATTTTTATTTAAAACATTGTAAACCAAAGGGAAAATATGACAAAAATAAAAACTCTCAAAATAGCGGTGCTGTTGCGTAGTTCACGCAACTAACTTCAAGCGGAAATGACTAAGCGGAAACACTGCAGTGTGCACTGAAGAAGGTATGGTTTTTCAAATCTGCAGAATGTAATGGTTAAAACTACCACAAGAGAACAGCAAGTTAACATATTTCTGGTCAGGCATACTCATCGATAATCCTTGCAAATGCTCAAATCTTGAGTTTACACACTTAGAGAAGGTAAAGAAATTCAACTTGTCTATTAGAATCCGACAGCCGTTTCTGGCCACCATAAAAAATATCAAGTCTACGATGCACGGTTTGGAAAAACGTAGCGTGAAAATGTTAACATAAAACATCCACCCATCAATAAATCACGCTTTATCTATACTATAATCCCTATAAATTGTGATTTTATGGTTGGATGTGTGGGTGTGCGCGTGTGCACCTGGAAACTCGCCGGCGGAAATTCTTCTGAAAATGACCTTTGTAAATGCCGTGGAAAGGCGTCCTACCTTACAACTGAATTGGGTCAGCGCAGCCATCACCATCATGTCTCGCAGAGTCTTCCCGGAACGAAAGGGTTTCAGGAAGCACCTGAAAACTTGCTGGCGGTAATTCTTCCGAAAATTACGTTTGTAACTGACGTGGAAAGGCGTCCTACCTTATGATGTGCGTTTAGGCCAGGGGTGGGCAAACTTTTTGACTTGCGGGCCAGAATGGATACTAAAATTTGACAGACGGGCCGGGCCAGGAGCATTTGGACACGCAATGTAATTTATCAAACCTGGGGATTGAAATATAAGAAAAAAGACACAATTGAAGGTGAAAATTTATTTTCAAATTTACTTTCAACATTAAGAACATATTATTATTCAACCAAAGAAAGCAGTCTTTAAATTGAGAGTGATGAGCGGCATGTTAATTAAGCTACTGTACTGCTGCTGTGCGTACATGTGCAAGTTGCTATTTTTAACACAGTAGAGAAACCAGTGGCGGGCGGTGCATTTTCTGGTAGCGCCTTCAACGTATCAATCCAACCCTCAAAAACTATTTTATGGCTATAAAACCTCAACTGCAGCTACAGCTGCGACACATAAAAATAATCAATAAATTAATGCACAAAAACGTGGTAAAATCCACTTCCTAGCAGCATTTCATGATTAAATACAAATACTGGAGCTTTTCAGACATTAAAACCAGGCCAGGGGGTGATTTTCCTGGGAAAAGACAGCGATGAACGTCAATGGCGTATGGGCGAACATTGCCCGAAAATGGGGCAAAATCCAGCCCAAAACAGCATTTATTGATTAAATACAAATACTGGAGCTTTTTAGACATCAGAACCGGGCCCGGAGTATTATTTCCCCGGTAAAAAGACAGCGATGAACGTCGATACGTCCATACGTGAAATGACAAAAAAATGCACTAAAATTAGGTAAAATCCACTTCCTAGCATCATTTATTGATTGAATACAAATACTGGAGCTTTTGAGACATTACAACCAGGCCAGGGGGGTGATTTTTCCCGGGAAAAGACAGCGATGGACGTCAATGGCGAAACGCCAAAAATTAAACTGGGGTAAAATCCACTTCCTAGCAGCATTTTGTGATTAAATACAAACACTGGAGCTTTTCAGATATCAGAACTTGGCACACAATTGAAATATTATTTAGGAATATAGCCATATTTGTAATTTTACTCACCAAAAATACTTTTTACACAATATCCATCCTCCTTTCTTTCTTCCTTCTTTCCTATCGCCATCGAAGCTAATGATGAAAGTCGAGCCTGTCCTGTCATATTTCCGGCATAGTCCGTTTTGAAAATGGCATTAAATCAACACAACAATATACTATTTGCTTGTGGAGCTAAGTTAGCGCGCTGGAAGTGCCCCACACACCATTTTCCCGGCTGTAACAGGCTTGCTAGCTTCGGAGTTGACCGCCCTTTCTTAATGATGTCCATTTTTTTCGTGAAAAAGTCCGTCTAGAAAATAGCTTTGTGAGCAAACAGAATCTATTTGTTTTTGCTTCTGTCGGCCATAGTGGGTGGAGTTTGCGATCTCGGCTGCCTCGGTACTGCTTTGGCCCGCCTACTAGCCAATCATAGTTTGTGAAAGCAATGACATGTCCCAGCCAGCAAAATGCTAACGCCTATGAAAAATCATTGTGGGGTTGCCAACTCGAAATCTGATTGGTTAAAAGCAACAGTCTAGTTTAATGCAGCAGAGCCCGCAAGAACTGATTGTGCAGGCTTTGAGGCAGATCTGATCTGGCAACAAATAATGGCTGAAATGTGATTGGTTAAATGCTTCAATATGAAAACACACATCTGGAAGCAGTGCAAACAGGGGGAAAAGCAATGAAAGGAAGCTAACAGACCATTTGGAATAATAAGTACGTATTGATGGACAAAATATAATATGATTCAGATATTTCTTAGGCCAGCAGAGAAGGCCTTGAAGGCCCTGATGGCCCGCCACTGAGAGAAACACATTTCAGTGGGAACTGTGTTATTGTTCTCCTTTTTTGCCAGTGCATCAAAATCTGGAGTTAGTGCGCCATCTATCGGGTAAACAAGGGTATTGCAGGGAAAAGGGAATGAGGTCATTGATTTTTACTATAATTTGGACAACGTCGGCGGGCCGGATTAAAAAGCCTAACGGGCCGTAGTTTGCCCATGACTGGTTTAGGCACATCATGTAAAAACAATGCTTCATACATCAACTCTGCTTTCAGCTTTAACAAATAAAAGATTGAGTTTGGACACTTAGAGAAGGCGAAGAAATTGCAACTAGGCGCTGAACGTCTCCAGAACTGTGGAACTCATCCTGGACTTCAGACGGAACAAGCTCGCTCCCCTCTGCTGACCTCACTTGGACTACTTATTTATTGATTATCTAGTGATTATTTGTCTCTACTATCTATTGATTTTCTATGTGTCTGCTTATTTGTTGTTGTGTCCATAAACTCAGCAAGTGGGTGACTTGGCGCGGAACGTCTCCAAAAACAATGGAGCTCATCCTGGAACAAGCCCGCTTCACTCTGCTGACCTCACTTGGACTACTTATTTATTGATTATTTATTTGTCTGTCTGTTGTTATTTGTGCACTATGTGGTGAAAGTTTAAAATCTCATTATACTTGTATAATGACAGTAAAAGCATTCAATTCTATTCAATTCAATAATTGTCAATTGAGTTCACCTGCCATTTCCTTGACCCTGGTGTCTCTCCTGCTCACTCCCGCTTGTGTCATACCAGGTGTTTTTGATTGTGTAGTCGACCCTGGTCTATTTTATCCCTGTGTAAATAAATAAAATCAGACTTAGGCTTGTCATCATCATTGACTAGACGAAAGCCTAATTGTCATACCCAGCTGCGTATGACGAAATTGATAGTGCTTCTCCACAAAGTGCGCATCACCTCCCGAGCGCAACCAAATCCCGGCGACTGCGAAAAGGTTTGCCTCACCGATGCCAACAAAGAATAAAATGGATCACTTACCTCCCACTGTCTTCTTACTAACCTTCAGTCAGCCAGCAGGAGGCAGATCACCGCCCAAGGTCCTTCATGTTTCCTCACCCCGAAGTTGTTACACAGAGGGGATTGTGTGTCGTGCTACAGCAAATTCAGAGTCCTGATGGCTGTGGGAAAGAAGCTGTCCTTAATCCTCTTTGTCCGTGCTTTGAGAGACCGGTAGCGCCTGCCAGAGGGAAGCAGCTGGAACAGGTTGTGACCAGGGTGGTCCGGGTCCCCAACAATGTTCCCGGCTCTGCTGAGGTAACGAGGGCTGGCAATATCCTCCAGTGAGGGCAGAGAGCAGCCGACGATCTTCTGGGCAGTGTTAATCACTCTGCATGGCCTTCTTGTCTGCTGCCATGCCGTATTTGTCTGTTCTTGTTGGAGCGGCGATTCAGTCCTGTCTGCGTTAACTGCCCATCTTCTGTTCTGTTCATGGTTGTACTCCGTGCTCCTCGGGCCCCTGGTGTTTTCACCGTAAGTTTAGTTTCTTTGTTTAGTTGTTAATTTGCCACTTTCTCTGTTGTTTTTATGAATTCCAAAGAAACAGTCCAATTCAAAAGCATCGCCCTGCTGAACGTAGCCGGGAAGATCTTCTTCATGGTGATAGCGAGAAGGATGTCCACCTACCTTCTAGAGAATGGCTATATCGATCCCAACTGCCAAAACGCAGGAATCCCGAGTTTTCCAGGGTGAGTAGAGCATTCTGCCATTATCTGGGACCAGATCCAGAAGGCCAAGCGGGAGAAGACCGACCTGCACGTCATTTGCCTCCATCTTGTCAATGCGTATGGATCTGTCCCACACCTGCTGATCAGTACGCCTTGGAGTGCTTCCATATGCATCCCTGCATCAAGAAGCTGGTAGGACTGTACTTCAGTGACCTGCAGATGAGGTTTGCCCTCCAGGAATTTACCACCGGGTGGCAGCATCTAGAAGTGGGAATTGCAATGAGGTGCGCCATATCTCCAATACTCTTTGTGGCAGCCTTTGAGGTAATCCTCATTGGAGCAAGACAAATGGTTGGATGAATCAAATTACCCTCTGGCCAGAGATTACCCCATTGAGGAGCTACATAGACGATGTCACCAGCCTCCTTCAGACAGCAGCATGCACATCTCGACTGCTGAAGAGGATGAATGAGTTGACATCGAGGGCCAGGATGAAGATCAAACCCTCCAAATCCCTTAGTCTGTCACTCAGAAGAGGAGTCAGAAACGACAACACCACCTTTATCGTCGGGGGAGAAAGAATCCACCTCCTCTCTGAGCAACCCATCAAAAGTCTAGGGAGGCAGCACACCGCAGAGCTGTCTGATAAACAGATGGAGAGGACCACCGTGAGACAATTTACTGATGGCCTGTCAAGGATTGACCAGAGCCAAGTCCCGGAAACTTCAAGGTCTGGTGCTACCAGTTCATACTCTACAGAAGGGTAATGTGACCTGTGAAATTGAGCAAGATCTCTGCATCCATTGTGAGTAAGATGTATGGAAAAGCCAATTCATTGATCAGAAAGTAGCTAGGTCTACCACGGTGCCTTTCCGAAACGGGCCTCTTTGGAAGGAATGCACTGCAACTGCCACTGTAGTCTATCAGTCTGGGCTACAGGCAAGAGAAGTCTAGGCTGGTTCTCGAGCTAAAAGAGTCCACTGACCAGTCAGTAAGGAATGCCAACATCAAGGTTCCCACTGGCGGGAGGTGGAACGCTCAGACCGAGGTTGACCAAGCCATCAATAGACTGCAGCATCAGGAGATCATGGGCAGAGTGCAGGCAGAAAGAGTAGGGCTAGGATGGGGAGAAGCACCATGATTCTGGTCGAGAGCTAACTGTAAGGAGAGGAAGGAGATGGTGGTGGTGGAGGTGACAAGGATGGGGAAGAGCACTACAAGATGAAGGCCATGTCGCAGGGCCAACAAGGAAGCTGGACAACCTAGGAGGGAGTTATCAACCGAAACATCAGTTGGTCCGACCTTTGGAAAAACCCGCAGGCAAGGATCAGCTTCCTCATCCGCGCAACCTACGACACGCTTCCCTGTCCTCGTAACCGCCACCAAAGGTTCGGGAATGAGGAATGCTGCGCACTTTGCAACGCTCTCAACACTAGCCTCCAGCACATCTTGTGAGGCTGCAAGACTGCAATTCTCGGGCGCTACAGATGGCGCCATGACCAGGACCTGAGGAAACTAGCTGAAGTGCTGGAGGGACGCCGACAGAGCAGTAAAGAAATCATCACCAGCAGTGAACCACGCCAACTTCGTCACGGAAGGAGGGGAAAAGAAATACAGACGCTCCCCTACTTACGAACATTCAACTTACGAACAACGGTACATACGAACATGTCTGCAAATTGCGTTTAAGTCCAAAAATGTTCGCAAGTCCAATTTTGTATTTCGCGTCTTTTTTGGAGTAGTACTTCTTTCCGCCGCTAATACGACGCCTGGCGCTGTGAGAGCTCAGCTCACCCAGCATCTACCTTCTTCGTTGCAATGCGGAAGTGCGTGAATGTATCTCCAGTGTGCAAAGAACCTTTTTCATTTGTATCATTAAATATCTCATGCATCCAATATTGAATATGGTTGGTAAAAAGCTAAAGGCTTCTATTGAGGGAGTTGGAAGGAAGAGGCAAGCCATTTCATTTGAAACGAGTGGCAATAATAACGAAGCTTGATGCGCGTCAGAAAGTGGTGAGCGTTGCACATTCAGTACCATTTATAAACAGAAAGATCGAGCAGCAGGACCCAAATATTGAACGTTGCACAAAGTTTGCAAATCAATTGAATGATGCCATACAGTGCTACTGCATCATTTATGATGAAAAAAAGAAGAAAACTGTGCAATCGTCATTAGGTCGCTTCTTTTGGCCAGTTTCTAATACATAAATCTCTCTCTCTCTCTACAGTACTGTACATATTCTCTCCATTTTATTAAATGTTTTTTTTTTCAGTACAAACCAATGCGTGTTACTTATACAAGCCTTAAACATACAAATGCACTTATATAAACCTTCAATATACTTATATAGGCCTTAAACATAAATTATAATACAAAATATAGCACTAAATCAACTTACAAACAAATTCAACTTATGAACAATCGCTCGGAACCAATTGCGTTCGTAAGTTGAGGAGTGTCTGTACACCAGGCCAAGCGAGACACGAAGACCCTTTTCCCATGGTCAGGAGTGGGACATGAGTGTTGACCTCAACAGGCATCTCCGATTCCCCACGGAGGTCATCACCACGTCACTCTGCCCAGACATTGTGGTATGGTCCTCCAAGGCAAGAGCAGTGTACCTCATAGAATTAACAGTACCATCAGAGGAGGGGATTGAGGCCACCTTCGAGCGCAAGAAGGCCAGATACTTGGATCTGGCATCTGAGTGCCAGGAAATTGGCTCAAAGTGCACCATCTACCCAGTCGAGGTTGGGTGCCGAGGCTACGTCGGGCTGTCAACAACACGCCTCCTGAGGGTGACAAGAGGCAACCTGAGGAAAGCCATAAAAGAGGTGGCAGAGGAGGCAGAGAAAAGCAGCTTTTGGCTCTGGCTTAGGAGGAAGGCCAGGAGCTGGAGAAACAACAGCTAACCCCAACAACGGCTGCAGGAGACAACAGCTATCAGCTGCAGGGAGTGACAGGGAGACATCGCTGTCACTGCTCCGCCACCAGGATATGTTCCAGGATTAAAGGAGCAAAACAGCAATGAATGATGGTTCCTGGCTGATGACCCTGGCGCTGACCCGTGGACACTGGAGGAGGTGCGACAGGCAGCAATGCCAAGCAGGAAAAACACCTACCTGTACATCAACTGTCAAGGTTGTATTTTTGTGAACATTTTTTCTATTAATAAGTATACGCTCTCCGCAATGCCTCAAACCTAACAACTCACTTCATTTTTATTATATACACGGTAATCCCTCAAATGTTGCGGTTATTGTAGACCAGACATGGCCGCAATAAACGAAAAACTGCAAAGTAGGATCATCCCCTTTATTACTACCACAGTACATGTTTTTGTGCCTATACAGAAATACAAGTACAATTATCAAAAAGTGTATATTTATCAAATATTACATCTATAAGCAAATCAAAAGACTATATATATACCGTATTTTCACGACTATTCGGCGCATCGTATTTTAAGCCGCAGTGTCAGTAACGAGTGCTATTTCTGTATTTTAGACACACAAAGCATGCACCGTTTCATTAGACGCATATACAAAACATCATAGGCGCCGTTCAAAGTGGCTGCTAGTTGCAGTGGCTCCCTAAACCCTCACTCGTATTCTGTGTTTTTAGGGCTTTTTTAGAGCTTTTTTATCCTTTATTTTTACATTTTATTGTCTCTTAAGATTTTACTTGTTACTTTGCTTTATATATTATATTCCAAACTTTAATGTTTTAAAACTTTACTTTCAAGACTCTACTCCGAGACTCAAGTTGTGCGAGAGGCAGTCTTTGAGCTATTAGTTTAGTTTATCTTTGGGAATTCTGGACATTATATTTTGACCCACTCAGCCATGCCTCAGCTGTCTTACACAAAGGATCAGCTGTTAGTGCTACGCAACACCTGGATTCCCCTGGACCTGGACCTCCCCGCTGAGTTAAAGAGGAAGAGAAGAGGATGCAGAGCTGGACGAAAATGTCAGGAGAGAAAGCAAAGCTTCAGACCCAGCATTCCATCTATTATTATGGGGAACGTAAGATCTCTCCCCAATAAGATGGAAGAGCTAACGGCGCTTACCAAACAACAACGACAATATCAGAAAACCTGCATTATGTGCTTCACAGAGACCTGGCGGAATGACCTAATTCCGGACTCTCTCGTCTCCTTGGATGGTTTTCAGCTGGTGAGGGCGGACAGAGATGCTGAGGAGAGCGGTAGGAAGAAAGGTGGGGGACTAGCTGTTTTTATTAATAGTAGATGGTGCAGCCCCGGGCATATTACTGTGAAGGAGCAACTCTGCACTCGAGATATCGAGCTAGTAGCTGTTAGCATCAGGCCGTTTTACATCCCCCGGGAATTCTCGCACGTTATCGTAATAACTGCGTATATACGTCCCTCGGCCGATGCGGCAGTCGCCCGCGAGCTGCTTCACGCCACTGTGTCCCGGCTGCAAACGTCACACCCCCAGTCTCTCCTTCTTATCTCTGGTGATTTTAACCATGCTCCCTTGGCTTCTACTCTCCCCACCTTCACTCAGTATGTGAAGTGCCACACCAGGGAACAAAAAACTCTGGACCTGCTGTATGCCAACACAAAGGAGGCATACAGCTCAGTCCCCCTCCCCCCACTGGGCCGCTCAGACCACAACCTGGTCCATCTGATCCCCACCTACATCCCTATGGTGAGGAAAATAAAACCTACCACAAGGATCATACAAAGATGGACCGAGGAGACCAGCATGGTACTGAGGGACTGTTTTGAGACCACTGACTGGGAGGTGCTGTGCAATTCACATGGTAAAGACATTGACAGCTTGACCCACTGCATTACAGATTATATTAACTTCTGTGTTGAGAACATTGTACCCTCCAAGAAGGTCCTGTTGTTTCTCCAACAATAAGCCGTGGGTCACCAGGGATCTAAGGGCCCTCCTGAACAAGAAGAGGGCTTTTAGGTCTGGGGAGAAAGAGAGCCTGAAAATGGTCCAGAAGGAGCTGAAGAGAGAGATAAGGAAGGGAAAGACCATCTACAGGAGGAAGCTGGAGAACCAACTCCAGAGAGGAAACACCAAAGAGGTCTGGAGGAGCTAGAGGACCATTTCGGGCCATGGAGGCAACAGCGAGAGAGACCCGGAGTCCGGCGGCAGGGAGTGGGCCAATGAACTGAATCAGTTCTTTAACAGATTCAGTCCTGCCCCCACTCCCCTGAGCCCCCAGACCAGAAGCAACGCTCCCCCTCGTTCTCCTCCTCCTCTTCCTCCCCCTCTTCCACCGGTCTCTGCATTACTGTCGATCAGGTGATAAAACAGCTAAAGAAGATTGAGGCAAGGAAGGCTACCGGTCCAGACGGCCTCAGCTCCAGACTACTGAGAGAGTGTGCGGATCAGCTTGGTAAAGTGATTCTGCATATTTTCAACCTCAGCCTCAGTCTGCAGAAGGTCCCCACCTTGTGGAAAACTTCCTGTGTGGTCCCAGTTCCTAAGACTGCGTACCCCAGGGAGCCAAACCACTTCAGGCCGGTAGCATTAACCTCTCACCTGATCAAGACATTGGAGAGAATCATCCTCAATCACCTCAGCCCCCTAATGAATGCAGAGCTGGAGCCTCTGCAGTTCGCCTATCGTCCAGGCATTGGTGTGGAAGATGCTACCATCTACCTGATGCACAGGTCTCTTTCACACCTGGAGAACGCGGGAAGCACGCTGAGAATGATGTTTTTTGACCTCTCCAGTGCGTTCAACACCATTCAGCCGGTCCTACTGAGAGGGAAACTGGAAGAGGCTGGAGTAAGGAACCACCTAGCCGCATGGATCATCGACTTCCTCACTGACTGACCACAATATGTGAGACTCCAGGACTGTACGTCTGATGTGGTAGCTTGCAGCACGGTGGCCCCACAAGGCACAGTGCTCTCTCCACTCCTCCCTCTACACATCGGACTTTAAACATAATACAGACACCTGCCACCTCCAGAAGTTCTCTGACGACACCGCTATTGTTGGACGAGTGACGGACGGGAACGACCTGGAGTACAGGGGAGTCATCACAGCCTTTGTTGACTGGTGTAGGCAAAACCACCTCTACATCAACACCAGTAAGACAAAGGAAATGGTCATCGATTTTCCGAGGAATCCTCAACAGACCACTCAGGTGAACATCCAGGGTACAGACATTGAAATCGTGGAGAATTTTAAGTACCTGGGTGTTCACCTCAACAACAAACTAGACTGGTCCACAAACATAGATGCCCTGTACAAAGGGCCAGAGCCGCCTCTACCTACTGAGGAGTCTACGGTCCTTTGGAGTGTGCAGGACACTGCTGAGGACTTTCTACGACACTGTGGTGGCATCTACAGTGTTTTATGCAGTGCTCTGTTGGGGATGCAGGAGCACGGAGAGGGACAGGAACAGGCTGAAAAGGCTGGTCAGGAGGGCCAGCTCTATTCTGGGCTGTCCTCTGGACTCTGTGGAGGAAGTGGGAGAGCGGAGACTGCTGACCAGGATGATGTCCATCATGGACAGCACCTCCCACCCCCTGCATGAGTCTGTGGAGTCCCTCCGAAGCTCCTTTAGCAATAGACTGCGGCACCCTCATTGCAGGAAGGAGCGCTTCCGCAGATCCTTCCTCCCATCAGCTGTCTGGCTCTTTAACAAAAAAAATGGCTGAGTGTTAAGACCTACCGTATGCATGCATGTACATTTATGTGTATGTATGTATATATGTGCTAAGCAACACGCTTATTTATTTATATATTTATTCATGTATTTATTTATTAACTTACTTATTACCTATCTATTTATGTCTAAAATGCCTTTTACTATTCCTGCATCCTCACCCTCTTGCTACTGTGACAACGAAATTTCCAGAATACGGGATGAATAAAGTTATCCAATCCAATCCAATATATATTATATATGAATGAACATCGAAACGCAATAGCGCTGGCTACTGGAAGCAGCCTATTTCCAGGTTCCGGTGCGCAGTGACTGCTGGGAAATATAGTTCTTGCACGCTACACCCACACGCTAAAAACATGTTTTAAAAAGGCAACGGAAGCAAAACTGAGTCCGGTTGTACTTTATTTAGACATTTTACAACTCACTCACGTCATCATCACCCACAAATCCCTCAAAGTCCTCATTTTCTGTGTCCGAATTAAACAATTGCCCAAACGAGCCTTCCAAAAAGCCGGGTCCCCTCTCTTCATTCTCAGAGTCACCGTCATTTCCATCAATCCATTCACAAATCGTAGCGTAAGAGGCCCGGCGCTGCATGCCACTTTTCGTGAAGCCAGGCATGGCATATACATATTATTTATGGGTGATTATCGAACCGTAATAGCGCTGTCTACGAAAGCAGCCACAGACGCTATTTCCGGTGCGCAGTGACTGCTGGGATAAATAGTCCTTTTGTCAATACACCCAGGTTAACGGCTGTGATAACTTTGCACTAATAATATCAATATACTACAATGGCGAACACACTAATTTGGTGCTACATGTACCAAATGCACACTACACCCGCACGCTAAAAACATGTTTTTAAAAAGGCAACGGAAGCAAGACTGAGTTCGGTTGTACTTTTTTTAGCCATTTTACAATGTACTCACGTCATCATCAGCCACAAAACCATCAAAGTCCTCATTTTCTGTGTCCGAATTGAACAATTGTCCATCGAAAACGCTGAGTTTAATACGTTTGTCTAGGCGGCCACAATTCATTCCCAAATGGTAGCCAGCTAGTAGCTAGCGTAACTATTCCAAGGCTGTCTTCCATGGTTCGCAACTGTGATGATGCCGATTGCCAGACCACAATCCATTCACAAATAGTAACTAGCTAGTCTTGATGCCGATCGGCAGGCCACAATCCATTGGGTGTATTGACAACAACAACAAAACTACATATCCCAGCAGTCACTGCGCAGTACTTTATCTACGGGGAAATAGTAGAGTTGGGGGCTGCTTGCCATAGTTGTCCGATCGGCGGATTTATTTTATTTTATCGTGATAAAATTTTTAGTATTGGTCCATCTATAAAGCGCACTGGATTATAAGGCACCCTGTCTATTTTGGAGAAAATTTCAGACTTTTATGTGCCCCTTATAGTCGTGAAAATACGGTGTATATATATATATATATATATATATATATATATACATACAGTGGTACCTCGTCATACGACCGCTCATCATACAAAATGCTCGTCTTACGGGGGAAATTTCGATCGAATAATTCGCCCGTGATGCGGTCAAAATTTCGTGATGCGACCAAGCCAGGTGGCCATGGCATTTTTTTTGCATATCTTTCGTGTATAACAATATTTACGAGCACCGGATGAGTTATTCAGACCAGGAAACGCACAACGCGCATGCGCGGGGAAAAGAGGGCTTTCTGGGTAATGAAGTATACTCGTGCACAGCTCAGCTGCTGCATTTCCTGTTATTTTTATCTAATACGAGGAGTATTATATTACTTCTCGTTGGCTGTTCATAAGAACATCAGGGGCACTGGCTCGCAACAGCATCCCCGGTAGCAACTCTATCATAGGCGCCGTTCGAGGGGATGCGAACACAGATGCTACAAGCAAAAGGAGCCGCTAGCCAGCGCACCCGAAGCTCCCATGAGCAGCGGCGCGATCGCTGATAAAAGACTGCTGCTCGTTGGCAAGTGGTCGTGCGTTATCCGATTGTGAGGACATTTGTGTGCATCATTTTCGGAATATTTTGAAAGGAATAGTACGACAGCAAACAGCCCATCGATAGCGAACGTGAGGGTGGAGTGTTTGATCCGTTTACGAGTGCGTTGTGTGGAAAAAAAACCCGAAGCTGATATCCGTTGTCAGGGTCTTCTCTAATGGCCTAAGAAATATCTGAATCATATATTATATTTTGTCCATCAATACTTATTAAATAATTCCAAATTGTCTGTTAGCTTCCTTTCATTGCTTTTCCCCCTGGTTGCACTGCTTCCAGGTGTGTTTTCATATTGAAGCATTTCACCAATCACATTTCAGCCATTATTTGTTGCCAGGGTCAGAAATCTGCCTCAAAGCCTTCACAATCAGTTCTGCGGGCTCTGCTGCTTTAAACAAGCGTCGACAAGACTGTTGCTTTAACCAATCAGATTTCGAGTTGGCAACACCACAATGTATTGTCGCGGGCTTGGGGATACGCCATTGCCTTCTCGCAGGCGTAGGGATACGTCATCGCTTTCACAAACTATGATTAGCTACCAAACTGTATCTGGAGCTAGCTGCACAAGCAAATATATTGTTGTGTTGATTTAAAGCCATTTTCGAGACGGACTATGCCAGAAATACGACAGGACAGGCTTGACTTTCAGCATTTGCTTCGATGCCGATAAAAAAGAAGGAAGAAAGAAAGGAGGATGGATATTGTGTACAGTTAAAAAGGATTTTTGGTGAGTAAAATATGGCTATATTCCTAAATATTTCAATTGTGGCCCAGTTCTGATATCTGAAAAGCTCCAGTGTTTGTATTTAATCTCTAAATGCTGCAAGGAAGTGGATTTTACCCCATTTTAGTGCAATTTTTGCCGTTTTGCCATTGACGTCCATCGCTGTCTTTTCCCTGGGAAATCACCTCCCTGGCCCGGTTGTAATGTCTGAAAAGCTCCAGTATTTGTATTTAATCAATAAATGCTGCTAGGAAGTGGATTTTACCCCATTTTAGTGCAATTTTTGCCGTTTCGCGTTGGACGTATCGCCGTTCATCGCTGTCGTTTTCCCGGGGAAATGATACTCCGGGCATGGTTCTGATATCTAAAAAGCTCCAGTATTTGTATTTAATCGATAAATGCTGCTAGAAAGTGGATTTTACCCCATTTTAGTGCAATTTTTGCCGTTTCGCGTTGGACGTATCGCCGTTCATCACTGTCGTTTTCCCGGGGGAAATGATACTCCGGGCCTGGTTCTGATGTCTAAAAAGCTCCAGTATTTGTATTTAATCATATATATATATATATATATATATATATATATATATATATATATATATATATATATATATATATATATATATATATATATATATATATATGTATATGTAGATATAGATAGATATATCTATCTATATCTAGATATAGATCGATATATCGATATATCGATCTATATCTAGATATAGATCGATATATCTATAAAGTATCCCTTAAAACAAGTGAAGAGTAGATATGAAAATAAAAAAGGAAAAATGCACTGTTTGTTCTGATCGAATTCTACTGCAGATGCAGCTCACCATCTTACCCAACCGGGGAGGTAGGTGTCAGGGATGATCCTCCTTGGAGTAAGGAAGGAGTCAGGGTCCATCGATATCAAGGGTGGCTCGTGTTACCTCGTACTCACAATACCATGTGCTCTTTTATTGTCCTGGAGGATTTCTTTAATAAAGACACGGAAAACAGAAATGGGATCCCAGGTCAGTTCTCATTACATTGCTTATTTGCAAGAGAAAACATGACCTCTCGAACTCTGACTCCAGTTTTAAACTCTCCCGCAGCCCAAAGTGGGCATTAGTTTTTAACATTAGTGGGTGTGTTTCTGTACCTATATAGACCACCAGAGTGTAGCGCTGAATAAACTATGTGTTTCAAGACAAGTGTGGAGTGTGTAACAAATACAAGACTTGAGTGATAATAGAAAAATAATATATAATTACTGTGAATAATGTCAATAGGGTTATAGGCTGGTGAGAATAGTCCAAAGCAGGGGAGAGTCCAGCATGTAACAAAAGTCCACATTTAAAAGCAACAATATTCAAAAGCTAGTACAGTCGTACCTCGTCATACGACCGCTCGTAATACAAAATTCTCGTCTTACGAGGGAAATTTCGATCGAATAATTCGCCCGTCATGCGATCAAAATTTTGTGATGCGACCAAGCCAGGTCTTTTTTGCATATCTTTCGTATATAAAAATATCTACGAGCACGGAACGATTAATTCAGACGAGTTTCTCATACGACCAGGAAACGCACAACGCGCGGCCAAAAAGACGACTTTCTGGGTAATGAAGTATACTCGTGCACAAAACACCCATAGGCAATGGCAACCTTTCTCAGAATAAAACTTCATTACCCACAATCAATTCGTGGGTAAGCTCAACTATTGTATTTCCTGTTATTCTTTCTAAGGAAAGAAAGTCCCGCGATCGTTCTTTAAAGACTATTTCTCGTTGGCAAGTCAAGTGGTCGTGCGTTATCCTATTGTGATGACATTTGTATGCGACATTATCGAAATATTTTGAAGGGTAGACCAAAAGAAACAACTCTTGATGCGTTCATTTTGAAGACTTCGGCGGAGCGGCCAGGTGGTGTCAACCCGTAGAACTACGTAATAAATCTCCTAATCATAGCTTTTCACACTGACAATACAGCAACTAAGAAGTTAAAATAAGTAGAATAGAGTAATAAGAGAAGTGATGATTGTTCTTTTAATTGTGTAGACAAATCTTTTAGGCCTTTTGAAGCATCAGTAACTTTAGGAGCTGTTATTGGGAATAAAAGTACAACATTGATCACCAAACATAGAACACACACCAACTTGTTCAGCCATTAACATGTCCAAGGCCATCTGGTTTTGTAAGGCGGTTAAGGAGGTACTACTAAGTTTTTCAGATATCCCTACTATGGCATCAGTTGTAAGGTTAACAGTATGTTGTGAATGGTAGTGAATGTAATTAATCCTATCAACATTTTTGTTAACAGTAGTAGGGGAAAGTGCTGATAGGTTCACCAATAGGCATTCCCCAAATGCACGCACAAATAAAGAGGAAAAGACAGTCTTCTGGAATTTTCACTTGCAAGGAGAACGAACAGTACGAACGGGTACTTCAGTTTCCTCTCACAATCCAAAAACATGCCAAGTCCCAACTTCGTTCTGACCTTACACATAAATTCTATTGTTTATTACATTTGAGGGCCCTGATTACAATATACGTCTCAACTCACTCTCAGGGGAGGGGTGGAAACAGAAGTGAGACGTCAATAGTCAAAACAAATGAAGTCTGGAAGTCTTGTGGCGTCGGTGGACGCAAGTGCTGTGTTCCCAAATCAGATTTACAGCACAGCAAGGCGTTCTGGATCGTCTTTGTTTAGACTAACTGAGGTTAGGAGCAAAGCATTTACTTCGTAGCAAGCAAACATACAATAATATGAAACTAATAGCAAAGTAAGTTTAATAGTAAAGCAACGCATTTCTTCATTGCAAGCAAATATATAATGATAATATAAAATAAAATCCTGACAAGTGCACTAAAAATTGGAAAATTTTCAATTCCTGCCAGGACTGGATTAACCAATTTATACTCATCCGGTACACCACGTGGATGTCCAATTGAATCCATATATGTGGGATCATTCATTTCAAATGTATTACAGATGTTTCACATTTCTCTAGATTTGGACACAATGTCTATTTCAGATCGATGATAGGTAATCACTGTAATAATGTAAGTGGCGATAGCGCATTGCCCCTCCCATTTTTTCGGGAGGGCTGAATAAAGTTCAAAGATTTCAGTGCCACAAATGAAAACAATATCTGCAATATTAGGCCACGTTGTTACATCAACAATGAGTACAACGAGGAAAGAATCCAAGAGAATCGGCACAAGGATGAAAAGCTTTTCAGGCGAGATCAGTGTTATTTTTACGGACAAGTGTAATTACCGGGCCAATTTATAGCACACATGGGTTGAGGCGACTTTTGATTAGGCTTTAACGATGTTAATTTTGAAACCACTTAGTTAGTTGGTACATCATCCCAACGCATTTCCATCAAACATTCTACTGAGTCACTCGATACCACCGGACCTGGAGCCGTACAGGGTTTGGGTTTTCCAGCTCCGCAGGCAATACATTCACCTATTTGATAAAGGTTAGTCATTTCTGTATGCATGCTAACCATAGGTTATCACCCAAAACCCTGATCGCAGATGTTAAGGCTTTAAACGAGTCCAGAGAAGTTGTATCAAAAACTTTAACTGTTTTTTTTGTTTTCTGGTCGACTCCAATTCGCTTATGACATGAGTTGAAGTTTTTTCTCAACAAAATTTATTTCTATTACCATACCAGGATCGTAACCAGAAACTTCCAGCTTTAATGTAAAATAAATGGAGGGTATGTTGCTATCTCCATGTGAAAAGAATTCAGATCTCTTCATTCGTGTGATGGTCAATAAAATTGGATAGATACCTTTACCTTGATCTAACTGACCTCTAGCCCATGATATCCGATTCAGTAGTTGTGGATACAATTTTCTCCATCTGTAATTTGGTTGCCAATTAACTGTGTACTTAAAAACATCAGGATGATGACAAAATTCAGGCTAGGAAACATTGTTGAAACAACAATCCAATGTATATTTCGAGATACAGTTATTGAGAGGTAATTTTGGAAAATCTTGATCATTTCCAGGACATATTGTTATACATAGATCAAATTGGAAAGTAGTTACCAGTTTTTCCAGATTCATATGTCAATATACGTGTTGTTTATCACATATGGTTGGATCTGGATTGTATTGAATTACATCAGGGGTTTGTATGTCATATAGTGCTCTTTTGGATCTTTTGGTAAATCTTTTGCCTGCATGCATGTCATTTTCAGGAGCATATTTAGCCGTAGAGGTTGTGTTGGTTGTCGTGGCCATTGCTTGTGAACTTTCATCTAGGGGGCGACCTATGACATGGCTGCCAGACACCCTCTGTAGCTCGGTGAAATACAGAGTTAACACAAAAAGGCATGAAAGAAAATGCAAGAGATAGGAAATGCATGACGCCACAAGAAACAAGGTTCTTTGGGTCAACATTAATCATGAGGCTTCTCACTCTCTGGTCTCGACTGCCGGTTGGCATTGAGACTTGTGGTACCATGTGGTACCTTTGCTTTCAAATTGGTATGCATGTGTGGTACTTGCAGTCACCACAAATGGACCATTCCAGCGGGGTTCAGACCACTTACGCTTGGTCACTTTCAGGTACACCTTCTCAGGAGGGTCCTCTCCAGTCAGAGCCTGTGTGAAACTAGCGAGAAAAGCTTTCAATTGATCATAGTAACTTCTTTGAGAAAGTGATGCAAGTGTGTAGGAGGACGCTCCTCCAATAGAACCAGGGAATGGAAGTCCCCTAGGAATTTCAAATGGACTTAGTTTGTGTGTGGAATTAATGGAAGCACGAATTATGATCAAAACAATTGGAAGAGCTCTTCCCCAATTTAATTTGGTCTATGCACAGCATTTAGCCAAATTTAGTTTAAGAGACGTGGAATGTACGAGACGCTCACAGTGAGAGGCGCCGAGCGAGTGTGGGCATACTTGCCCCCCAGCTCATTGCCTATATGTTGGGGTTTAGAATAGCATCCATATCCATATCCCTATATATCTATATCTATATACATATATATATATATATATATATATATATATATATATATATATATATATATATATATATATATATATATATATATCTATCTATATCTATCTATATATATCTATCTATATATATCTATATATATATATAGATCTATATATATATATATAGATCTATATATATATATATATATAGATCTATATATATATATAGATCTATATATATATATTTATATATATATATATATATATATATATATATATATATATATATATATATATATATATATATATATCTATATATATATAAATATATATATATATATAAATATATATATATATATATAAATATTACAAAGAGGGAATTGCGAGCCAGTGCCGCTAATGTTCTTAGGAGCAGCGAACGAGAAGTAATATAATACTCCTCGTATTAGATAATAAAAATAACAGGAAATGCAACAGCTCAGCTTACCCACGTATTGATTGTGGGTAATGAAGTTACATTCTGAGAAAGAGTGCCATTGCCTATCGGCGTTGTGTGCACGAGTATACTTCATTACCCAGAAAGCACTCTTTCGCATTACGGGCGAATTATTCGATCGAAATTTCCGTCGTAAGACGAGAATATTGTATGACGAGCGGTTGTGTGACGAGGTACCACTGTACTATACTCGCAGTGAAAACGTTCATCTCCGCTTGATTTAAATAATTATTTTTTTAAAAAAAGGTTATTGGGAGCTTCAGTCTAAGTCCTCTTCGTCAGATTCGAGAGGCATTGGATGATTGATGGAATCTTCAGGGGGCGCCGGAAGGTAGCTCTTCAGGAGCTGCTTTCTGCGAGGTTTTCCACGCACAAGGAACATGGCGACCGCTGTTTGTTTTCTTGTACAGATATGTTGTTGTACAAGTAGATGACACTGGCAAAACAACTGCAGAAGGGCTCTAGTTTTTTTTGCATTTTATTTCACAAATAACATTAAATTAATTTTAAAAATATGTCAGCAGTGTTTCTCCTATTGGACTAATATTTTGGATGAAAAAAAAAACCTCATATGAGCTGCCATGTGAGGCACCTTACCATTACCTTTTTTCCCAAGCTCATTTCATTTAATATATTCAAACATCACCTTTTTTTAAATCATCAGAAAATTGGTTGTTTCTAATTGCATTACACCGTATGCTGCAGAAATTTTATTCATTTCCATATGCATATTAAGGTCAAACAACTGTGAAACTTATGAAGGCTTAATATGAAATATTTTCAGCATTATTCACCCCAACAACACAACCCCCCAAAATACACCTATAAAAGCTCATACACTTGAAGACACGACAAAAGGGTAGTGCTGGGGAAAATCATGGATGACCTTTAAAGCTTCATTGTAGAGTTCCAGGTCTGTGGGACAGATTCACAGAATATAATCTTGATGTCAGCGTAAAGGTTAGGGGTGGGTTAGGATTATACATACATGCATGCATGCATACATACATACAAACACACATACACACGTGCGCAGTACGTACGTGCGTGTGCGCGTGTCCGTACGTACGTGCGTGTACGCGTGTCCGTACGTACGTGTGCGTGCGTGTCCGTACGTACGTGCGCGTGTCCGTACGTACGTACGTGCGTTCGTGCGCGTGTCCGTACGTACGTACGTGCGTGCGTGCGCGTGTCCGTACGTACGTACGTGCGTACGTACGTACGCGCGTGTCCGTACGTGCGTGCGCGTGTCCGTACGTACGTACGTGCGTACGTACGTACGCGCGTGTCCGTACGTGCGTGCGCGTGTCCGTACGTGCGTGCGCGTGTCCGTACGTACGTACGTGCGTGCGCGTGTCCGTACGTACGTACGTGCGTGCGCGTGTCCGTACGTACGTACGTGCGTGTGTCCGTACGTACGTACGCGCGTGCGCGTGTCCGTACGTGCGTACGCGCGTGCGCGTGTCCGTACGTGCGTACGCGCGTGCGCGTGTCCGTACGTGCGTACGCGCGTGCGCGTGTCCGTACGTGCGTACGCGCGTCCGTACGTACGTACGTGCGTGCGCGCGTCCGTACGTACGTACGTGCGTGCGTGCGCGCGTCCGTACGTACGTACGTGCGTGCGCGCGTCCGTACGTACGTACGTGCGTGCGCGCGTCCGTACGTACGTACGTGCGTGCGCGCGTCCGTACGTACGTACGTGCGTGCGCGCGTCCGTACGTACGTACGTGCGTGCGCGCGTCCGTACGTACGTACGTGCGTGCGCGCGTCCGTACGTACGTACGTGCGTGCGCGCGTCCGTACGTACGTACGTGCGTGCGCGCGTCCGTACGTACGTACGTGCGTGCGCGCGTCCGTACGTACGTACGTGCGTGCGCGCGTCCGTACGTACGTACGTGCGTGCGCGCGTCCGTACGTACGTACGTGCGTGCGCGCGTCCGTGCGTACGTACGTGCGTGCGTGCGTGCGCGCGTCCGTACGTACGTGCGTGCGCGCGTCCGTACGTACGTACGTGCGTGCGTGTGTCCGTACGTACGTACGCGCGTGCGCGTGTCCGTACGTGCGTACGCGCGTGCGCGTGTCCGTACGTGCGTACGCGCGTGCGCGTGTCCGTACGTGCGTACGCGCGTCCGTACGTACGTACGTGCGTGCGCGCGTCCGTACGTACGTACGTGCGTGCGTGCGCGCGTCCGTACGTACGTACGTGCGTGCGCGCGTCCGTACGTACGTACGTGCGTGCGCGCGTCCGTACGTACGTACGTGCGTGCGCGCGTCCGTACGTACGTACGTGCGTGCGCGCGTCCGTACGTACGTACGTGCGTGCGCGCGTCCGTACGTACGTACGTGCGTGCGCGCGTCCGTACGTACGTACGTGCGTGCGCGCGTCCGTACGTACGTACGTGCGTGCGCGCGTCCGTACGTACGTACGTGCGTGCGCGCGTCCGTACGTACGTACGTGCGTGCGCGCGTCCGTACGTACGTACGTGCGTGCGCGCGTCCGTGCGTACGTACGTGCGTGCGTGCGTGCGCGCGTCCGTACGTACGTGCGTGCGCGCGTCCGTACGTACGTACGTGCGTGCGCGCGTCCGTACGTACGTACGTGCGTGCGCGCGTCCGTACGTACGTACGTGCGTGCGCGCGCACGCACACACACATGTTCATTTACATATATAATTACAAGATATGACTTACCAAATGGAATTCCTTTCTCGTCTCTGAGCATGCTGAATGTGGTAGCCATGAGAGCTCCCTTATTCGACACTATACCAATGACTTCAACAATTCCAGACAGCTCTTCTTCAACCTAGAAGAAGAAAAGGAACTGTTAATTTTAACTGGTAAAATGCAGGTGACAAATGACCTTAGCTTCTATAAAGTTTTTTGAAAAAAATTTGAAGTAAATTTTGGGTTAAAAATAGTTGTTAAAATTGAATTATTGAAAAAATTATTTAAAAAAAATCTAATAACAGCTGATCCATAGCTTTCTCTACCAGGTATGCTTTGTCACCTTTGATACGAATGAATGAATGAAATTCTCTTAAAGTCAATTTACAGGAATCAGAAATGAAATGAGCCGAATACATGACCATCAAAAAATGCTGTAAACACAAAATATTATTTTTTTTCTAATGAAATCTGTTTGAAAATAGTAATTACTCGAATATAACGCGCACTCGAAAATAACACGCAGGTAATTTTGGGCCAAAAAAATCTGGAAAAACGCAGTACTCGAATATAGTGCGCACCTAAAATTTCCCGCTGACGAAAATCAGAAATCTTACCTTTTTTTCTTCGTTTCACGATTGTTTTGTTCAAACAAATTTATTCATTAGAATCCTTCAAATGAAGAGTTCCTCTCTCTCTTTGTCTGTCCTCTCATACATCTCTTCGTTGAGAATCCTATCAACGTCCACGCTTCCTTCATCCACTTCCTCTTCCTCCCACAACACATCATCCGATTGGCTTTACGAGATGACGTAAAATCCGTGCGTCAAAGTGAGTTTGACAATGCTTTTTTCGATCGAAAATTTGTAATTTATTTTAGTTATTGATTATAACACTGAACTGAGAGAGGGTGAACTGAGACGGGTACGAGGCTAGAGGGGGGCAGTGGTGGTCTCGGCTTTACGAGATGACGTAAAATCCGTGCGTCGGCTTCACGAGATGACGTAAAATCCGTGCGTCGGCTCTACGAGATGACGTAAAATCCGTGCGTCGGCTTCACGAGATGACGTAAAATCCGTACGTCGGCTCTACGAGATGACGTAAAATCCGTGCGTCAAAGTGAGTTTGACAATGCTTTTTTCGATCGAAAATTTGTAATTTATTTTATTCAATTCAATTTCAATTCAATTTATTTGGCAAGAAAAAGCACCAGGCTAAGGGCCATGTAACAAGACACAAAAAAAAAAAAAAAAAATTAAAAAAATAAAATAAAAATAAAAAAAAAAATAGTTATTGATTATAACACGCACCCCCAACTATTGGAATTAATTATATAGCAAAAATATGCGTGTTATATTCGAGTAATTACGGTAAATGCTGATGAATGGAACAAGGTAAGAATGAGTGTTGAATTGTTGAGGTACAGGCATATAAACTCTTTAGGTCTGTAATTTGAAATATTGTTATGGATGGGGTATGAAACGTCAAGTGTTGTCGTCACAACTTGAAGCCCAGTGTCTTCACTGCTTTCTGGCCCACGCCTACCACTATATACGTCAGTCGGGTTTTCATTTCAGCAAAGAACAATAACAAAATGCCTTTTAATATGAATATTTCCTGGATCCCAGAATACACTAAACAACATTTGATTTAAAATACCCCAAAAATAGGAGAGGAAGACTTCATTAGCTTGCTCGCTCGCTTACTCTCTATTGTCAGCAGCCTGCCCAAGGCCAAGTCCAGGTAGCCATCCCGCTGTTGATGGACGGTGTGTTCCACTTTTGGGTTCAGTTCAAGTTCAGCTAAACTTTAGTTTGTGTGTGCATTAATTAGGTATGGTGGTCGTTTTACAGTAATCCCTCGAATATCGCAGATATTGTAGACCAGATAGTCATACCTCTACTTACGAATGCCTCTAGGTGCGAAATTTCCAGGTAACGAAAGCTTTTTATATGCAAATGTGTGCCTCTAAATAAGAAACATTTCCAAGTTACGAAAAACCTCAAAAAGTACATGCATTCCTTATATTTTATTTTGAAAATATTGTTGCGGATGCATTGCATTGATTCTCGCTTTAAAAGCTCACTCCACCATATACTGGGCTCTCATTGGCTGTCTCACAACAACCGTCCATTTTCTTTAACCCATTGTCTGCTTAAACTTATTTATGCTTGGGGAAGCTGTAGTCGACTACCTCGACCTGAACGGCATCCTTCGCCGGGTTAAATTGTGCTGCGGGGGCAAGCGATGGGCCGTGTTGTCAGTAATAAGGACGTTGACGACTTAGTTGGTCGATGTGCACCAAAACGGACGCATGACTAAATGCAACGCTCGGCAATACACGAGGAATTCAACGAGGAGGCAGCCATTGCAACTGCACAGATCTGGGAAAAAAACGGGGGAGAAACATACTTTCCGACTTAGTGAACAAAAACATCATGAAAAAGTTTTCACCAGTCTTGCCCACCTTGACAATGTTCGTCTTGTGCATTTTAGAAACATTATTAAAAGTCCTCAAAGCCAATCGTCTTTGTAGTTTTTCTTTTGTTCGTCCTCCTCCACCGCTGCACACACCGCCGTTAGCCGCTACTGTCTATCTCAAAGGTAAAAACTCCATACAGTACTGTACATAATAATGTCACATTTTATTGCAGAGCATCACCACCAGAGTGGCTCTCGAGAAGTATGTTCATCTCCTCCACCGTCATGTCTGAAAATCTTTCGGTGGCTACGAAACGTGCCAGCATCACTGCCTGATCAACAGGAGTCCTTAATCTCCTCAAGAGTGAACCCCTTAAAGTCCTCAGTGACTTTATGTGGCCACAAACTTTTCCAGCTGGAAATTATGGTCTGCTCCTTCATGTCCCCAATCGCACTCAGGATGTTCGCCAGACATGCATGCAACAATGTTGTATATACTCGTGCACACAGCCGATAGGCAATGGCACTCTTTCTCAGAATAAAACTTCATTACCCACAATCAATACGTGGGTAAGCTCAGCTGTTGCATTTCCTGTTATTATTATCTAATACGAGGAGTATTATAGTACTTCTTGTTCACTGCTCATAAGAACATCAGCGGAACTGGCTCGCAATTCCCTCTTTGTAAAATTTCTGGTCGCAACTCTCTCTCATAGGCGCCGTTCAAAGCGGTTGCGACCAGAGATATTACAAAGGGGGAGTTGCGAGCCACTGATGTTCTTATGAGCAGCGGAGCGATAGCTAATATTACAAGACTACTTCTTGTTGGCAAGTGGTCGTGCGTTATCCTATTGTGAGGACATTTGTGTGCATCATTTTCGGAATATTTTGAAGGGAATAAGTAGTACAACAGCAAACAGCCCATTGATAGCGAACGTGAGGGTGGAGGCGTGGCAAACAACTAACCCGGCCAGAACGAAGGTAAAAAAAAAGATTAAAACAAAATATGAATTCAGTTTTGTGTAAAGTTACATTAAACGTATGTTTGAGTGTCTGTATATATTAATCCAAGTTAATTTAAATTTGTTTTTTCCGTTTACGAGTGCAATGTCGTGGAAAAAAAATGAAATCCCCCCCACCCCCTCTGTGCGTCTGTCTCCCGTCTGCGAAATCCGCCCAATTTTAGTTAGAGTAAACACATTTTATTACTATTAAACCACAAGTTATGTGTTACTTTGTTAATAGATGGCGAATTAGAAGAAATAAAACATTTTTTCCAATCCAATATCCTGTTTTTGGTGTTTTATCAGAGGGTTGGAACGAATTAATTTGTTGATTTTGAATTTGAAACGTCCGCTCGAGTTACGAAAAGCTCGTCATACGATCTCAGTCTCGGAACGGATTACGATCGTATGTCGAGGTACCACTGTATATAAAAATGTAAATACTTAAAATATTGCACCTAGTCAAATACCCGTAATCATTCGAGTATATCGCGAAAAATGTTGTACCAAAAAACTGAAACAAAGATTGGGAGCGCGCTATACATGGTCTCCGCTTTTATGACCAATCGCCATTTAGAATTTTCCTTTCTCAACCCAACTCTCGTCAAGCCCGAGATTTCAGGCGAGAAGAGAAGATGCCGGACTACACACACACACCGGCAGTTCTGTGAAAGGAGACGGACAACCATGCACACTCACACCCATACCTAGGGGTAATTTAGAGTGTCCAATCAGCCTAACATGCATGTTTTTTGGAATGTGGGAGGAAACCGGAGTACCCGGAGGAAACCCACGCAGCACATGCAAACTCCACACAGATGGACGTGACGTGGATTTGAACCCAGGACCCTAGAGCTGTGAGGCCGGCGCACTAACCACTCACATCACCGGGCCACCCACTTTTCACCAATTATTCCAAAAAATATCGAGTTGGGAAAGGCGTAAACAATTGAAGCGCACCAAGATGGCAGCACAATCTTCTGCATTCCAAAGTGGTGGTGAGGCTTCGACCTGGGCTGTCATCTATAATCCTTTTTAAGCGTAATTTAAGGATGGGTGTGTGTGTATGTTAAGATTCTCTCACTACGTTTGTCCAAACCGTGCAACGTAGAGAGTTGAATTTTTTTATGGTGGCCAGAAAAGGCGGTCGGATCCTAACAGATGAGTGATTGCATTTCTTCACCGTCTCCAAGTGTGTAAACTCAATCTTTTATTTGTTAAACACCCATATTTCAAAAGAGAATAGGCTTGGCATAGCCTTCCTCCACGAGGTGATGTCCGCGATGCAATTTTTTTTATTTAAATCATGCGGAGGAACTATTTTCAAGGTGAGTAAAGTATTTACATTTTTATAATTCATAGATTATATTTAGGTATTAATACATTTAAGTCTTCCTACACCTATAACTGTCAAATTTAATAAATGCACAATGTGATATTTGTACTTGTATATTTGTACAGGCACAGAAACGTATACGGTAATAATAGGGGTGATCCTACTTTGCGTTTTTTCGAATATAGCGCCCATGTCTGGTCAACATTATCCGCGAAAAACGAGGGATTAGTGCAGGGGTCACCAAACTACGGCCCGCCGGCACATTTGGACCGGCCCTCTGAACAATACCAGAGACGCTATCGGATTTTTTTTCCTATTTGGCCTTGAAGACTGGGACGTTTTAATCTTGTGTTTGGTTCATTGCACCCCTGCTGAACCCACAAATCATCCCAGTGAAGCGGGGCTTCGCATTGCTTCTTTGGTGACACGCGCGGGGAGAGTGTTTCCCTTTGATGCATGCGGGCACGTCCACCGTTGCTTGCACGAGCAGTGTTACCGAGACATCTGGACGATCGCAGGTGAGGGCGGAGCCCTGGGACCATCGCGGACTATTCAAGCATATTAAAACTGCAACCTGTTTGAGAACGGAATAATGGCGAAAAAGTTAGGTGAGAGAAAAATTGATTCAGAATGCAGGGTATTTAACCTGGAGTGGACAAACGATTATTTTTTTGTTCAATGCAAAGAAAAGGCTGTTTGTCTCATTTGTCAAGAGACGGTGGCGGTATTCAAAGAATACAATCTTTGCCGACACTATGAATCCCGTCACAAAGACAAGTATGATAGATTGCAAGGCCAAATACGAGCAGACAAACTCTCAAAGCGAAAAAGTGGACTACTATCTCAGCAGAACCAGGCATCCGTTCGGGCCAGCTTTTGGGTTGCTAAATTGATAGCAAGCAGCGGTAAGCCTTTCACTGACGGAGAGTTTGTTAAGAAATGTATGGATACTGTCGCGGAGGAGGTGTGTCCCGAGAAGAAAGATGCATTTAATGCCGTAAGTCTGTCGGTGAGTACAATGACCAGACGCGTTGAAGAAATCGGGAGTAATGTATATGCCCAGCTGCAGCAGAAGACGAAATAATTTGACTTTTTTTCATTAGCACTGGATGAAAGCACGGACGTGCAAGACACAGCGCAACTGCTCATTTTTATTCGTGGAGTTAGCGCAAACTTTGAGATTTGCGAGGATCTGGCAGCCCTCTAAAGTCTCAAAGGGACTACAACGGGAGAGGATATTTTTGACAAAGTGTGCCAAACCATGGAGAAGTTGGACCTGGACTGGTCAAAGCTAGCTAGCATCACGACTGACGGGGCTCCTAGCATGGTGGCCGAAACTCGCGGTCTAATAATGGGACGCATGAACCGGGAGTTGGAAAAAAGGGGTCTCACCGCCCCGCTACGAGTCCACTGCCAAATTCACCAGCAAGCACTGTGCTGCAAAATGTTGACGTGGGATTCTGTAATGACGGTTGTGGTGTCGTGCATAAACTTCAGAGCAAAGGGAGAAGATTGTGCATGGCACAACAGAAAGTTAATGTTCCATGGCTTTTTTTTCTATGAAGAACCCAGAGAGAGTTATTTAGTTATTATTTATTTCATAAATAGTGTTATTTATTTCCTGTTTTTTCTGTGAAGAACTCAGAGAGGGTTATTTAGTTATTATTTATTTCATTAATAGTGTTATTATATGTTTCCTGACTTTTTTTCTGTAAAGAACCTGGAAAGGGTTATTTGGTTATGTGTGGCTTTCTGGAAAACAATTTAAAAAAATTAAGCTCCCCTACGATCGTCACACTTTTTCTGTTACAAACTGACACCGGCCCCCCATCAGAGAAGGGAAAAGTTATGTGGCCCTCACAAGAAAAAGTTTGGGGACCCCTGGATTAGTGGATCAGTATCTTTGTTATCATATTGTCATCGCAAATTTCCTTGAATTGTCATTACATAATTTTGAGGTAATACCGCCTTCCCTTACTTGTAAATCTATTATATAGCAAGAGTTCGAACATTGATGACCTGTTGCACTTGAGAGATAGGCAGGGTGAGGATAAAAATACTCACAGGGTCATTCAATTCGACACATACACTCTGTCGCTCCCCATCCACCACCGTAAACATTTTTCCAGTTGGATGTACCTCGTTGACAAAAAACAAAGAACAATACAGCATGAGATCTTCTAATCAATGTTCAGTAAACCCCACAAGTTTTCTGAATCGCGGAAATTACCTTCTCAACCCGCCCGACAAAACAGACGGGTTTTCCAATATATGCCCCCAACATAGATAGATTAATTCGGGACTTTGGAACATCCAGGATAGTAGACATCACGACTGTTGCACGCAGAAGTTACGTCAAACAAACAAACGTTTTAGCGCGAAAACGTCGAGACCTTCCTTTTACCTCAGACCAAGAGCCGCGCAGAAGGAGAGCTTTCTGACTTACATAAGACTCTAACAATATTTTCCGACGGCAAATTGTAGTCTTATAATTCATCATACCCCAATGTCTTCGACGACATATCCGCTCTGAGTGGAGCCATGTAAAAAGAGAGTTGCGACACTCCCGTAGGGACCCATCATACGATTTTACTTCCGGGTTTTCCATGTTACGTAGCTTCGACTTGTTCCAACCAGTCTCGAGTGTAGTAAGCCTGTAGTACACTGGCATAGGCTCCAACAACCCTTTGCAAGGATAAATTGTCAACTCTTAATATTATATTACATGCCCGTGCTGGTTAGTACGATTTTGCAAGCGGTGTGCATATCGCCCTCATCAAAGAGTACTAAATACGTGTATGACTACCTCCATTATTTACATCTAGATGTTGGATGTATTGATATAGAAGTATCAGTGGCGGGCGGTGCATTTTCTGGTAGCGCCTTTGTTGGAATAATGATTCAAACCTTTTAAATCATTATTAGTAATATTTAATTAAAAAAGGAAAAACATCTTTCAACAAACTCTGCTTACAACTTGCAAGGAAAATGCCATGTGACGCCGTCTTAGTCCCCAGTGCATTCTGAATTGCAGTAACTGAATCATTGTATTTAATCGCGACACTCGAAAAACATAGTTATGTAATCAGTACAATAACACCCTCGCTGGTTAGAAAAACAACAGTGTGAGGAATGCTTTCAAGGTAAACAAAGCAGTATTATACTGTAAGCAAAGCCGTATTTTCAAACAATAATGCGATTATCGCCATCTGCTGCTGGAGTCCCGTCAAAACAGTCCCGTTGTGTTCTGCCGAAAAGCGTGTGTAAAAACAATGTGTCCTCGAGCTGTGGGGCCTTGAGGAGACGATGTGGAGGAAGAATGTCCATGGTTCCATGAATTGGTTTATAGCCTTATTACTTATTGAAAAATGCTTACAACACATATAGAATATTCCATAATAATTCTAACAGCCTTCAACGTATCAATCCAACCCTCAAAAACTATTTTATGGCTATAAAACCTCTACTGCAGCTACTACAGCTGCAACACATAAAAAATAATCAATAAATTAATGCACAAAAATGGGGTAAAATCCACTTCCTAGCAGCATTTCATGATTAAATACAAATACTGGAGCTTTTCAGACATTAAAACCAGGCCAGGGGGTGATTTTCCCGGGAAAAGACAGCGATGAACGTCAATGGCGTACGGGCAAACATTGCCCGAAAATGGGGTAAAATCCAGCCGAAAACAGCATTTATTGATTAAATACAAATACTGGAGCTTTTTAGACATCAGAACCGGGCCCGGAGTATCATTTCCCCGGTAAAAAGACAGTGATGAATGTCGTTACGTCCATACGTGAAATGACAAAAAATGCACTAAAATACTAAAATTAGGTAAAATCCACTTCCTAGCATCATTTATTGATTGAACACAAATACTGGAGCTTTTGAGACATTACAACCAGGCCAGGGGGGTGATTTTTCCCGGGAAAAGACAGCGATGGACGTCAATGGTGAAACGCCAAAAATTAAACTCGGGTAAAATCCACTTCCTAGCAGCATTTTGTGATTAAATACAAACACTGGAGCTTTTCAGATATCAGAACTTGGCCCACAATTGAAATATTATTTAGGAATATGGCCATATTTTACTCACCAAAAATCCTTTTTACACAATATCCATCCTCCTTTCTTTCTTCCTTCTTTCCTATCGCCATCGAAGCTAATAATGAAAGTCGAGCCTGTCCTGTCATATTTCTGGCATAGTCCGTTTTGAAAATGGCTTTAAATCAAAACAACAATATACTATTTGCTTGTGGAGCTAAGTTAGCACACTGAAAGTGCCGCACACACCATATTCCCAGCTGTAACAGGCTTGCTAGCTTCGGAGTTGACCGCCCTTTCTTAATAATGTCCTTTTTTTTTTTGTTGAAAAGTCCGTCTGGAAAATAGCTTTGTGAGAGAAATCTGCAACAGAATTCATTTGTTTTTGCCACTGTCGGCTATGTGGGTGGAGTTTGCGATCTCTGGCTGCTTTGGCCCGCCTACTAGCCAATCATAGTTTGTGAAAGCAATGACATCACCAGCCAGCAAAATGCTAACGCCTATGAAAAATCATTGTGGGGTTCCCAACTCGAAATCTGATTGGTTAAAAGAAACAGTGTTGTTTAATGCAGCAGACCCCGCAAGAACTGATTGTGAAGGCTTTGAGGCAGATCTGATCTGGCAACAAATAATGGCTGAAATGTGATTGGTTAAATGCTTCAATATGAAAACACACATCTGGAAGCAGTGCAACCAGGGGGAAAAAAAGCAATGAAAGGAAGCTAACAGACCATTTGGAATAATAAGTATTGATGGACAAAATATAATATGATTCAGATATTTCTTAGGCCAGCAGAGAAGGCCTTGAAGGCCCTGACGGCCCGCCACTGAGAAGTATTACTTGTATATTTGTTCACTCAGAGTGAACCATGACACAATTGAACTTGTAACAACTTTTTCACAATATGCCCGATGATTTCTGAGAATTGGTGTGATTGAGATGTCAGGGTTAATAATTATTAGAGGATTCTATTTTTCTGTCTTTTGCCATTTTTTGAATTTTCAGTAGTTATATTTGAGGTGAGGGCATAAGGTTCTATGTGTTGTCTATAATATGCTCTGTTATTAGTGTTCTTGTTTTTTGTTCTGGAGGATTTTTTGGAAAATACAAACGGATAGACACAGATACACACAGACAGAAAATTCTCAGGTTCACCTCCCACACAAGCGTGCTAATATTGAGAAGTGATAACTTCTGATAAAATCTGACTCTGGCTAATAAATTGGCAGTGGCTTCTTAGCCGGTAACCGGTCAAATAGTCCCAGGGGCTATTTAGCCGGTAACCGGTGTTAGACGTACAGTTTTGGCACTAAAAGAACATAAGAGTTTGAGTTTAAAGTAGTTCATTAGATGATTGCTACATTCTGTGTATGAGAGTATGAGATTGACAAGTGCTGAGCGTATGTGCAAGAATGCAATGTTTTCAGAACAAACGGTGCTAATGTGCAAGACGGCGAGGACAAGATAACCCAGGAGAAAGCAGATACGACTCAACGGAGGAGGACAGACCAATGAAAGCAAGCTAAAGTTAACTGCAGTGTACACATAGCCAATAGAATAATGCCAGGATGCCCTACTTGCTTTCCATTTGCATATTGTGTAGTATAATTCATTTGCTGGGAAACTCGGATGAGTAGTACGTCGGCTGGTGGCAACAGAGGCGTATAGAGCTGGGATAGAGGGACCCGAGACCCAGGTGTATGTATTAGATTTGTGTGTTAGGAATAAATCCACCCGTGTGTGAAAATGTCGGCTTCCTGATACCTTTCTATTGCAGAACGAGCGCGCAAATTGTTGGATGAGTGGCAGTTGGGTAAGGTCACAAATTGGAGTCAGATTACTAACTTAACTTTAATATAATTTAGAAAGAAAATTCCCAACAATTTATGGTGACCCCGACGTGATGCAAGAGAGGTAAAAAGAAGTCCGGGACTTCGAGAAAAACCACAAGAGTCTGGGACTCGGGTCTGGGACCCACGTCCACACCAGGTGACGACCTGATAAAGGAGCCACACGTCCGACCGTCTTTCCTCTTGGGCCCACAGTGAAACAAGGTAAGCAGATTCCTTTTCAAATTCTGCACATTGACAACGCTAAATTATTAGAGGAAGGAGGAGCGGAACGGCTTAAAAGTGTAATAGTGTGGACATTAGTAGGGTATAAAATCTGGGATTTACCTACTAGAATAGTTCCATTAGTAGGGTATAAAATCTGGGATTTACCTACTAGAAAAGTTGGAACTATTCGTGGTTACGATACGGTTTAAAATCTGGGATTTATGTATCAGTGATGGAAGCGGTGAGTGTGAAAACTAAAAATTGTTCTGCGTAAAAAGTGGTTGGGACACGCACTGGTGGATTTCAGATGGCGAATGAGAGGAAGTGTGATAGTGGCCTCGGCTCCCTCTCAGGGTGTGGCACTTCAGACGAATGGACTGAAGTCTGGTCGGAGATTAATGGTCATTATGCTAAGATGGAATCACAGTTGATTAGTGGAATAGAAAGTAAGAAAGTTAAGAAGGAAAAAGAACGGTGTCAGAAGTTGTTTCTGAAAATGGAAGAAGGGCATGGGAGAGAATGGAGTGTGTGTGTGCGTTGAAAAGCACAGGTTTTTTAAGACAAGCTAAAATTAGACGCGAGTTGGATAAACAATTTTGTACTTTGAAAGGAAATTTACATTTTACGGGTCAAAAGCGTTTGTCCGTAGCATTGAAAAAAAAGGAGCGTGACATCACAGCTAAGGCAGAACTTAAAAAAAAAAAAGGAAAGGAGGGAGGTGATTAGGAGGAGGCGTGGCCCAATACAGAGAGAGGAGGTATGTTTCCCCTCCGCCCTCAGGGAGGAGGCGTGATATATGGTTCTTAGAGATATGGCACTAAATAAATTCCCCCCCTCTGGTGAGGGGAGGAAGTTCATGGCGGAGGAGGCTCCTGGCGTTGATGGGTGGACGGAGTTGTGCGCTTGACACGAGATGGGGTTATGGCGGCTATTGTCGGGAGTGTTCCGGAACCTTTGATCTCTACTGTGTTGAAACTCTAACTTTCCAAATTACCAGGAATGTGGTGGGGCGCGAGATGGTCAGTTACATGATGGATACAATGGTGGTCATGGGCATGGTTTCTCTGGTGGCCGGGGAAGAGGGTACTCGGGATACGGCCAAACAAGGCAACTGTTTTGTGTGTGGCGGCATTGGACACCGGGCACGTGATTGCCCCATTCAACGGCAGCAACCGCAACAACTGTTCCCGTGGCAACCCCAAGCACAGCAACAACTGTTCCTGAGGCAACCCCAAGCACAGCAGTATGGCCCACCACAGCAACAGCGGCCTACGCGTGGGGGAGGACGAGGCACTGGCAGACCATGGCGGCCCAGGCAGCTGGCCCAGTCACCTGGACAATATTATCAGGGCGGAGATGATTATTACGGTCCATGAGATCCTCCACACTCCGAAGAGAGGTGCCTGAGAGGCTCGTGTGAATTTGATGGGAAGAGACTTGTTGATGTCTATTGGAGCTACCATCTTATGTGGACTGGATGGCCTCACAGTGACTTTACCAAATGGTGCAAAGATTCCGTGTTCACAACCAATATGAACATGTGGACAGTGGTGGACAATCTATAGGTCACGTCTTGAGCCTGAAACTCCGGTCACTGAGGGGACTTGTCCGTATATCACCGGTGGAAATCATTCATTGACTCACTCCGGCCCTACCATCAACCCATGGATGATTTTCATTGTACGTTGTTTTACTGTTTTCAGAAGGTTCTTGGAACACCCTGGCAGTTGAAAGAATCGAAAAGGTGTGGTACAAAATGTCGGACACAGCCAACCCACACATTTCTTTGGCTCTGTCTCCTGGTCATGAGGCTTGCCGGCTCGGTCCAGTGGTCACAGTCAGCGCCCCTTCACAGATGCGGACACCCCTCACCCAAAACTAAGCACACCTGTGCAAACAAAAAGAGGGGGGCGCCCATAGCGCTTACTGCTCCTTTCACACCTGGAGCCAGGGGAGAGAGCCCACCAGCCCAGCCCAAGGCCCCCTCCCTCTGCGCAAACCTGGGAGGGGGAGGGATAGAGAGATGTAGAGAGAGAGATAGTTGACAGTATTGGGATATATTAGTGACAAATTATGGGTCCTCTATTAGACACTGAAATTTATAATTAGGAAATGGCTAAGTGGAAGGTTAGTTTCTCAAAATTTTAATTGTGGTAGGAAGGAGCTACAAAAATGTCTCTTATTTTAAATAAACACAAGCTTGGAGCAGAATAGGAATTTAGCTATCCTCATAGATATTTTAGCAATATGAGAGTGATTTGCGATTTAGACTTAAGTATTAAGAATCATCCAAATTATTAATGATATCAAACATGAAGATAACAATGCAGAAATGGCATTTATCCAAATTATTAGGTAAATTTAGATAGAATAATTAATTTAGGATAGGCATGATTTCCCTGAGATGGAATAAACATCATGAAATATCGTCAGTGCACGGAGGGTGTTTCATTGTTTTGCCCATCAGCAGATGAAATATGCTTTAGCGTGAGTCGTATTAATGACTATGAGAATATCTCGGATTGCATTAGCATCAAACAATTGATGTCAACCAAATGACGTTAACCTATTTCTTTTGAGAATGATTAGGCTGATAGGACAGCAAAATGGAGGTAAGCTGCCAAGAAGCCCAAACGTGGGATGGCGCTCTCCACTAGTGATGAAAAATTGCAGACCACTGATGTCTGAAAATGAGTGTGAGCGTGAATGGTTGTTTGTTTGTCTTTTTGTGTTTTTGATTGGCCGACCACTGAGATATGATCAATCGGTTAGGTATCAAGGTGGAAAATGATTTAGCAAATTGGAATCGATTTCTGAAATCGCCAATAAACCGTTTCACGGATGGCAACGACAAATTATGGAAAAATATTTCGTCCAAGGAAATTTTTAATGAAAAAAGCAGCAGTACTCCAAATGTGAAAATTGAAGTGGAGAAACAAATCTGCTATGCGAAATTTAGGAGCACTGAGAAAAAACCAAAGACAGTGCATGATAAGAAATTCCAAAAGTACTATGGATTCATAGTGATAATGGCATCTAAAATTGTGTTAACAGTATAACTGACTGAATTGATAAAAGGTTCCATATTTTGTTATGAAATCATTGCGCCTACATAACGAGGTCAAAATATGGAAATCCAATTTAGTGGAATGTACCAAACGCCATTATTCACTACACGATTGGAACTGGAGGATGAGGCTTATCATATATTTGCATAAAAGAAAAAACTTTAAAGAAACGCATTAATTTTGGGTTGGCAGAGGGAGATTGTGCTTCTTAACAGGAAACATGGAGAGCACGCATGAGCAACCCAGGATGAGAGTGTCAGTGCAAGTGTTGTTGACCCACAGGCAGACATGAGAATGGCCGATCCACCTTGTGCACTGTAGGTTCTCTCAGTTGAAACGTTTGAGGAGACAGGTAAGATAAACTTTTTGCCGTGATCAGACGGAATGGAAAGCACTCCAATATTGATTGGAAAAATTATTGCTTGAGGAGCAATGCGATAAACCATAAGGAACTTTTTATATTGGTTTTATTGTCTCCATAAAAAAGATGAAAGCGTTTCAATTGAGACCAAACCTTCTTACAGATTTTCAAAGTAAACAATTAGAAAGAGAATGGATAGAAATGTAACTGGATTTTAATTTTATGCCTGAATATTGGAAAAGATTGATTAAGAAAGTTTTATAGGAGATGATTAGCAAACTCCAAAGACAATGGAATGTTACATCTGATAAAAAGACTGCTAGACTGGGATATTTGGAATTTCGGACAACTGAGTTTACTGTGCAACGCGATACACATTATTGAAAGAATTGGGACTTGATTAGTATGCATTTTAAAAGTGATGAGTTTTAATTGCTCTAAAGGACACAGTTATGCTAAAATATGGGCCCTGGTCAAGCAACGGGGGGTCCGAGATTTGAAGGCCACATTGCAGTGGACCCCTGAGGATGATGCATTGTTTGTGCAACTAATTCGGGAATTGGCATCAGCAGCGGCTTTGGCTACCCCAGATTACACTAAGGTGTTTCATTTAGATGTGGCCATTTGTCAGGAGTACCCTTTTGGCCCTCCTGGGTTGCCGTCGACACGTACCGGCTGTAGCCAATCCAATGATTACTTTCGGTTCCTGTATTTAAGTAAGCGACGCGTCATCACACGTCGCCGGATCGTACTCTATCGTTCACTGTCGATGACCACCATTGACTGTTGTTAGCGGTTGCTAGCGGTAGCTAGCGGTCGTTATGCTGTTGCCATTCTGTTTGCCTCTGTCCGTATGCGCGCCGCATGCGGCCACGTTTGTTTTCCACGTTTTGGTTGATGCATTAAAGGACTCGTTATCACGCTAATGCCTCGTCCTCTCCTGCCTCCTGCATTTGGGTCCCTACCTACATCCACGGTCGCGGCGCACAACGCGGCGCGACCGTAACAGATGCCCACGATCGCGCTCCGTCGACCCAGCGACGCAGCGCGATCATAACAGAACGATCCGGCCATAATGGACCCAGCGGGAGGCTACCCACGCTCGCGCCGACGCGCTCGTCGACGCCAGCCTCCCTCGGCCCCTTTGGAACGCCAAGTCTTTGTCCGTTGGGACACGGACTTTTCTGAAGGTGAGGACGACGGGGGGCTAATAGACTTAGAGGCTGGATATTGGGACTCCGACCTTTCTGAAGAGGAGGACGGCCAGCGGCTAAGTGAGCTGGATGCTGGAGATTCGGTTTGGGACGGCTATTTTCTTAGCCGATACGGAATCCGATACGCTCCAACTAAAGACGCTGAACGTTATGCCCCACTGGAGAGGGATCGCTATTGCCCCTCCGACTACTCAGACCTGGATTACCCCGCCCAGCATCTGCCAGGTCCGTATGCCATCTACACAGGACCACCGCGTGGCGGCCGGCGGGGGGGCTCCGGTAGGAGTTTCGAACACCGCCCGTCTGGTTTTTTTGGGGAGGCGCAGCAGCGAGGTCTCTCACCTGGTCTGCTGGCCAGCTACGATGGGCCACCACGTGGTGGCCGGTATGCTGTGACGCCCTCCCGGAGGCGGCGGCGAGCGCCACGTCGCAGGGAGAAGCAGAGGCAGGGCCTGGACGCTCGAGCCCCTGACCAGGCTTCTCGGCCGACCACGCCGCTCCCAGCTCCTCGGCCGACCACGCCGCTCCCAGCTCCTCGGCCGACCACGCCGCTCCCAGCTCCTGGGCCGACCACGCCGCTCCCAGCTCCGCGGCCGACCACGCCGCTCCCAGCTCCGCGGCCGACCACGCCGCTCCCAGCTCCGCGGCCGACCACGCCGCTCCCAGCTCCGCGGCCGACCACGCCGCTCCCAGCTCCGCGGCCGACCACGCCGCTCCCAGCTCCGCGGCCGACCACGCCGCTCCCAGCTCCGCGGCCGACCACGCCGCTCCCAGCTCCGCGGCCGACCACGCCGCTCCCAGCTCCGCGGCCGACCACGCCGCTCCCAGCTCCGCGGCCGACCACGCCGCTCCCAGCTCCGCGGCCGACCACGCCGCTCCCAGCTCCGCAGATTCCCGTGCCCAAGCCACGCACAATACTCCCATTGCCACCGGGGCCGCCAGTCGCACCCGTGCCGAAGCCACGAACCAGGCTTCCGGTCCTGGCGGGTCTGCCGAGCTCCGTTCTGCCGAGCTCCGTTCTGCCGAGTTCCAGTATGCCAAGTCCCAGACTGATAAATTACATCCTTGCCGGTTTCGGCCGGCCCGGTTTCCGCCTTACCCCGGCTGATTTCCTCGAGCCCAGCTCTCTCCCGCCCAGCTCTCTCCCGCCCTGCTCTCTCCCGCCCAGCTCTCTCCCGCCCTGCTCTCTCCCGCCCTGCTCTCTCCCGCCCTGCTCTCTCCCGCCCTGCTCTCTCCCGCCCTGCTCTCTCCCGCCCTGCTCTCTCCCGCCCTGCTCTCTCCCACCCTGCTCTCTCCCGCCCTGCTCTCTCCCGCCCTGCTCTCTCCCGCCCTGCTCTCTCCCGCCCTGCTCTCTCCCGCCCTGCTCTCTCCCGCCCAGCTCTTGCCCGCCCGGAAGTGGCGGCGACGCGCCGGGGCCCCTGGACGAGGGGTTCGGCGAAGGCAAGAGCGACTCTCCGGCGCCCCTGGACGAGGGGGCCGGCGAGGGAGAGAGGGACTCTCCGGCGCCCCTGGACGAGGGGGCCGGCGAGGGAGAGAGGGACTCTCCGGCGCCCCTGGACGAGGGGGCCGGCGAGGGAGAGAGGGACTCTCCGGCGCCCCTGGACGAGGGGGCCGGCGAGGGAGAGAGGGACTCTCCGGCGCCCCTGGACGAGGGGGCCGGCGAGGGAGAGAGGGACTCTCCGGCGCCCCTGGACGAGGGGGCCGGCGAGGGAGAGAGGGACTCTCCGGCGCCCCTGGCCTGGACGAGGGGGCCGGCGAGGGAGAGAGGGACTCTCCGGCGCCCCTGGACGAGGGGGCCGGCGAGGGAGAGAGGGACTCTCCGGCGCCCCTGGACGAGGGGGCCGGCGAGGGAGAGAGGGACTCTCCGGCGCCCCTGCGCGAGGGGCCCGGCGACGGCGAGAGTGACCCTCCTGCCCTCCCGACCGAGGGGGCAGGCGACCGACACAGGTGCAAGACCAGTTTTGAAAATCATGGCAGCAACTGCTGTATCCAAAACCTGTCTCTTTGGTTTCCTGTATAACAAGACTCCGCAAGGAGAGTGCAGCCAATTGGACTCGGCCTTTCCACTGACAGATATGGAAAAGAAAAAGCCAATTTTTGACACCCATGTTGCACAACAAAATTTCACCTCCCTAGAGTTAAATGGGACTGGCCCTAGGATTGGAAATATCCAGGAGTCATGGTGTAATGAAAATGTGTCTTTGCCAGCAGGAATCCCTCTCGCTCATGCTGATGTTTGGCTGTGGTGTGGAGTGAAAGTGTTGTACGATAGGCTTCCCTCCAATGCCTCAGGTAAGTGCGCCCTAGTAACGCTGATCATGCCAATTAGTGTGACAGCATTAGACATGGCCGTAATAAATTGGGAAGGCGTTGGACGGTGAGGAAGAAAAGGGACATGCAAGAATGGTTAAAGGCAGGAGACCCCATGTACATAGATGCAATTGGAGTTTCGAGAGGGGTCCCTGATGAATACAAATTGGTGGATCAAGTGGCGGCAGGATGGGAGAGTATTTTCCTGTTCGTTACAGTAAACAAAAATGTGGACCGGATTAATTATGTCCACTACAATGTCCAACGATTGGCGAACTTCACCACCTCGGCACTCCAGGCAGTGCATGAGCAATTAGCAGCCACGTCTCTTATGGCATTCCAAAATAATAATAATAATAATAATAATAATAATCGGACATAGGCCCTGTCGTCATTATCAACAACACAAAAAAGCCTACTTGTCATCACACCCAGAAACTGCGTGTGACGAAATTGGTGGTGCTTCTCCATAAGCTGCGTTTACTCGGCAAAAGACCTAAATAAGTGCTAGTTACGGACTTGTAAATTTGGCATTCTGCCGTTATGGATACAAATACAAATAGAATGGGTTTAGATATGGTGTTAGCTGAAAGAGGAGTGTGTGGTATTTTTGGGGATCAGTGCTGTACTCTGATTCCCAACAATACGTCTCCTGACGGTCGCCTTACTAAGGCATTGGAGGGTCTGCGCACGCTAAGTAACAAAATGAAGGAGCACTCAGGTGTGGACACCAGTTGGTACTCTGACTGGTTAAACGTCTTTGGCAAATACAAAAGCTTGATTGCATCAATACTGGTTTCTATCGCTGTGTTTACCGCTATTATGGTGTTATGCGGATGTTGCTGTATTCCATGTATCAGATCATGAACTGTTAGGACAATTGAACGCACGTTGGGGCCACTCCCTCCGGGTGGCCAGTACATGATGATCCCTCAGAAGGACCCCCAGGAGGCGGAGACAGCTGTGGCCCTCCGGGAGTTCGGGATGTGAGTATGTGAAGGTGGCCTCAGGGACCTGAGGCCATGAGGAGGGAATGAAATTCTCTACTGATTTTCTACTAGAATGATTTTTTTTTACTGATTTTTAATTTTTAATTGTTCACTGATTTTTAGCTTATGGCTATTGATTTTAGCTCGTGTTTAACAATAAAACAAGGTATTCGAGTGATGACCTCAGTCGTCTGAGGTCATGAGAGGGAATAAAGGAACATAAGAGTTTGAGTTTAAAGTAGTTCATTAGATGATTGCTACCTTCTGTGTATGAGAGTATGAGATTGACAAGTGCTGAGCGTATGTGCAAGAATGCAATGTTTTCAGAACAAACGGTGCTAATGTGCAAGACGGCGAGGACAAGATAACCCAGGAGAAAGCAGATACGACTCAACGGAGGAGGACAGACCAATGAAAGCAAGCTAAAGTTAACTGCAGTGTACACATAGCCAATAGAATAATGCCAGGATGCCCTTCTTGCTCTTCCATTTGCATATTGTGCAGTATAATTCATTTGCTGGGAAACTCGGATGAGTAGTACGTCGGCTGGTGGCAACAGAGGCGTATCGAGCTGTGATAGAGGGACCCGAGACCCAGGTGTATGTATTAGATTTGTGTGTTAGGAATAAATCCACCCGTGTGTGAAAATGTCGGCTTCCTGATACCTTTCTATTGCAGAACGAGCGCGCAAATTGTTGGATGAGTGGCAGTTGGGTAAGGTCACAAATTGGAGTCAGATTACTAACTTAACTTTAATATAATTTAGAAAGAAAATTCCCAACAGCACCTATCCCTAATTCCTTAACTCAGTCTTCACCGGTCAAATGGCCTATATGGCCCCATATGGCTATTTAGCCGGTAAGAGTTCTGTGTGGGGTAAATTGTAAGAAACTACATTTTATAAGGTTTATTTCCTTAATGTGATAATTGATAAGGACCTTTATATAAAGATAAATAGACCTACTCAACTTTTATGGCATACATTTATTAACAAAAGCACATATAAACATATATGGTAACAGTATTATGTTATCTCACAGATTTCTACATAGTCCATTGACACCAACAAATAATTTACATGAAAGTAACACCATGTGTGTAGAAGCAGTTAGTCTACATGAAAGTAACACCTATAAGTGTTAGTACAGTGTGAGTAGAAACAGCTATAGGCAAAGACAATCCATTTTGGGAATCGAAATTTGGCAATAATTTCAATAATTCTTAACAAATACTTGGCAATATACAATATTTGGCAGTTATTATTTATTTTATAAGTGGTAAACTCTGATAAAGATCAGATTTACAGTTAAAAAAAATCCTGTTCACCCAATTAGCATGCAATTGATAGATTTTAACATTAGGTGAATAGGGATTTAATGACTGTTACTTAACATTGAGTGAATAGGGGATTTTCTAAACCATTCAACCAATCTTATTGAAATTTGATGTTATTGCCACTTATAAAATAAACAATAACTGCCAAATATTGTGAGTATTGCTTTAGAAATGGGAGAAATATTACCAAATTTCAATTCTCAAAATGAATTGACTTTGCCTACTGTCTACAATAGTTATTTCCGAGTGGGCGTTAACCAAAACATGAGTGGGAGTGTCACAGTTTAAAAGGAGCATCCAATGCCCTTAGCTGGTCTGATCAATCCAACCGTCCCGCTGGCTTGGGGGAAGAAGAGTTTTATGATACCGCCCCACTGCTAAGAACACAGGAACTGTTTGTTTATAAAACAAACACCCGGGCCATATCCTTATAATCACCCCTTACTTGTAACAAGTTTCACAAACCAAGCAACAATAGAAGCAAACTCTTCGATCAGGGTGCGCAAAGCCAAATGTGTCTACAGGCTGGCGAAAATATACATTTTGAATATGTCACAAAGCCCCTGTTTACACAGTGAAACTGTATAACAATAACAATTATATTCGGGGAAGGGAATAAAGTGAGAAACAAAACATTAAAATGATTTTAAAAACTCAATTTTGAAAAACCATACCATACAATCTACTTGATTATGGTAACAAAAACGGAAAATTAAATGTAAAAAATCAAATCCTCGTCTAGATTGTCCGCATTTGCAGTTCCTCTTCCCACACTTAGTCTTCCATGCAAGGGTCCATCGGTCTCTCTTTTAAATGCAATAAAAGTCCAAATTCAAAAGCAACAATATTCAAAAATAACAAAAAGCTATTGTTATGGAAAATAAAATGCATGAACGATACACTTCAAGGGTGGCCCGGTGGAGCGAGTGGTTAGCGTGTTGGCCTCACAGCTCTGGGGTCATGGGTTCAAATCCAGATCATGTCCATCTGTGTGGAAGTTGCATGTTCTCCACGGGCCTGCGTGGGTTTCCTCCAGGTACTCCGATTTCCTCCCACATTAAAAAAACATGCATGGTAGGCTAATTGAACACTCTAAATTGCCCTTAGGTATGGGTGTGAGTGTCAGGAGTGGCTCATTTGTCACTCCTGGCTTGCCGTCAGGTCAAAGCAGCTGCAGACAATACTTGATTGCTTCCTGGTGTTGGTATTTAAGCACCACACAAAGGATGGCTCATTGTCGGATCGTTCCTGCAAGTCTTGCATACATCGCTACAAGGTATTATTCCCCATATTCTGGTTCTGTTACGTTTGACAGTGGCGGTCCGTGCATTTTCTCGTAGCGCCTTCAACGTATCAATCCAACCCTCAAAAGCAATAAAACCTCTAAGCAGCTACAGCTGCGACACATAAAAAATAATCAATAAATCAATGCACAAAACGGGGTAAAATCCACTTCCTAGCAGCATTTCATGATTAAATACAAATACTGGAGCTTTTCAGACATTAAAACCAGGCCAGGGGGATGATTTTCCAGGGAAAAGACAGCGATGAACGTCAATGCCGTACGGGCAAACATTGCCCGAAAATGGGGTAAAATCCAGCCGAAAACAGCAGTTATTGATTAAATACAAATACTGGAGCTTTTTACACATCAGAACCGGGCCCAGAGTATCATTTCCCCGGTAAAAAGACAGCGATGAACGTCGATACGTCCATATACGTCCATATGTGAAATGGCAAAAAAAGCACTAAAATGAGGTAAAATCCACTTCCTAGCTGCATTTATTGATTGAATACAAATACTGGAGCTTTTGAGACATTACAACCAGGCCAGGGGGGTGATTTCCCCGGGAAAAGACAGCGATGGACGTCAATGGCAAAACGGCAAAAAATAAACTGCGGTAAAATGGGTTAAAATCCACTTCCTAGCAGCATTTAGTGATTAAATACAAACACTGGAGCTTAAATACAAACACTGGAGCTTTTCAGATATCAGAACCGGGCCCACAATTGAAATATTATTTAGGAATATAGCCATATTTTACTCACCAAAAATCATTTTTAACTGTACACAATATTCATCCTCCTTTCTCTCTTCCTTCTTTTCTATCGCCATCGAAGCTAATGATGAAGGTCGAGCCTGTCCTGTCATATTTCCGGCATAGTCCGTCTTGAAAATGGCTTTAAATCAACACAACAATATACAGTGGTACCTCGTCATACGACCGCTCGTCATACAAAATTATCGTCTTACGGCGGAAATTTCAATCGAATAATTCGCCCGTCATGCGATCAAAATTTCGTGATGCGACCAAGCCAGGTCTTTTTTGCATATCTTTCGTGTATAACAATATTTACGAGCACAGAACGATTAATTCAGACGAGTTTCTCATACGACCAGGAAACGCACAACGCCCGGGCAAAAAGAGGGCTTTCTGGGTAATGAAGTATACTCGTGCACACAACACCCATGGGCAATGGCAACCTTTCTCAGAATAAAACTTGATTACCCACAATCAATACGTGGGTAAGCTCAACTATTGTATTTCCTGTTATTCTTTCTAAGGAAAGAAGCTCCCGCGATCGTTCTTTAAAGACTATTTCTCGTTGGCAAGTGGTCGTGCGTTATCCTATTGTGAGGACATTTGTGTGCATAATTTTGGGAATATTTTGAAGGCAATACAACAGCAAACAGTCCATCGATAGCGAACGTGAGGGTGGAGGCATGGCAAACCGCCAACCCGGAAAACGAAGGTAACAAAAGATTACAACAAAATTTGAATTTAGTTTTGTGTAAAGTTACATTAAACGTATGTTTGAGTGTCTGTATATATTAATCCAAGTTAATTTAAATTTGTTTGTTCCGTTTACGAGTGCGTTGTCGTGGAAAAAATACGAATCCCACCCCCCACGTCCCCAAACGTCTCTGTCGAACCGTCGGCGAAATCTGCCCAATTTTAGTTAGATTAAACACATTGTATTACTATTAAACCACTAGTTGTGTGTTACTTTGTTAATAGATGGCGAATTAGAAGAAATAAAACATTTTTTCCAATCCAATATCCTGTTTTTGGTGTTTTTTCAGAGGGCTGGAACGAATTAATTTGTTTTCCATTCATTTCAATGGAAAACGTCCGCTCGAGTTACGAGAATCTCGTCATACGAGCTCAGTTCCGGAACGGATTAAGCTCGTATCTCGAGATACCACTGTATTTGCTTGTGCAGCTAAGTTATCGCACTGAAAGTGGCGCACACACCCTTTTTCCGGCTGTAACAGGCTTGCTAGCTTCGGAGTTGAGCGCCCTTTCTTAATGATGCACTTTGTGGAGAAGCACTTTCAATTTCGTCATACGCAGCTGGGTATGATGACAATTAGGCTTTTGTCTAGTCAATGATGATGACAAGCCTAAGTCTGATTTAATTTTATTTTTATTTATTTTCATGTCCATTTTTTTCTGGAAAAGTCAGTCTGGAAAATAGGTTTGTGAGCAAATCTGCAACAAAATCCATTTGCTTTGCTCTGTCGGCCATTGTGGGTGAAGTTTGCGATCTCTGGCTGCCTCACTATGGCTTTGGCCCGCCTCCTCTCTATAGTAAGCCAATAATAGTTGGTGAAAGCAATGACGTATCCCAGCCAGCAAAATGCCAATGTGTATGAAAAAGCATTGTGGGGTTGCCAACTCGAAATCTGATTGGTTAAAAGCAACAGTCTAGTTTAATGCAGCAGAGCCCGCAGAACTGATTGTGAAGGCTTTGAGGCAAATATTTGATCCTGGCAACAAATAATGGCTGAAATGTGATTGGTTAAATGCTTCAATATGAAAACACCCATCTGGAAGCAGTGCAACCAAGGGGAAAAGCAATGAAAGGAAGCTAACAGACCATTTGGAATAATAAGTATTGATGGACAACATATAATATGATTCAGATATTTCTTAGGCCAGCGTTTTGGTATATACAAGCCCTTGTTGTTTTGTAAAGCCCTTTTAAATTATTAAAGATGTTGTTTTGAAGCTAATTATCATAGTCATATCCTGCTTCCCCGCGACTGGGTCCTAATCCATTTCCGATCGCGCCACGACGACGTGGCGCGATCATAACAGAACGATCCAACCATAATGGACCCAGCAGGAGGCCACCCACGCTCGCGCCGACGCTCTCGTCGTAGCCAGCCACCCTTCTCGAAGCCCCCCGACCACATGGATTCAGCGAGAAGCTCCCCAAAATCTTTTGGGGAGTTTATAACGGACAACTACCACGGATTGCGCGCCAGGGGCAGCGACCACGGATCACAGACCACAGACGCGACTGTGCCTTCGAACCAGTACACACCACACGGACTCCACGGCAACCAGCTCCCTTTTTGATTCATTGAAGATGTTGTTTTGAAGCTAACTGCCTCGTTCCCCTCCTGCTTCCCGCACCTGGATCCTAAACCATTCCCGATCGCGCCACGACGACGCGGCGCGATCGTAACATATACAAGCCCTTGTTGTTATGTAAAGCCCTTTTGAGTTATTAAAGATGTTGTTTTGAAGCTAATTACCCCGTCCTATCCTCCTTCCCCACGACTGGGTCCTAATCCATTCCCGATCCCGCCACGACGACGCGATTCAGGTTTTTTTCTACGACAACGCACTCGTAAACGGAACAAACAAATTTAAATTAACTTGGATTAATATATACAGACACACTCAAACATGTGTTTAATGCAACTTTATACAAAACTGAATTCTAATTTTGCTTTAATCGTTTTTTTACCTTTGTTCTGGCCGGGTTAGTTGTTTGCCACGCCTCCATCCTCACGTTCGCTATCGATGGGCTGTTTGCTGTTATACTATGTATTCCCTTCAAAATATTCCAAAAATGATGCACACAAATAATCCTCACAATTAGATAACGCACGACCACTTGCCAACGAGAAGTAATCTTGTAGTATTAGCGATCGCTCCGCTGCTCATAAGAACATCAGGGGCACTGGCTCTCAACTCCCTCATTGTAATACCTTTGGTTGCAACCGCTTTGAACGGCGCCTATGAGAGAGTTGCGTCCAGAAATATTACAAAGAGGGAGTTTCGAGCCAGTGCCCCTGATGTTCTTATGAGCAGCGAACGAGAAGTAATATAATACTCCTCGTATTAGATAATAATAACAGGAAATGCAACAGCTGAGCTTACCCACGTATTGATTGTGGGTAATGAAGTTTTATTCTGAGAAAGAGTGCCATTGCCTATCCGCGTTGTGTGCACGAGTATACTTCATTACCCAGAAAGCCCTCTTTTTTTCCAGCGCATGCGCGTTATGCGTTTCCTGGTCGAAACTTGTCTGAATAAATCGTTCAGTGCTCGTAGATATTGTTATAAACGAAAGAGATGCGGCAAAAAAAGACAGTGCGCTACAATGATAAACAGCCTCTCATGTCATGGCCACCTGGCTTGGTCGCATCTCGAAATTTTGATCGTATCGCGGGCGAATTATTCGATCGAAATTTTCGTCGTTCCACGAGCATGTCGTAGGACGAGCATGTTGTATCACGGGGTACCACTGTACCAACTAAACCCTTTAAAATATGCCAGTGTCCCAATTTTGTATGAAAGATGTGAAACACACAAAAGTGGGAGAAAGTTATATTAAAATGATTTATTAATGTCTTAAAAATTAATAACAAGCATAGAAAATCTATCTGTGTTGAAACACAGGGGAACAAGAGAACGCTAACGGTAGGCAACAGAGAGAGCACACAAACACACGAACACATGAATTCACATCTTATAAATGCAAAATTAAGAATTCAAACAACAATATTAACAACATTAATCACCAACAAACATTAACGTTTTATAATTTCTGTGGAATTTAATTTTTCACCCATTTTATTAGTCGCTACTGGTTCTTACCTGTTTGGATTTCACTTGCCCTTCTGCTGTGCTAAAACTGAACATTTAATATTTCGCATATTACCACTTGCAACACTGAAACTTTACTGTTAAACTATTGGCTGTCATTTACGGTGACAGATGTCCAATCTGTATAATTAAAAAAAAACACAATCTGAAAAATAACCCATTTCATTTTTCGTGTGAGAGAGATGAGGTGTTTAATAATGTTTCTATAATGCAACAGACAAACGTCGTCAAAGTGGGCAATCGTACGACTTTTTCTGGATGTGTTTTTTTTACAAAGACAGAAAGTTCATGTAATATCTCCAGCATTTCTCTGATTTTTGCTGTTGGAATGCTCAAATAAAGGTAGCTTACAGCACTAATTTTAATTCTGAAAAAAATGAATAAAACAACATGTAGTACTTAATACTCAGAAACCTGTTATTATGAACTATTAAATTGAAAATGGTGGCAAACATGATATAAAAAGAAAACAATCCGTTAATATTTATGGATAAATTGTTCCTTAGAACTATTAACGCATTTATAAAACATTTACAATACCCCTGAAAAGTTGCATCTAATTGTAACAGTCTGCTCAGTAAACCTGAAAAGAAAGCATTTCAAATTGCCTTTTAATCCAAATGTCCAAATATTACCGCTTTCTTCTATAGTTAAGTTCAATTAACATACTAATCAAAACAATTGTTTACTCATTTCTCTCATTTCATTTTCTGAACCGCTTCATCCTCACCAAGGTCGCAGGGGCGCCAGCTGACTCCAGGCCAGCGGTGGGGAACACATTGAAGTGGTTAACATTCACAAAAAAATTATCTGTTCCTTGATCTCACTGATATATTAACAAAACACATGTGGGATGCTCTCCGAACATTCCAATTCACATACAATAAATTGTTCATTTACATTTTTTTTAGATTTAAGCAAATTTCTCTTCTCCTTTTGGTCACCATTGTTGGGAATTTTATCCATTGAATTTGGAAGGCTGAATTTGTTGACATGTTATCAAAAAATTACACTTTAGGGTTATTCATTCATTTATTTATTTTCTGAACCGCTTTATCCTCACATGGGTCGTGGTGGGTGCTGGAGCCTATCCCAGCTGACTTTTGGGCACGAGGCGGGGGACACCGTGAATCGGTGGCCAGCCGAACGCAGGGCATGAGGAGACAGACAACCATTCACGCTTACAATAATACCTAGCGGCATTTTACTGGAAAGAAAATGCAAACTTCACACAGGTGCACCGACCTGGAATGGAACCAAAAACCCCAGAACTGTGAGGCCGACGTGCTCACCACTCATCCACCAGGCTGCCCACTTGAGGCATCCTCATCTTCTTTTTTCCATCTTTTTTTCCAATTGATAGATTTAACAAAATGTCACCCTGTGGATAATTAATCAAATTCAATAACCAATTTGAACTTCAAAATCTACAGTAACTCATCCGCTCAATGCCAAAATCTGGCCATCCATGACCCAGGCAAAGATTCAGTGCATGGGAGAGCATTGTGGGATGACAAGGCTCTAATGTTGATCACTTTTCAGTCCAAATAAAACCTACATTTAAATGTGACAGTACTTACTCTATTTATTAACTTATAATAATTATTTCAATAATAGACTCTAGGGTTGTTGTCAAAGTCGCCTGATATTAGGTCTCATTTAATCCTATATATCATAATTTGGTGAGTTAGCAAATGAGTTGAATATATTTGGACACTGTGTGCAGGTTTTTATTTTTATTTTTAAATTACAGTTATACCTCTACCTATGAATGCCTCTAGGTACCAAATTATCAGGTTACAAAACTTTTAGAGATGCAAATGAGTGCCTCAAGATATGAAAACAAAATCCAAGCTACAAAAACGTCAATACATTTCCTGTATCTGTTATTTTATTTTGAAATTTTTGCGGATGCATTTCTTCTCGCTTAACAATTTCATCTGTTGTCATTTTGTCTCACAAAAACAGCGCTCCATCTTTCAAGATTCTCTTACGTCTCTTTGACCTTCGATTGTTGTTGTGTACTTGACCTTATGCTCGGAGGAAGCTGTGTTTGAGTACTTCGACGGACTCGCAGTCGACGACAACCCGCTATGCTTCAAGATTCTCTTATGTACTTTTGACCGCCATTCGCCGTTGTGTGCTTGAATATATGCTTGGAGGAAGCTGTGGCCAAGTGCCTTCGACGGACACGCAGTAAACCTCAGGCTGAGCCGCAGCCTGCATTGGGCAAAATTGTGTCGCAGCAGTAGGCGATGGGGCTGGTGGTCAGTAAGGAGGGCACCGACGAGTTGGGCGAGGGGCACCAAAACGAGCTCTCAACGGAACAGAAGTTAATGCAACGCTCGGCAATACATGAGGAATTCAACGAGAAGGCGGCAGTGGAGGAATTAGCCACCTTTCCAACAGAACAAATCAGAAAAAAATCAAAAATAAATTTTACAAACTTTCCGACTTCATGGAAAAAACAAACTGAAAAAGTGTTCAGGAGTCGTGCAATTGCCCATTTTGATGACGTTTGTCTTGTGCATTTTAGCATTCAAGGCAATTGTCTTTAGATAGATTTTTCTCAAAACGTCCGTCAACAAGCACTGCCGAAGGGGAACTTAAATCCAAACAGGTAAGACCGTAAGAAGCAGTGGCAATAAATAAAATGGGTGAAAAATTAGTTTGCCAATGAAATAAATAAAAAACGTTCCCCCTATTTGATACATGTTCCTTTGTAACTGTAACCCACCCACTTGTATTCAAATTAACGCCCACTTGGGCGGAGGCAATGAAGGCTTTAAAAAAACGGAGTCAGCCCAGGAGTCTTGCCTTTTCTCTGGTCAATAAAGAGAACCGGTTATGGGAGCTTCAATAATGTCTTGCCTATATTTTTGTTGACACTTGTGTTTAAGGAAGAGAGCTCTATATTTGGACAGCCAACATCGTCCACACCCGAAATTAATCGAACCCGAGAAGGAAGATAGAGCTTTCTTCCTCAACACTTGTCTCACCAGATCTTTCAGAACAAAGAAGAGAACATCCCACATCGGTCGAATTCTGCTTCATCAGAAGTGGGCTATTGAATGGACTGCTGCTACTCTGCTTTTCGATCACTGCCATACAACGTTTTCAGATTACCACCCCAAATGTACAACTAACATTTACAAATATATTAAAATGCAATGCTAATCCAGAAAGTACTTGGATATGTGATTATATCATTTTGTTTAACCATGAAATATCGAAACCGCAACTGTCAGTCCCCTGGAAATACATTACGTAAAGGGCTGCTTGTGTTTGGAACTCGCCGGGGCTTCGTGAACCATGTGACCACTCGGCGACGAGATCAGTGTGTCGCAACTCCTTGTTAAACGGCTGTCTCCACTAAGACCACGATAACAACACGGTAATTTTAGGCGAATGAATTTAGATCTGATTATTGCTTTGTTTTGTCTTTGAAGTCAAAGGTATATCGAAATGTTACTTGGGAAGGACCAATCAGTTCATGTTTAAATGCGACAATAAAATCAACTTTGTTACCAATTGTTGATTCGCAACCCAGACAGCACTTTTAAAGTTACAGTACGTTGCAATATAAAGCTCGAGGTTTTCAGTACTATCGTTTTCATTTATGTCGTTGCAAAACGACACGTTTGTGACCTATGCCTGATTCTCCAGAGTTAGAGCTACAGTCTACAGTCTACACTGTACAGTATGGTCCTTTCAAATTAGTAGGTACTGGTCTTTCTGTAAAACGACGTAAAGAAGTACCAAAATACAAAAGACACGGTTTCACTGCAAAATGCTATGGTTTTACACTTTTTAAATATATATATATATATATATATACTTGTATACAGGGCGGCCATGTTCTCATTCTTTGGTTCACGTAAAGTTTCAAAGAAGTCAACATCAGAGAGGGAAGCTGATGGAGGATTTGTGATCATTGGTAAGAAACGTCTTGGTGGCTAACAAACGAAACACACAAACAAAAATGTTGTGCCCCCATTATTACAACCTTCTTCAAAATCACTCTGAATAGAAGACAGACTGTGGTCAACTTTTAATTAAAATTATTACATTTGAAATTCTAGCAGGGAAATTGCATATTTTTGAGTATGTGAGTAATCCGAGAGGTATACTACTAGTATTGCCCCACCTTGGCTATAACTAATTGTTTAACAGTACTACAAAAATGACAATAACAACCTTGACAAAGTACACATGTTGGAATTTTAATTCTATTTTTTTAATATTCTTCCAGTTAAACTACATTGAATTGACAATTTTATTGACATTATATAAGTAAATTGAGATTTAAAGCCAGTTCTGGGGTCCTGGGTTCAAGTCCAGGTGGGATGTTCTCCCGGGTCTGCGTGGGTTTCCTCAGGGTACTCCGGTTTCCTCCCACATTCCAAAAACATGCATGATAGGCTGATTGGACACTTTATGAAAGTGATACTGATGAGTAATATATGTATGCATCATGTCAACATTGTACAGTTTTTCTTTTTCTTTTTTGTATTAATCTATTTTTACGTGTTCAGATATACTATTTTGGCGGCCTGGCGGCTCAGTGGTCAGCGCGCCGGCCTCACAGTGGGGGACCTAGGTTCAAATCCAGGTCGGTCCACCTGTGTGGAGCTTGTGCATATTCTCCCTGGGCCTGCGTGGGTTTTCTCTGGGTACTCCGGTTTCCTCTCACATTCCATAGAGATGCGTGGTAGGCTGATTGGACACTCGAAATTGCCTCTAGGTATGAGTGAGTGTGAATGGTTGTTTGTCTCTTTGTGCCCCGCGAATGGCTGGCCACGAATTCAGGGTGTCCCCCACCTCTGGCCCGAAGTCAGCCGGGATAGGCTCCAGCACCTCCCGCGACCAGTGAGGATAAAGCATTTCAGAAAATGAGATGAGATATACTATTGTACTTTAACAGATATTTCATACCTTGGCGGCCTGGTGTCTGAGGGTTTAGCACGTCGGCTTCACAATTATGGGGTCGAGGGTTCGATCCCAAGTCGGTCCTCACTGTGTGGAGTTTGCATGTTCTCCCCGGGCTTGGGTGGGTTTCCTCCCGGTACTCCGGTTTCCTCCCACATTCCCCAACCATGCAGGGTAGGCTGGTTAAACACAATTGCCTCTAGGTGTGAGTGTAAGTGTGACTGGTTGTCCGTCTCCTTGTGCCCTGCGATTTGCTGGCCACTGATTCAGGGTCTCCCCTGCCTGCTGCCCATAGTTAGCTGGTGTAGGCTCCAGCACTCCCCGCAACCCTTGTGAAGATAAGCAATTCAGAAAATAAATGAATGAATGCAACTACAATGGACTAATTGAAAAATACTAGCAGGAGCAGGATTTGTAGTTGTCCATGTCATTGCTAGTTTTTCCACCGCTGTGCGCAAATGCTTTGCTGTGTTCAACTGTATCAGTTTTGAAAAAAGAAAAACAATTGTGATGATAGTGTTATTATATTCCCACCACTAGATATCAGCGAAGGTACACAAATCGGAATAAATATTTTTTAAGATAACCTCATTAAATGCTAGATACAAAACAACAATGTCTTATTTTCCATTTCCGATCATCTGCAATAAATTATCAACATTGTAATAAGTCAAGCGTCAACTTTCATGCCTAAGAACTAGGAAACAAACACCTGCACCTTAAAAACAAAACAAAAAAAGCCCTGGCTGTTTTTATTTATTTTTGGGGTTGTTTTTTGGATTAGTTTTTTTCCCTTAGCCTGGCAAACAGTGGAAAAAAATAATTAAAAAAACAAGCAAGTAGCAGTTATCGAAATGCTTGCGCAGATTCCCCAAATTCAAGACAGGAGGACCTGTGCTCGTGTACACACTTGCTTCCATTCAATGCAATCAAGTTTCACTAAGATATGGGGCAAAGAGAATGAGAGATACTCCCTTCTTACGCTGGACTCTACCAGGCGTTCTCAGCATGAAGACATCAACATTGGCAAGAAGACTGTTTTCACCCTCACAAAAAGAAACTGTACATTTAGTACCTTACATCAAATAACTCTGAATAAAATAAAAAAAGATGAACTTCACAAAGTTCTTCCAGCCCGAATAAGCACATTGAGATGATTTTCAATAACACTGCTATTTGTGCAAACAGTAAAAGTATTGAAGAAGTATTTCTCTCCCTCTCTGCGACATTGGTATGATAACGTACGGTAATTACTCGAATTAAACGCGCACTCGAAAATAACACGCAGGTAATTTTGGGCCAAAAACATCTGGAAAAACGCAGTAATCGAATATAGTGCGCACCTAAAATTTCCCGCTGACGAAAATCAGAAATCTTACCTTTTTTTCTTCGTTTCACGATTGTTTTGTTCAAACAAATTTATTCATTAGAATCCTTCAAATGAAGAGTCCGCATCAGAATCTTTAAATAGTCTCTGCAGATATTCCTCTCTCTCTTTGTCTGTCCTCTCATCCGTCTCCTCATACATCTCTTCGTTGAGAATCCTATCAACGTCCACGCTTCCTTCATCCACTTCCTCTTCCTCCCACAACACATCATCCGATTGGCTTTACGAGATGACGTAAAATCCGTGCGTCAAAGTGAGTTTGACAATGCTTTTTTCGATCGAAAATTTGTCATTTATTTTAGTTATTGATTATAACACTGAACTGAGAGAGGGTGAACTGAGACGAGTACGAGGCTAGAGGGGGGCAGTGGTGGTCTCGGCTTTACGAGATGACGTAAAATCCGTGCGTCGGCTTTACGAGATGACGTAAAATCCGTGCGTCGGCTTTACGAGATGACGTAAAATCCGTGCGTCAAAGTGAGTTTGACAATGCTTTTTTCGATCGAAAATTTGTAATTTATTTTAGTTATTGATTATAACACTGAACTGAGAGAGGGTGAACTGAGACGAGTACGAGGCTAGAGGGGGGCAGTGGTGGTCTCGGCTTTACGAGATGACGTAAAATCCGTGCGTCGGCTTTACGAGATGACGTAAAATCCGTGCGTCGGCTTTACGAGATGACGTAAAATCCGTGCGTCAAAGTGAGTTTGACAATGCTTTTTGCGATCGAAAATTTGTAATTTATTTTAGTTATTGATTATAACACGCACCCCCATCTATTGGAATTAATTATATAGCAAAAATCTGCGTGTTATATTCGAGTAATTACGGTAGCTTCATTCTCCATTCCAAAGCGCTTATTTATGACAGTAGATTGCTAGCTCAATTCAATAAGCATAAAGTGAAATATTCATTCCTTCATTTTCTGAACCGCTTTATCCTCACTAGGGTGGTGGGGGTGCTGGAGCCTATCCCAGCTGACTTCGGGCCAGACGGGGGGGACACCCTGAATCTTTGGCCAGCCGATCGCAGGGCATTCACTCTCACACTTATACCTACGGGCAATTTAGAGTGTTTAACCCGCCTACCCCGCATGGCTTTGAAATGTGGGAGGAAACCAGAGTACCCGGAGAAAACCCATGCAGGCCCAGGGAGAACATGCATACTCCACACAGGTGGTCTGACCTGGATTTGAACCCAGGAACCCAGAGCTGTGAGGCTGACGTGCTAACCACTCAAGCTGCCGGGCCACCTGTAATGTGAAATACTGCAATTGTAAATGTGTTCCATAAGCATAATGTGAAATACCTTGTACGTATAATGTGTTCGAAGCATGTATAGTGCCTTGCGAAAGTGTTCGGCTCCCTTGATCTTTTTAATCTTTGGGCACATTTCAGGCTTCAAATATAAAGATAGAAAATTAAACTTTTTGTCAAGAATCAACAAGTAGGACACATTTGCGAAGTGGAATGAAATTAATTGGATATTTTAAATTTTTTCAACAAATAGAAATCTGAAAAGTGGGGCGTGCAATATAATTCGGCCCCCCTTGCTTTAATACTTTGTAGCGCCACCTTTTGCTGCAATTACAGCTGCAAGTCGCTTGGGGTGTGTCTCTTATCAGTTTTGCAGATTGAGAGACTGAAATTCTTGCCAATTCTTCCTTGCAAACAGCTTGAGCTCAGAGAGGTTGGATGGAAAGCGTTTGGGAACACCAGTCTTCAGCTCTGCCCACAGATTCTCGATTGGATTCAGGTCTGGACTTTGACTTGGCCATTCTAACACCTGGATATGTTTATTTGGCAACCACTCCATTGTAGACTTGGCTTTGTTTTGGCTCATTGTCTTGAACATGCAAACTCCACACAGGTGGACCAACCTGGATTTGAACCCAGGGCCCCACTGAGGCCGACGCACTAACAACTCAGCCGCCGGGCCGCCCTATGAGATAATATATCACCCACTAAAATTTGTTATCGCGATAGGTCTAGTTTTAAATTTGCTGGATTTAACGTGCATTTTTTTGAGTGAGGTGCGGTTGAGACACCAATATAGTCATGGAAGACAAGTGTCTTGCAGGTGTTGAAAATGTCACATTTGTCTGCAGTAGTGATTTGGAGAGTGGATGAATCAACATTATTGATGCACTGCATTATGTAAGATAAGAATGTAAGATAAAATGACAAAGTCGCTTGGCAATTGCTTGTTCATATTGTATCAGTTTTTATAAGTATAGAAACATCATTGTCATAGAAACTTGACACTGATTCATCAGACTTTGCCCAAAGTTTGGTCGTTGTCATGGAGACTTGACACTGATTAATCAGACTTTGCCCAGAGTTTGGTCGTTGTCATGGAGACTTGACACTGATTAATCAGACTTCGTCCAAAGTTTGGTCGTTGTCATAGAAACTATACTATACTCTGTTTTCCTATATAAAGACTGACCCACTGGTCATCCGGAGAGAGTTGCAAGGACGACAGATTGTGAGCGGTTCACAGCTGTTCGAGCTCTCTCCCCATCCTGCAGTCTGGTAATAAATCTATTTCCTTTAAATCAGGGGTCACCAAACTACAGCCCGCGGGCCGGATACGGCCCGCCGGCACATTTGGACCGGCCCTCTGAACAATACCAGAGACGCTATCGGATTTTTTTCCTATTTGGCCTTGAAGACTGGGACGTTTTAATCTTGTGTTTGGTTCATTGCACCCCTGCTGAGCCCACAAATCATCCCAGTGAAGCGGGCCTTCGCATTGCTTCTTTGGTGACACGCGCGGGGAGAGTGTTTCCCTTTGATGGATGCGGGCACTTCCACCGTTGCATGCGCGAGCAGAGTGTTAGCGAGACATCTGGACGATCGCAGGTGAGGGCGGAGCCCTGGGGCCATCGCGATTGCAATGCTATTCAAGCATATAAAAACTGTGCAACCTGAACCTGTTTGAGAACGGAATAATGGCGAAAAAGTTAGTTAAGAGAAAAATTGATTCAGAATGCAAGGTATTTAACCTGCAGTGGACAAACGATTATTTTTTTGTTCAATGCAAAGAAAAGGCTGTTTGTCTCATCTGTCAAGAGACGGTGGCAGTATTCAAAGAATACAATCTTCGCCGGCACTATGAATCCCGTCACAAAGACGAGTACAATAGCGTGCAAGGCCAAATACGAGCAGACAAACTCTCAAAGCTAAAAGTTGGACTATTACCTCAGCAGACTACATTTCTACGCCAAGCTCAGCTGAACCAGGCATCCATTCGGGCCAGCTTTCGGGTGGCTAAACTGATAGCAAGCAACGGTAAGCCTTTCACTGACGGAGAGTTTTTTAAGAAATGTATGGATGTTGTCGTGGAGGAAGTGTGTCCCGAGAAGAAAGATGTATTTAATGCCGTAAGTCTGTCGGCGAGTACAATCACCAGACGCGTTGAAGAAATCGGGAGTAATGTATATGCCCAGCTGCAGCAGAAGACGAAAGAATTTGACTTTTTTTCATTAGCACTGGATGAAAGCACGGACGTGCAAGACACAGCGCAACTGCTCATTTTTATTCGTGGAGTTAGCGCAAACTGAGATTTGCGAGGATCTGGCAGCCCCCAAAGTCTCAAAGGGACTACAACGGGAGAGGATATTTTTGACAAAGTGTGCCAAACCATGGAGAAGTTGGACCTGGACTGGTCAAAGCTAGCTAGCATCACGACTGACGGGGCTCCTAGCATGGTGGCCGAAACTCGCGGTCTAATAATGGGACGCATGAACCGGGAGTTGGAAAAAAGGGGTCTCACCGCCCCGCTACTAGTCCACTGCCGAATTCACCTTCAAGTACTGTGCTGCAAAATGTTGACGTGGGATTCTGTAATGACGGTTGTGGTGTCGTGCATAAACTTCAGAGCAAAGGGAGAAGATTGTGCATGGCACAACAGAAAGTTAATGTTCCATGGCTTTTTTTTCTATGAAGAACCCAGAGAGAGTTATTATTTATTATTTATTTCATAAATAGTGTTATTTATTTCCTGTTTTTTTCTGTGAAGAACTCAGAGAGGGTTATTTAGTTATTATTTATTTCATTAAAAGTGTTATTATTTGTTTCCTGACTTTTTTTCTGTAAAGAACCTAGAAAGGGTTATTTGGTTATGTGTGGCTTTCTGGAAAACAATAAAAAATTTAAGCTCCCCTACGATCGTCACACTTTTTCTGTTACAAACTGACACCGGCCCCCCATCAGAGAAGGGAAAAGTTACGTGGCCCTCACAGGAAAAAGTTTGGGGACCCCTGCTTTAAATTGATCTCACTCTTTCTTAACCTGCTCCTGAAGCAGTTTTACAGACCTATCACATTACACTGCCATTGAGGCAGCCACAACCTGATGCAATTTAGTTAAGCACATGCCACACTATCAAGTTTAGATGAAATGTAGGCAATTGGATTGGATAACTTTATTCATCCCGTATTCGGGAAATTTCATTGTGATAGTAGCAAGAAAAGGCATAGTTATAAGTTAGACAGTACAGTCAAAGGCCGCAGAACAACAAAGCGAAAGCAAAAAGCACAAAGTACAAAGCAAATCAAAGTCAATGGGATCATTAAAAATCACCAAATCATTAAGACAGAAAAGCAGCAGAAACACAAAAACGAGCTACGAGTTTTGGTAGCAAAAACAGATAGACTCAAAAAGACGTAAAGTTGGACAAAAACTTGCAAGTGGAAGACAAATGTTTGTTTCAATATTGCTGTCATAATTTCACCTTTACAATGGCCCATCTATATCAGGGGTCCCCAACCACCGGGCCGGAGATCGGTACCCGTCCGCGAGCCACTTGGTGCCAGTCTGTCAGAGAAATAAATATTAACGTTTTCAATCTCGCCCCCCTACTTGAAATGAGTAAAGTTGTTATAATTATCTCATCTCATCTAATTTTCTGAACCACTTTATCCTCATTAGGGTCGCGGGGGGTGCTGGACCCTATTCCAGCTGACTCCGGGCCAAAGATGGGGGACACCCTGAATCGGTGGCCACTAGGAGACGGACAGCCTTTCACTCTTACACTCATACCTATTTAGAGTGTCCAGTCAGCCTACCATGCATGTTTTTGGACTGTGGGAGGAAACCGCAATCCCACGCAGGCCCAGCCAGGGAGAGCATGCAAACTCCACACAGGTGGACTGACCTTGATTTTAACCCAGCATCCCAGAGCTGTGAGGCTAACGCGCTAACCACACGCGTCACCGGGCCGTCAGGTTTTATAGCCATAAAATAGTTATTGAAGGTTGGATTGATTCAGACGCAACACTACTGAAGGTCTAGGCGTGAAATGCATGGCCCGCCACTGCAGTGCAGTAAGGAGGAAGTGTGAGATGTTCTTTTCTTTGTTCTGACAGATCTGGTGAGACAAGTGTCAACAAAAATATAGGCAAGACATTATTGAAGCTTCGATAACCAGTTCTCTTTTTTGGCTCGAGAAAAGGCGAGATTCCCATTCTGACTCCATTTCTTGAAGCCTTTATTGCTTCCGCCCAAAGTGGGCGTTAATTTGAATACAATTGGGTGGGTTTCAATTACAAGGGACATGGCTGGTTTGAAATCAAATACTGTTGGGTCTTAGCTTGGACATTTGTTGAGATAGATATTCTGAAGATATGACACTTCCCTTCGAACCATAAAAACAATATTTAGGCAGGTCAGGAAAAGTTTTACAAATGCCCGAACACAGCTCAATATTTCATACACCAAACACCCAGAGCTACCTGCTGTTTTTAACACATCGTTGTGAAGACTTTGCCCAAACACAATGATCATATATGATCACTTTAGTCTGCAAGCATGAAGCATCCTACATGCTCACGAAAAAATATCTTTTGGATATGACACAAACCTTTAAGTTAATTTTTATAGCAAATAATTTATAACAAGCTAACGTTAGCTAATGAATGCAGATAAACACACATCTAAGCAACATCAATTCTAAATTCCAAACAACATAGCATTACATATAACTCCAAAGGACTAACAGTCTCTCCATTTCGTCATTCAGTACAGACAGGTGATGCTATGATATGATATTTAACACACCACGAGATATCAGTATACCAAAATGTATCTAGAGACAAAATTATGAGGTTTTTCACCTACATATTTTGTCTGTAGAGTCATTCGTAAGTACCACTGTACTTCACTGGGGATTAACAACGCGGGGTATACAAAAACTTGCCAATTTGTAAGGGTATATCTGCTGGTTTTGCCTGTACAGACGCTCCCCTACTTACGAACGAGTTAGGTTCCGAGCGATTGTTCATAAGTTGAATTTGTTTGTAATTTGATTCAGTGCTATATTTTGTATTATAAATTATGTTTAAGGCCTATATAAGTATATTGAAGGTTTATATAAGTGCATTTGTAAGTTTAAGGCTTGTATAAGTAACACGCATTGGTTTGTACTGAAAAAAACATTTAATAAAATGGAGAGAATATGTACAGTACTTTATAGAGAGAGATTTATGTATTAGAAACTAGCCGAAAGAAGCGATCTAACGACGATTGCACAGTTTTCTTCTTTTTTTCATCATAAATGATGCAGTAGCACTGTATGGCATCATTCAATTGATTTGCAAACTTTGTGCAACGTTCAATATTTGGGTCCTGCTGCTCGATCTTTCTGTTTATAAATGGTAAGTGACGGTCGAACGATTCAAGTTGTATATGTGCAACGCTCACCACTCTCACGCGCATCAAGCTTTGTTATTATTGCCACTCGTTTCAAATGAAATGGCTTGCCTCTTCCTTGCAACTCCCTCAATAGAAACCTTTCGCTTTTTACCAACCATATTCAATAATAGATGCACGAGATATTTAATCATACAAATGAAAAAGGCTCTTTGCGCACTGGAGATACGTTCACGCACTTCCGCAATGCAACGAATTGGACAGAAGAAGGTAGATGCTGGGTGAGCTGAGCCCTCACAGCGCCAGGCGGTATTAGCGGCGGAAAGAAGCACTACTCGGAAAAAAATACAAAATCGAACTTACGAACATTTTTCGACATAAACACAATTTGCAGAAATGTTCGTATGTACCGTTGTTCGTAAGTCGTATGTTCGTAAGTAAGGGAGCGTCTGTACTGTGATCCTTCACCACTTCGCGGCTTCATTACATCGCATTTTTTTATATTAAGTATAAAAAAAGTTCATAAAAATGTCAAAAATCACATTGAAACTCGCAAGTGAAAGACACTTCCCTGTCTTCCGCTTGCCACTAAGAGAATGGCGGAAGACCGGGGACTTTCACTCAATTCAGCACCGAGAAAATGAAAGGCGGGCAGCGGGCCTGGCCGTTATTTATATCCAAAAATAGAGCTTTTTGAGCAGCAGAGATGTGGTCCTAAACTGAAAAGCTCGCTCAACGGACTCCGGGAGCCTTGTGGTTGCAGGGCTGATGGTGGAATTTCCCAGAAATGTTTCAAAGTTCAAGCTTCAGGCGACATTACGGCGAACGCCATCACCCTTGTCTGAAAATCGAGCCCTTTTGGCAGCTAAAATGGCTGGATGGCGCGGAGGAGCGAAGGGGAAGTTTAATTTCACCCCAAACAATGACGGCAATAATGATGAAGAACATGGTCTTAGTACTTTGAAAAATTGGCAAGAAACTTTCAATATGGCTCACAGGTTGAAGCAAAGTGTCCCCGAGATTGATGACAACATGGTCCTAGCCACGGAATACAGCAATCGTCTTGACAGTTTCATGTCCTTAACAAAAGCATATTTCAGAGCTGCCAACCTCCGTCGACCCCATTTCAGGAGTACCCTTGTCCCATTTCCGGAGTGAATGCGATTCACGCAAAATCGATATGTGCTGAAGTCGCTGTCAGGTCCGCGCCTAACATTCAAAAAGGTCAAACACAAGTAGGCACACTAAAGACAGATGATGAGATTTTAACCCCTTCTGCAGTAAAGGGGGGAAAGCACGTCGAGAAAGAAATGGACGCGTGGTCTGTCCATTGTCTCCTCGTGCTCCAAAACCCCCCTTCCCCCAGTCAGAGGGAGGGGGAGAGCATGGAGGGAGGCAGACAAAGCCTGCGCTCTTCGCTTGTTCGTCCCGTAGTCTCTTCGTGCTATATCCCGCCCCTACTTTCGCGTCGACAGGTTTTATTGACAAGATCACGTGCCATGAAAGTAGGCGTGATACAAACGAAGGAGTTGACACAAAATTAGGTGGCGCGCATGCCTTAACCCATAGGTGTCAGTAAAATTCCGTTTAGGTACAAAAGAATACATTGTAGGTTGGGATTGTAATAACAGAATCTAAAAGAATGCATTTCATATTTCACATTTCCCCCCTGTAGTAACTAAATGAATTTTCATTAAACATCAATTTGTATCCCTCCTCACCAGGTTTAGAATACAAAAATCATCAGTTACTCATCACAGGGTATGATGGAAAACAACAAAGTCACTTGTCAGGGCAGAGGCGAAAACCCGAGATACCCGAAGGCCATCGAGAAAAATTCCTCTACGTCCCTCTTAATGAGCGAACACAATTTTTAAGTCAAGACAAGTCCATTTACACAGAGGACTCGACATCCGGCTATTCGTCACACTTCGAAGGAGTGCGAGAATCTCCAGCATGGTTTGCCATGCGGTGGTACTGTATGTTACTGTAAGCTACTAGCGTGTGCTGGATTGTGTTTTGAATCATATTTTACACACAGTCACAAGAATGGGGGTTGAAAATTTAATCAGAATGGAGAACCATGGTCCGGTTGTAAACCACGACCACAGCGATGCATCTACGGCTGAGTGATCCTGGGACATGGCATGAGTAATGTTACCTTAGTCACCATCTGGGATGAGGGTGCAGCAGTGTTCTCTGACTATGGCCCACACACCTCCATCCTTGGCTGTTATCAAATCCAGGACCTTCTGGTCCTGCAACTCCATTTCCCTAAGGGCTTTTAATTCATCTGCTATACCTTGTAGGGACTTGACAGTTTGGTTAATGAACAGTCCCATATGATAGTTCAGTGTCTTTACACGGAGCATAACTTTAGATCTGTCCAATCATGGCGCAGGAACCTTGTGAAATTTCTACCTGTCATGTGTGGTGCAGTGGAATTAGCTTGGGGAACTACACACAACAACTTTCATTCACACCAGTCAGTTTCTTCTGGAACACCATGAAATTATACCACACATTTTCTTCATAGTAGTTCTTTGGATTGTTCTTCTCATACCACTTCACTTTTCTCTGTGACAGGAGTATGGCACCATCTCGTTTTCCAACTTGAGTCTCTGTGGGCGGGGCATTCAGCCACACCCAGGCTGCCACTGACAGTACAGTCACTGTGATGAGGGTGGCAACCGCTTTCATTTTGGCTTTCGTGTGGGGGTGCAAAGTCTATGGGAGGTCAAGGTTAAGTGAGGGGTGTTCGTGGCAGGTGAGCAGACGTCAGAGGAGTTTTTCACGGAAAAAGGTTCTGGAACCGTCCGATTTCCAGTCTACTCAGAGTCACCTATGTCTCGAACTACTTTGACCTGGGATTGGTGAATCCACGTCGACTTTTCAGCAATCTTTACTAATGTGGGGGTGGTGAGTTGAACCACGAATAGGCCTTCCCAGTGTGGAGAGGACCAGGACTTCCTTTTTATGATGGATCAGGATCTGTTCACCTGGCTTCACCGCCTCCTGTAAGGGAGACAAAGGGGATCACGGCAGCTTACATGTTCTTTGGACAAGTTTTTATCCACCCTTAGTCTCTTGCCATGGTTCACCTTCCCATAGAGGAAGTTGGAATGGTCTTCGATTAACTATCTCAAAAGGTGTTAATCCCGAGCAAATTGGTACTATCCTCATATATGTTTTGACCAGTGATAGGCATTCTGGCCATGGCTTCTTTATCTCTTCGATGGTTTTCTTAAGCCTTAGTTTTATTGTACCATTTGTTCTCTCTACCAGTCCCTACATTTTTTAAAATAGTTATTTTGACCTCTGGGACATGGAACACATGCTGTACCATGTCCATCATCCCCCCTGTTGAGACATGACTCCTTCCATGGCTCAATTTGGCAATCATTTGGAATAAATTCTTTGGTAAGCACGGTAGGCCTTTAGCTGTGTACAGACTGTCTGCAGACTGTTCTGCACCTTCATGTATCCATACATCTTTTTCTTTTTGTGGTGCAATGTTTTGCATATCAATTAACACTGTTCTTGGGATCGCCTCCGTTATCTGTTGTGTGTACTGTGCAGTAAGTGTTTGTGCTGCTCTGGCATTTCCTCCACTGATTCTGTCGTTGCCCCTAGTATGTGCTTTACATTTGCATACAGCTATGTGGCTGGGCTTAATACAGCAATGAACAAAAATCACAACAATCTTACTTATTCCATCACTATAGTTTGTGAAAATCTAAATGCATTATCAGTCAAAATTAAATATGGTATATATATATATATATATATATATATATATATATAAGGTATTATATTATGATCATTGCTTTCTTGTTAAGATCAAGAACTATATTTGTTTTCCCTCTTTCCTGCAATTATTCAAATTAACTAAACATACTAAAAATAGGAAAAATACAAAAGGCAAACCAGGCTGCTTTCTCCTTAAGAAAACAGCTTTCCCGTTCTCTGCAATAGTTAAATTCACATCAATTGATATCCAGAAACAAATGTACACATTTATAATTCTTAATAGAATTGAACCCATTAAATTGTAACCACCCCCTGTTCGCCAGGGTTAATATTTTTAGCATAACTGTGCCCTTTAGAGCAATTAAAGCCCATTACTTATAAAATGCATACTCACCATGAAGTCCCAATTCATTCAATAATGTTTATGGCGTTGCATATTAAACTCAATTGTTTGAAATTCAAAATACCCCAATCTAGTAGCTTTTTTAATTAAATGTAACATTCCATTGTCTTTGTAGTTTGTCTATCATCTCCTATAAAACTTTATTAATCAATATTTTTTCAATAGTGAGGCATACAATTAAAATCTAGTTACATTTCTATCCATTGTAGTTTCTCTTTTTCTGGTCATTTATTTTAACCCTTTGTAAGAAGGTTTAGTCTCAATTGAAACACTTTCACCTTTTTTATATGGAGACAATAAAACCAATATAAAAGAGTTCCCTTTGGTTTATGGCAATGCTGGCTGAGCAATAATCTTTGGCATTACTCCATGAGCAATAATCTTTCCAATCAATATTGGAGTGCTTGCCGTTTCGTTTTATTACGTCAAAAAGTTTATCTTACCTGTCTCCTCAAACGTTTCAACTGAGAGAACCTTTTTACAGTGCAAAAGGTGGATCCACATCCCCCTTTTGGCTAATTTTATGTCTGCTGGTTGGTCAGCAACACTTGGTATGGACGTTCCCACTTTGGGTCGTGCTAGTGCTTCTTCTCTATACTTTAGGTTGATCACCCAGGCTCCTGGTACCACCGTTGATCCAGGCCTTTTCCTGTTGAGAAGCACAGTTTCATAACGAAATATGGAACCTTTTGCCAATCCCGTCAATTATTTTGTTAACATAATTTTGGTGCCATCATCACTATAAATCAATGGTTCTTTGGAATTCCATATCGTGCACTCTGTTTTTTTTCTTTTCTCAGTGCTCCCAAATTCCCCATTTCACAGAGTAGATTATTTGTTCCTCCACTTCAAGTTTCACATTTGGAGTACTGCTGCTGCATTTTTATCAAAAATTTCATTTGACGAAATCATTTTCCATAATTTGTCGTCGCCATCCCAGAAAAGGGCTTATTGGCGATTTCAGAAATCGATTTAACGTTTCTAAATCCTTATCCACCTTGATAAGCCAATCAAAAACACAAAAAGACAAACAACCATTCACGCTCACACTCATAATCAGACATCAGTGCTCTGCAAATTTTCATCACCAGTGGAGGGCGCCATCCCCAGTCTGGGCTTCTTGGCAACTGTCCTATCAGCAATAATCATTCCCATAGGAAATAGGTCAACGTCATTTGGTTGACATAAATTGTTCGATGCTTATGCAATCCGTAATATTCTAATAATCATTAATACGACCCACGCTAAACCATATTTCACCTGCTCAGGACAAAACAAGGAATGTTTCCTGTGCACTGAAAACATTCCATGCCTCTTCCGTCCTAGGGAAATCATGCCTATCCTAAATTAATTATTTTATCTAAATCAGCCAGAACACCTCCTCAATTTGACCGGGGAGAGATCTCACGCTCCCCATAACAATGATGGAATCCTCGGTCTGGAGCGTCGCCTCGTCTCCTGGGACTCTCTCGTCACTATCCTCCACTGCTCACAGCTTATCCCGGATGCATGACAGCGGAGGCACAGCTGGACGGCTCCAAAGACATCTAGGACTAGCACAAAGATACCAAATGCAATTAAAACAGATAGAAAAGCAGCAAAAACACAAAACGAGCAAGAGCGGACAGAGCTACCGCTTGAGAGCGGCGCCATCTTTAAAAAAAATGTCAAAAGACTGTAATGTATTAATATCTAAATAATAAATACTTTGAATGCTGTACTTACAGTGAAAATAGTTCCTCTCTGCTTGATATAAATCCCCCAAAACAGGTCAATGGGAGTTTTAATCCAAATTCTTGCTTTTCTTGTGGCTCTGTGTCCATTGTCTGCAATATTCGCGGGATTACTGTACTCGCCTGACTAAACATGTCAGGTACCAAAACTACTTAAAAAACACCATTGTCTTTTATAAACAAATCTGTCAAAACATCGGCTTTGTTCTTGTTTTTTTAAGCCACGAGAACAGTCCAACTTGTTAATTAAAGCTGGCTTACCATGAAGCAGGCAGCAGCATTCCCTTACATGATGATGATTAATAAAAATGTCTGCGAAGGCATCCGCTTCCAAAAAAACGGACCGCCCGTCGAGAAATTAAACTTCCACTTCAGTCCTCCGCGCCGTCCAACCGTCAATTAGCCGTCCATGGAACTCTATTTTCGGATAAGTGCAACAACGTCAGCCCACTACCCGGACTCAAATGGAATCTCAACTTCCACGTAGCTCTGCCTCGACCTCCCACCTTGCTCGCTGCCATTTGTTGCCCGGGGCTCTCATTAAAAAAAAAAAAAAACCCTTCACTGCTGCCCTCTGCCATCCAATTCGCCAAGCAAGTTTTATTTTCAGATAAGCGCCAACGATGTCAGCCCACTGCCCGGATTTAAATGTAATCTCAACTTCCATGTTGCTCCGCCGCGACGTGCCCCCATGCTCGTCAAATTTGTTGATAGGCATCCAGCAGGATCCCCACACGTGATCCGTGTGAAGCCTGGAATTCTCAGACTGCTTCCTATTCCAAAATATTTGTGGCTGCCTGTTGCTCGCTGCCGATGCTCTGCCCGACCAGCGCACGCCCTTTATTTTTCTGTGGTATGTTTGCTTTTCATTGGTGCTCAGAACTAATCATTTCAGCTGAGAAGGAGAGGTGGTGCCCTGACTGCAACCATTTTTCGCCGCAATTTTGACTGCCTTTTTTACCGCCATTTTCACCTGTCCATCCGGTTGCGAACTTTTTTTTTCAATTGCAGAAAAAAATCTGCGAAGCAGTGAATTCGCCATAAGTGAGGCCGCGATATTTGAGGAAAGACTGTAATTGTACTTGGGGTACCGATGCTTTCCAAATTCATTCATTCATCTTCCGTACTGCCCATCCTTGAAAGGGTTGCTGGAGCCTAACCCAGCTGAATTGGGGTAAAAGGCAGACTACACCCTAGACTGGTCACAAGTCAGCCGTAGGGCACACAGAGAGACAAACGATCATCTGCACTCGCAATCATATCGAAACTAGCGGGAATTGAGCCCGCGCCTCCCTCACCGAAGTCAGGCGACTCTACCTACCTGAAATCCACTCTAAATTAGTCTGTAACCTCATAATCTTTCCCCCACAGAGTTGTTTCCTCTCACAAATTCAGTTTAGCAAAGTGTCATTGTGCCAGAATAACAGACACCCAGGATAAATGCATAGTGTAAATTGAAAAAGGAGTGATACTCATGGCAATCATGTATTATCAATGTAAATTACATAATTATTTGCAGGAGAAACAATTGAAGAGCAGAGGAAGAAGATGCAGTTGGTGAACATTGGACAACCTTCAACCAATGTTATTGTCTCGCCATGCAAGGTGACCATTTTGTGATCTTATGCCAAATTATGCCACATTTAAAAACTTCTTTTAAATGATGCCACATTAATAGAGTTGTACCTCTACTTACGAAATTAATTGGTTCCAGAAATTTTTTTTGTAAGTTGAATTTTTTTTCAGTAGAGAAGTACTTTATATGTAAATTCTCTAATTTGTTCCACGGTCCTCACACACCAACCAACTAAACCCTTTAAAATTGGTCCCAAAAAAGTCCCAATTTTGTATGAAAGATGTGAGAAACATACAAAAATGAATAATAAACATGCAAAATACATGTGTTGAAACGAAGGTGAACGAGAGGAACCTAACGGTAGGCGACAGAGAGAGCACACGAACACATGAACACACATCTAATAAACACAAAATTAAGAATTCAAACAACAACATTAATCAACAACAAACATTAATGTTTTATGATTTCTTTGGACTTTATTTCTCACTACTGGTTCTTACCTGTTTGGATTTAAGCCCTTCTGCAGTGCTAGTTGACGGATGTTTTAGAAAAAAAATATATCCAAAGACGATTGCCTTTGACGACTTTTAACAATGTTTTTTTTATAATGCAACAGACAAACGTCGTCAAAGTGGGCCATGGCTCGAGTCGTGAAGACTTTTACTGGATGTGTTTTTTCTAAGACAGAAAGCTCGTGAAATTTCTCCAGCATTTTTGCCCTCTCGTTATATTCCTCCTGTAATGCCGAGTGTTGCATTAACTAGTTTCTTCAGCTAGGCCGTTGAGAGTTCGTTTTTGTGCCCCTCGACCAACTCGTCAATGTCCTCCTCGCTGACCTCTTCTTTTCATTTGCATTGGCAGTTTTCTAGGGAGGCATGATGATAAAAATAGAAGAAGCTGCTTTATCCACACTTGGAAAAACTCAACAAAAAAACACCATCAGATCTCAAATGGTGGTCAAAAGCCCATAAGATAATCTGGAAAAATGAATTGTGGTTGTTGTGAGATAGCCAATGATAGCCCAGTAGACTGTAACAAGATTGTAAAGTAAGTATCAATGCATCCGAGACAATTACAAATATGGGAAATGGATTGACGTTTGGGGGGAATTTCGTAACTTGGATTTTGTTTTCGTATCTTGGGGCACACATTTACGTATAAAAAGCTTCAGGATCCTGAAAATTGCATACCTAGAGGCATTGGTAAGTAGAGGTACAACTGTACAGTAATACCTTGACATACGAGTGCTCCGACATACGAGTAAAATTTTGAGCAAATATTTACCTTGAGATACGAGACAAATGTTGATATACGAGCTTACAGCCAGGCGTTGGCGAAGGCGAGAGGCTGCTTTTGAGAACAACATGGGCACTGTCTTTCCCGTCCCAACTCCCTCGTGTAATGTTTTTTTCAGTGTTTTCCCCCCCATTAGTCTGTACAGAATGGCAGAGCTTGCTCGCTAATACGAGAGGAGTAAGTGGTAATGCGTTATCCTATTGTGAGGACATTTGTGTGCATAATTTTCGGAATATTTTGAAGGGTAGACAAAAGCAAACAAGACTCGGTAGGTTCCTGCAGCTGAACGTCAGGGTGGAGCGGGGCAAACAGAGCCAACCCGGGAGAAGAAAGGTATAAAAATGTAAAATAAAATTAGTTAATTAAGTTTAATATAAGGTTAGATTAAACTTATTTTTGAGTGTGTCTGTATCGTAATCCAAGTTCATTTAAATTTGTTTGTTATGTTACGAGCGCATTGCCGTGCAGAAAGTCTCTCTCGGTCTCTCTCTCTCTCTGTCCCTCTCTCTATCACCTCCGTGAAATCTGTCTAATTTTAGAACTATTAAACATAACCACTAGTTATTTGTTACTCTGTCAATAGATGGCGAATTCGAACAAATAAAAATGTTTTTCCAATCCAATATCCTGTTTTTGGTGTTTTCTCAGAGGGTTACAACAAATTAATTTGTTTTTAGTTCATTTCTATGGGAAACATTGGTTTGAGATTGCAGTAAATCAACATATGAGCTCAGTCCCGGAACGCATTAGGCTCGTATCTCAAGGTACCACTGCATTGTAAAATTATTACACACAGTGTTAAATTTGATAATATACAGTAACTGTAGGGCGGTCCAGTGGAGCGAGTGGTTAGCGTATCGGTCTCACAGCTCTGGGGTCCTGGGTTCAAATCCAGGTCACGTCCACCTGTGTGAAGTTAGCATGTTCTCCACGGGCCTGCGTGGGTTTCCTCCGGGTACTCTGCTTTCCTCCCACATTCCAAAAACATGCATGGTAGGCTAATTGGACACTAAATTGCCCCTAAGGTATGGGTTCGTGTGCTTGGTTGCCCATCTCCTCGTGCCCTGCGATCGGCTGGCCACCGACTCAGGGTGTCCCCTGCCTCTGGCCGGGAGACAGCTGGGATTGGCTCCAGGACCCCCCGCGACCCTAACGAGGACAAAGCGGTTCAGAAAATGAGATGAGAGATGAGAGACTGTAGTGGTACCTCTAGATCAGGGGTCTCAAACTCAATTTACCTGGGGGCCGTTAGAGGCAGAGTCTGGGTGAGACTGGGCCGCATCAGGATTTCCACAAGAAAAGCGCTGATAAAACATTCCAACGTTATCAAATATCTTTATATTTTAACAAAAAATTATGAAATAAACCTCATTGAAGTAGAGCACATCCCCATATTCTGACTCCATTTCCTCTTAAAAAGCACGGAACCTTCTGTGTTTTAAGCCCCTGGATCTGATTTGGTTGATGCATTTCACAACGACAGACATCACATTGTCAAACTTCAGGCATCTGCTGCAAAGGGCCTGCTGATGGATAATGTAGTGCAGAACTATGGCCTCCTCCATAACCTCCTCTTCCAGTTTTTTTTGAACAAGTGCTACCAGTCCATTCTTCCTCCCTGTCATTGATGGGGCTCCATCGGTTGTTATTCCAACAAAGCTCTTCCATGGCAAACCGGCATTCTCAATGGCATCATACAGCTGGTGAAATATTTCCTTAGCGGTGGTCTGGCCATGCATTGGAATTACTGTGAGCAACTCCTCCATCACTTCAAAATTGTCATCAACACCACAGAAATATATTGCGAGCTGGGCAGTGTCTGTGATGTCTGTGGTCTCATCAAGAGCCACTGAATATACACTGAAACATTGTGCTTTCTCACACAGTTGATCATAAATGTCACTTGACAGGTCAGAAATGCGCTCTGCCACGGTGTTGGCAGAAAGGCTGATGTGGTTGAAATGACTTTTCTTTTCTGGACAGACAAAATGCGCACCCTGTAATATGCACTTTTTGATAAATTCACCTTCTGTGAATGGCTTTCCTGCTTTAGCAATCAACTCACAAACGGCGTAGCTAGCTTCAACTGCTGCATTACTGTCTTTGGTAGCCTTCTTGAAGAAATCCTGTTGCCTCAGAAGACGTGTTTTAACACTGGCAACCTGGTTGGCTCTCATCTCACTGGTATTTTTCGTACTCCTCAGCATCTCTTGTAGTATAATGACGTTTCAAGTTGTATTCCTTGTGCACCGCAACTTTTTCAGTGCAAATGAGACACGTGGGGGTCCCCCTGTGCTCAACAAAGAAATATTGCACTCCCCACTTTTCTTGAAACTGTCTGTGCTCATCACCGACCTTTCTCTTCACGGCAGGCTTTGAAAGAGACATCTCTGGGGCTCTGTAATATGTGTTTCCACTTGGAATGAGTCTCGGGTTGAACTTTAACTTTCAGTCGCGCGGGTCTGTGGCGCATGCGCACTTTCGCTCTCCGATCGTATTGGATTACGGCAGTTCTCCAAATTCCTCAAGTGTCATGTTAACGCACTTACTGTTAAGTTTCAGTTTCACTCGCGGAGATGGCTACAGACACAGACACAGGCTGGATCACGGATCATAGCGCCTCATTCAGTTCTATGCTGAGAGCAGCGGAGGACTGTGGGCACCGAGCGGAGTGATCGGCTTCACGGCTTCTCCTCCGCCCAGCTGATTGGAGGAATGAATGAGTGAGTGAGCGAGGCACTGGACAGCCCGGCCGATGTCCCGCCCTCCAGAGCCGTATACCTCACCGTGATTGGTTCATTCAGCTCCGAACACAAGTGTCATTCATATCAATCTTGCGGGCCGCACGAACATTAATCTTTCATATCAAGGCGGGGGCCGCAAATTATCGTCCCGGGGGCCGCAGTTGGCCCGCGGGCGGCGAGTTTGAGACCCCTGCTCTAGATACTATACATTTTCAGGTTAGGAAATCCTCTGATATGCAAATTGCTGTTCCAATACAGTAATATCTTAACATACGAGGATTTTGAGATATGAGTAAAATTCAGAGCAAATATTTGCCTTGAGATACGAGACAATTTTTGAGATAATAATAATAATAATAATAATAATAATAATCGGACATAGGCCATACGAGCATACGAGACAGTCAGGTGGCCGAGACGCGAGAGGCTGCTTATGATTTCAGCCGCACTGTCTTTCTTGCCACAATTTCCTAGTGTAAAGATCTCTATGAGGACTGGGCTAATCAGTGCAGTATAAAGGGGACAACAATGGGTCCAAAGCAAGCAGGTGGAATGAAGAGTTGTGCAAAGAAAAGGCGTATGATGACAAGCACGAAATAATTTAAAAATATGTGAGTGATGTACGCGTGGTGGAGCTTGCTCGCCAATACGAGAGTACTTCCTGGACCAGGTGGCAAGTGGTCGTGCGTTATCCTGTTGTGAGGACATTTGTGTGTGTCATTTTCAGAATTTTGAAGGGGCGACAAAAGCAAACAACCCTCGGTAGGTTCCTTTTAAAAAGAGCCAGCCTGGAGAAGAAAGGTAAAACATTTTAAAACAAAATTGGAATTAAGTTTAGTGTAAGGTTACATTAAATTTATTTTTGAGTGGGTCAGTATCGTAATCTAAGTTCATTTAAATTGGTTTGTTATGTTAGGAGCGCTTTGCCATGCAAAAAGTCTCTCCCATTCCGCACTCCACATTGTACTAAATATGTCTCTTTTTAGTATTCAACATCATAACCAATAGATAGTTATTAGTTACTCTCTTAATGGAGGGCGAACTGGAACAAATAAAAATGTTTTTACATCCCAATATCCAGTTTTTTTGTGTTTTTTTTTCAGCGGGTGGGAACTAATTAATTTGTATTTAGTTCATTTCTATGGGAAACGTTGATTTGAGATACGAGTAAATCGACATATGAGCTCGGTCCCGGAACGCATTGAGCTGGTATCCAGATCCAAGTTACGAAATCCCCCAAAGCATAAATCCATTTCTTGTGTCTGTTGTTTTGAAATTGTCGTGATAGCATTGTGTTCTGCTTGTAAATCTCCCAACGCTCCGCTGGCCTACTATTGGCTGTCTAACAACAACTCCTTTGACCACCGTTCGTCACGGAATACTATTTTTGTTTTGTTTTTCGAAGTGTGGTTAAAGCAACTTCGTTCTTTATTCAAATTTACTGGTGCGAATAAAATGGAGCAGGCCCCGTTGTCCATCCACGACTGATATTACAAAGAAATAATGCCATAACCCACCTACCATCATTACAATATTGAAGCAGAAGGAATTATTAAAAGCATCGACTCCTTGGCATGTCCTTTTGACTGAACAAACAGATGGACAGACTGTTACCCCTTTGAAGTTATATTTAATGCTAAGTTGTTTTGAATACATCATTTTAAGTTGTTTAGATATGTATTTATGTGCTGTGACCTCTTTGTCACAGTTCCCAAAGGGCATTCCAACCTCGCGTTTCTTTTTGTACACTTTTATTTCATTCAGCGGCCCTGATTTCATAGACGTCCCAACTCTATAGGGAGGGGTCAATAAGAAATTAGGACATTTTTAGTTTGCTTGACTATGTGTATGTGGAATTAAGCCATATTCATGTGTGTCAAAACACGTTCACAAATCACATATAAGATCTAAATAGCAGGAGAACTGAAACAGCAGAAAGCACTTGAATTGTCAAAAACATAGTGCTTGCTACAGATCCTTGGGGCAGTCAGATCTTAACGAAGACGCGAGCACTCCCAAAACGTGCATCTATTTTAGGAGCATGGATTTTGTACATGTTCAAGTTCAGCATTCTGATTGGATTGGATAACTTTATTCATCCCGTATTCGGGAAATTTAATTGTGACAGGATCAAGAGGGTGAGAATGCAGATACAGGACAGGCATAGTTATAAGTTAGACAGTACAGTCGCAAAGGCCGCAGAACAACAGAAAAAGCACAAAGTACAAAGCAAATCAAAGTAAATGGGATCATTAAGAATCACTAAATCAAATCATTAAGACAGAAAAGCAGCAAAATTACAAAACGAGCAAGAGTGGACGGAGCTACCGCCATCGGCTGCCACTTGAACGGCGCCATCTTGGTTGAGGTAGCAAAAACGGAAACAGACTCAAAAAGACGTTGTAAAGTTGGACAAAAACTGAAACCACACACAAGAAGTCTTCCACAAGATGGAGAACTTCTGCAGACTGTGACCGAGGTAGAGAATATGCAGAGTCACTCTTCTAAGCTTATCCGCACAGTTCCTCAGTTGTCTGGAGCCGAAGGCAACAGTAGCAGAGCAGAACCCCTCGACTCCGTTTCCGGCCTGGTAAGCGCCGACATCTCTTCCATCTTATCCCATGATGGAATGGTTGGTCAGAAGCGTTGCCTCTTCTCCCGGCACTTTTGTCCAGCTCCGAATCTCCAGCGGCACTGAGCTGTTGCTCCTTCTGCTTCATATTGTAACAGCTAGTCCCATGTGTATGACAGCGTAGGCATGGCTGAATGGTTCCAAAAAAGAAGTAGCAGAAAGAAGCCAGGCTAACAGAACAAGGAAAGTTGTAAAAACATTAAAGTAAAAAGTATAAAGTACAAAGTAAAGTAAAAAGGAATGTATTAAGAAATATTAAAATGTAATTAAAAAAGATAGAAGGGCTGTAAAACACGAAAAAAAACATGAGTGTACAGAGCTACTGCCACTTATGTAATACATTGCAGTTGAGCGTTTAATGATAAAATAATAGCTCAGAAAATGATAAGCAGTGTTCTACATTGCTGGCTGGCAAAGCATGAAATGATGGCGGTTCTTTATTTAAGACAAGCAAAGCGTTCTTAAATTGCAAAGCAGAGCTTTTACCTCATTGCAGCAAATGTATACAGTGGAACCTCAAGAGTCGAGCTTAATTCATTCCGGGACTGAGCTCGTATGTCGATTTTATCGTAACTTGTTGGAATAATGATTAATACCCTTAAATCATTATTAGTAATATTTAATTAAAATTGGAAGACATCTTTCAACATAACTGATTACAACTTGCAAGGAGAACCACTCATGACGCCGTCCCGTCCACAAGCCTTCTGACGGGCAGTATCCTGTTCATTGTATTTAGTCGCGACAAACGGAAAACATTTCATGTAATCAAAACAATTGCATTAGACAGTAGAATAACACCCTAGAAGGTTAAAAAAACAACTGTGTAAGAATTGCAGAAGTAAGCATACAAGTTGACCAGAGCCAAAACAACGGTGTAAGGAATTGCATAATATTTTCATTATAAGGTAAACAAAGCATTATAAGGTAAACAAAGTAGCATTATAAGGTAAACAAAGCAGCATTATAAGGTAAACAAAGCAGCATTATAAGGTAAACAAAGCAGCATTATAAGGTAAACAAAGCAGCATTATAAGGTAAACAAAGCAGCCGTATTTTTCAACAATAATGCGATTATCGCCATCTGCTGCCAGAGTCCAGTCCAAACACGGTTCGAGTTTCTTGCCGGTCAAGAACGCATAGTCCTGAAAACAATGAAGTGGCCTCGAGCGTAGCTGTGGGGCCTCGAGCGTAGCTGTGGGGGAAAGTGTCCTCGTTGTCCCAACATAAATTATGAATTAATTTATAGCCTAATTACTTATTAAAAATGCTTACAAAACATAAAGAAACATCCCGTAATAAATCCAACATAACTCAAACGAATGTTTCCCATAGATATGAACTAAAAACAAATTAATTCATTCTGACCCTCTGAAAAAACACCAAAAACAGGATATTGGATTGGAAAAACATTTTTATTTGTTCTATTTCGCCATCTATTAACAAAGTAACAAATAACTAATAGTTTAATAGTATAATAAAATGTGTTTAATAGAACTAAAATTTGACAGATTTCGCGGAGGGTAGAGAGAGGGACAGAGAGGGACAGAGAGAGGGGGGGAGACTTTTTGCACGGCAACGCGCTCGTAACATAACATAAACAAATTTGAATGAACTTGGATTACGATGCAGACACACTCAAAAATAAATTTTATCTAACCTTACACTAAACTTAATTCTAATTTTGTTTTAAATTTTGATACCTTTCTTCCCTGACTTTCAAATGCAAACTAAGGGCTGTTTGCTTTTGTATTCCCTTCAAAATATTCCGAAAATGACACAAATGTCCTCACAATAGGATAACGCATGACCACTTGCCAACGAGAAGTAGTATATACAACTCTCGAATTAGCGATCGCCTCGCAATAACGAACTAATTAAAAACACACTGAAAAAATGAAATGCTCCGCCCAGTGCTCATAGAGCATCCTAATGGGTTCATTAGGATTCCACATTATTCACTCATTTTGTAGTTTTCGACTACAAACAACAGTAAAGTTCCAACATTTGAACACATTATACAGTTCAGTTCTTTGGACTTCCGGTGCAGATCGGTCCTGTCGAATGTAGCAGGAGCGATGTTTCCACTTTATAGTCAACCAAAGAATTAAATTTGTGCCGGCATTTGGGATCGCCGGTCCTTTTTTTTCGATTACCGGCCAATGATCAGTACAGTGTCCGCTAGTCAGGAAAATCATCCCTCGTCGTCTTGAGATGGTGGCTTGGCACGACACATGCAGGAGTTGGGCGCTCGCTTCACCTCTTCTCCATTGTCAGCCTCCTGGACAGACATTGTTGCCCCTCGAGGTTACCTGCTGCTCTCATGGTGTCCCTCAGTCGGTGGCTCGTCCTGCAGGAAGACTTCTCTCGATTGACTCGCCCCGCAAAGCTTGTCCCCGGATGGCTCATCACGCAGGAAGGCTCTTCCAGGAAGACTCCAAGCACTCTTTCATCTGCCTAATCTGCCTGACTGCCAGTGTCTATCGCCAAATGTGCGCTTGTGTGCACTTAATAGATATGACAGTGGCTATTATTGTTTTTAACCGAGTATACTGGGTAGAATGTGAATACTGGACTGTGATGGATAGTGTAAACCCCTAGATAACGCTATAATGCACCAAAATATGATAATTGCTTAATACTGTCATTGTTGAAATTGTATATATTAGTCGGACTGTGATAAATGTCTCGATGTGTAGCTGATATTAATCGGTTAGTTACTACAAGTCTAGCAATATCTACTAGCTGATCACAGTCAGCAACCTTAGTGTTAAATAGTCACAGGTGCAAATCGTTTAGGTGTCAGTCCCATCACACCTTATCTGGCGTCTAGACTACAAGTCACTGTCCCCATCCTCCAAGTCATCTGAATTTGGAAACCGATCAGGCTGCTCGTATACTAGTTGCGCCAGCTGTGCCTCTGCCACCTTGGTAACAGCAACCGTAGTCATCTGCTTTGCAACTGTTTTCATTAGTAGTTTCTTCAGAACGGGTATCACACAACAAACCAAACGGCATGCTATTGTCAGTACTATTAACACAATTATTCCCATCCTTGCCAATCTAGCATCCCAATACCCCAGTTTTGAGTTGAGCCAATCGAACGACCATGCATCACACTCCGTACTTCCCTGCGTAGCTCACCAATTATAGCCAGTATTGGCCACCCACTTAGCCCTGCATTCTGCTGGATTAACACAATATCATCCGGTGTCACAACTGGTTCTATTGACACCAATGGAGCCAAAACAGTGACCTGGCTTTTCGCCGCCCATTTTTCTGCTTTGTCAGCTGCATTAGTTCCTCGCACAATGTCATCGTTACCTTTCTCATCTGCTTGACACTTAATAATGGCAAGTCTGTTCGGCTGCATCATGGCTGAAATCAAATCGACTAGCTGCTTGAGGTGATATATCGGCAAACCATCACTTTTCCTGAATCTACGCTGCTTCCACACCGCTCCAAACAAATAACACACCATGCGCATATGCCGAATCTGTATCACGTTTGCTACCTTCTCTTTTGCCATCATACACCCTTCAATCAACGCTTTAAATTCAGCTAGCTGTGCGGAGCATAGCTGATCACAACTCTCTGCATTAACTGTCGTGAAATTACTTCCCTCCTGCTTAATAACTGCAAATCCAGCATGACACCCGAGATAGTCTCTATAACAGGATCCATCCACCAAGTATGTTACCTCTGTGTTGTGCAAAGGAGTAGATTCCAAATCTGGTCGTAAACTTTGTATATTTCATTGCCTTTGATATCCACTCATGGGCGTCCCCTACAAACTCAAATGGGACAGGGTCCACAGACACCTTTTGATCACGATATCTGGGTATGACAACAGCGACAATTATTGTAAGCATCAAGCCTGAGTTATCACAAATCGACTGATCAATTCTGAAATTTTATGAGGTGTATAGATCACTACTGGATACCCCATTGTAATTGTTGACGCCTTCTCGTATGCATAATTAACAGCAGCAAAGCCTTGATAGGATGGCGGCCAGCCCTGAACCACATTGTCCAGCTTCGTGCTGTAGTAAACTACAGGCTGTTTTCTCCAACCACTGCACGTCTCTTGCATTAGTACTGCAGACGCATACAGGTTATGTCGGTTTGACACATACAGGTCAAATGGTTTGCTGTAGTCGGGTGCAGTCGGAGCTGTCTGCGTTTCCTGTTTGATTGTCTTGAACGATATTCTGGAGTCATTAGACCAGTTTACTGGCATCCTCAATGTTTGGTTTTCGCCATCCATTAATTCCCTCAAGGTTTTAACAGCATAGTCTACTATCCAGCTCGAGCTAAAACCAGTCATTCCCGCGAATGTCATCACCTGACCCACGGTACGCGGAAGTGGCGCTTTACTTACTCCTTCCAACTGAGAAGGTGCCACTGAAATTGTGCCATGTGAAATGACTTCCCAGATGTTCTACCTGGAACTAGTAATATTGCAACTTTGCCCAGGAGGTTTTATGTTTCCCCCTCAGCGAGTCTCTGTAGTACTGTATTTACTCGCATATAAGACGAATTTGTTGGACAGAGAAATGACTGAATCGAGGGTACGGCTTATATGCGCATAAGAAGACAACATGCATGAATCTGCAAGGTACCAAAGACGAAACGCCATAGCGCAAGACAATGTGGCCGATACGGTCATTTATTTCAAAATAGAGAAAAGATGACCAGATAAAGCGCTAAAAAATATTATTTTGACGTCTATGAATGAAATTCAAATTATTTTGACGTCTATGAATGAAATTCAAATTATTTTGACTTCTATGAATGAAATTCAAATTATTTTGACGTCTATGAATGAAATTCAAAATATTTTGACTTCTATGAATGAAATTCAAGAAAATAAAAAATGCATCTTGCATTCAAAAAATTTAAGGCAATTTTAAGGGTGCGGCTTATACACGCAGGCGGCCTTGAAATTGTTGAATTGTACAATTTCACGCGTATAAGCCGCCCCCCTGATTCCCAATTTTCACCTCCATATTCATGGTTTTAATAGGGAGTACAAATGTGTTACTTTGAAGCTAAAATCATCACATGTCAAAATATCAATTCTTTCGATGGTTCATATTACTCCAATAGTTGTCACTTTTGAACAAGAAATGCAACAGAAAAAAATAAGTGTAATTAATTTTAACGTCAAAATCAAGGCTACCCGCATCTGGCCAGTCAGAGCACGTTTAACCTGGTTTAGACAGCAGCGCCCTGGGTAAGATGGCTGTGCCCCGAACGAGCAGTGACGGGAACGTGAGTTTTTTCACGTTTTATGCAAGATACGTAGGTTTTTTCTTGATTTTCATTCATAGACGTCAAAATAAATTTTCTTTAGTGTTTTATCTGTTTATCTTTTCTCTATTTTGAAATAATTTTCTCTTTTTTGAAATAATTTTCTCTATTTTGAAATAAATGAAAGTACTGCCACATTCGCTTGCGTCATGACGTCGTCATTTTGTCGTGACGTCATCGTGTCACGGCGCTGATTTGTATGTTGTGTTTTTATGTGCATATAAGCCGTACCCTCGATTCAGTCATCAAATACGGTACCTGCTTTCTTTACCAGCAATATCGGAGTGTTACAGTAACTCTGTGTGTCTCAATCAACACACCTGCTTTCAAAAGCCCTTCGATTGTTGGTCTAATGCCGTTTTCTGCCTCCGGTCGCAACTGGTACTGCGCGCGACCTGGAAGATTCACATTAGGTTTAAGACTTACTCTTTTGGGGGTTGCTGATTTAACCAACCCTACGTCTGTTTCATGTTTTGACCACAAATTTTCTGGAATGTGTGGTAGCATATCTTGCTTTTGATCATTCTAAACTTTTGATGATTTGCGACATCTGCTGCATGTTATGTGGACCAACGATCACCTCTCTTGGTTTTGAGATCATACAATTTCCACACAAATTCTTAACTAAGTTAGCTGTGATGCATTTTTCATCATTGGCCCCAAATCTTTGGACACAAAACCCTCGTTTACCAGCAAATTGATTCAACTTTTAAGGCAGCGCCCCCCTGCCCATTGATGATATATTCAGTGATCAGTGGCACCAGCATGTCTCTGGTTTGTGTTTCCCTTTTTCCTTCAAATGTTTCACTACGTGACGGATCATAGTACATAATTTGTTCAAGGATGTACTTTTCCCACTTTTCCCATATGGACGGCTTGGAGCCCTGGTTCAGATATATAACCTATCCAGTATACTTTCTGTTGGGTTTATTCTGGGATGTTTCAATATGTTTTGTAGCATTTTAATAGGTTATAAAGCTATAAATTAATTTATGCTTTATGTTGGACCAAACAAGAGGACACTTTCCCCCACAGCTGCTTTCGAGGCCAGTTAATTGTTTTCAGGACTATTGACAGCAACAAACCCCTTGTTCCAGGCCAAGGATGCTGATCTACGAAGGACTCATAAATTGCTTTGACTGGGACGCCGGCAGTTTACCTTATAAAGAAATTATTATGCTTATACTGCAAATTCTTACGCAAGTGTTTGGTTTCGATCTAATATGAGCAGTTCTTTTTTTACCTTAAGGGTGTTATTCGGTTAGCTTATGCAATTGTTTTGAATCAGATTACATTAAATGTTTTCAGTATGTCGTGACTAAATAGAGAGAAGAGTATGCCGCACGTCAGAATACTTTTGAACGAAGCCGCGTTATGAGTGATTTCTCCTTGCAAGTTGTAATCAGTGTATGACAATGATGTCTTCCTGTTTAATTAAATATTACTAATAATCATTAAATGGTATTAATGATTATTCCATCATTTGGTCCTTCGAGTAGCCGGGGTCAACACACCGATAAGGAATCCAGACGCTGCGGTTCAATATCTGGGGAGACCGTGCACGGCTAGTGCTACCTGAAGAATCATTTGAAAATTTTCCCTAGGTGTGTCAAGTGCCATTCCCTCGTGTGTGCAACAAACATTTACATTTGCACAAGGCATCTCTTCCCAACAAATTTACAGGTGTTTGCTCGGATCTGCCCTCTAACGTCATCGTTTTGGCGAAAACATCGCTCTAGAACAGGGGCCTCAAACTCAATTTACCTGGGGGCCGCCAGAGGCAGAGTCTGGGTGAGACTGGGCCGCATCAGGATTTCCACAAGAAAAGCACTGATAAAACATTCCAACGTTATCAAACATCTTTATTTTTTAACAAAAAATAATGAATTAAATAAATTAACTTAAAGATGAATAAAAAAATAAAACAATCAGTAATAAAAAATAATAATAATAATAATGAGCATACAGTAGATATACACTGACTGGCTAAGTAGAGAAAACTAATTATTTTTATTCAGTTTCAAATGTCTGTATTAACAGCTCTTTAACCTTTAACTTTCTGAACTTGAATGGAACATTGAACATGAAATATTCTGAACACAGCTTCTCTTGCCTACTTCTTGCTGCTAGAGACCTGGGAGCGCTTCTTCTCACACAGCTGAGTCACATTTGGCTTGAGGGAGGAAGCAGTGGAGACCCTCAGTAGAGCTTGAAGATGCTCATCAGTAAGTCTGGACCTGTACTTGGACTTATTGAAGTTCAAGGTGGAGAAGAGCTTCTCACACAAGTATGTGGTCCCAAAAGGCGCATGGTCCGCTTGAACATTCGGGAAAGTTCAGGGAAGCTGGGGGTCAACTCTCAAAAATTGCCCAAGCTTGTCTTCTTCTCCACTCACCTCCCTGAACTTGGCTTTGAGTGCAGAGTTGCAATGCAGGTCAATGAGCTCCATTTGAAGCTCAGGAGAGGCATCTTGGACATCAAAGGAGAAGGGGTCCGCAAAAATTTGAAATGTGGCTTTGTGTGTCTTGAAGTCTGCAAATCCGTGATCAAATTCCTCCTGTAGTTTCGAAATGGCCTCAACATACTTCTCACCACTGAATGGTGTGCCTGCATCCACGAAAGCCTTGCATGCTGGGAAATGGCAAAGGTTTGTCTGAGAGAGCTGGGCTTTCCATAACACAAGTTTAGTGCAGAATGCTCTCACGTTGTCATAGGCAGCACTGACAAGTTGCCCCTGGCCTTGTAGCTTCTTGTTCAGTACATTAAGCTCATGTGTGATATCAACAAGAAAAGCTAAGTCAATGAGCCATTTGGGATCACTTAGCACAGGAACAGCAACCCCGTGTATCTCCATGAAGTCTTTTACTTCTGCTCTCAACTCAAAAAATATCTTCAACACGTTTCCCCTGCTGAGCCGACGTACCTCAGTGAAGTAGAGCACATCCCCATATTCTGACTCCATTTCCTCTAAAAAAGCACGGAACCTTCTGTGCTTTAAGCCCCTGGATCTGATTTGGTTGGTGCATTTCACAACGACAGACATCACATTGTCAAACTTCAGGCATCTGCTGCAAAGGGCCTGCTGATGGATAATGCAGTGCAGAGCTGTGGCCTCCTCCACACCCTCCTCTTCCAGTTTTTTTTAACAAGTGCTACCAGTCCATTCTTCCTCCCTGTCATTGATGGGGCTCCATCGGTTGTTATTCCAGCAAAGCTCTTCCATGGCAAACCAGCATTCTCAATGGCATCACACAGCTGGTGAAATATTTCCTTAGCGGTGGTCTGGCCATGCATTGGAATTACTGTGAGCAACTCCTCGATCACTTCAAAATTGTCATCAACACCACGGACATATATTGCGAGCTGGGCAGTGTCTGTGATGTCTGTGGTCTCATCAAGAGCCACTGAATATACACTGAAACATTGTGCTTTCTCACAGAGGTGATCATAAATGTCACTTGACAGGTCAGAAATGCGCTCTGCCAAGGTGTTGGCAGAAAGGCTGATGTGGTTGAACTGACTTTTCTTTTCTGGACAGACAATATGTACAGCCTGTAATATGCACTTTTTGATAAATTCACCTTCTGTGAATGGCTTTCCTGCTTTAGCATTCAACTCACAAACGGCGTAGCTAGCTTTGACTGCTGCATTACTGTCTTTGGTAGTCTTCTTGAAGAAATCTTGTTGCCTCAGAAGACGTATTTTAAGACTGGCAACCTGGTTGGATCTCTCATCTCCCTGGTATTTTTTCGTACTCCTCACCATGTCTCGTAGTATAATGACGTTTCAAATTGTATTCCTTGTGCACCGCAAATTTTTCAGTGCAAATGAGACACATCGGGGTGCCCCTGTGCTCAACAAAGAAATATTGCACTCCCCACTTTTCTTGAAACTGTCTGTGCTCATCACCGACCTTTCTCTTCACGGCAGGCTTTGAAAGAGACATCTCTGGGGCTCTGTAATATGTGTTTCCACTTGGAATGAGTCTCGGGTTGAACTTTAACTTTCAGTCGCGCGGGTCTGTGGCGCATGCGCACTTTCGCTCTCCGATCGTATTGGATTACGGCAGTTCTCCAAATTCCTCAAGTGTCATGTTAACGCACTTACTGTTAAGTTTCAGTTTCACTCGCGGAGATGGCTACAGACACAGACACAGGCTGGATCACGGATCATAGCGCCTCATTCAGTTCTATTCAGAAATATTGCACTCCCCACTTTTCTTGAAACTGTCTCTCCGATCGTATTGGATTACGGCAGTTCTCCAAATTTCTCAAGTGTCATGTTAACGCACTTACTGTTAAGTTTCAGTTTCACTCGTGGAGATAGCTACAGACACAGACAGGCTGGATCACGGATCATAGTGGTCGGACTCATCTCAGGAGGGGATGAGTCGGCTTACAGAGATGAGGTCAACAAATTGTCTTCGTGGTGCTCGGTGAACAATCTCACACTGAACACCACGAAAACTAAAGAAATAATCCTGGACTTTCGCAAACACATCTGGCCCCACTCCTCATAAATGGAGTATGTGTAGACAGGGTCCAGTCCTTTAAATTCCTGGGGGTCCACATCACGGATAAGCTCTCATGGTCTACAAACATCACGGCAGTGGTGAAGAAGGCTCAGAAACGACTCCATTTCCTCAGGGTACTTAGGAAGAACAACTTGGGCACCAAGCTTCTGATAACCTTCTATAGAACCACTGTAGAGAGCATCCTGGCGTACGGCATCACAGTGTGGTACGCTGGAAGCACGGCGGCAGACAAAAAGGCCATGCAGAAAGTGATTAACACTGCCTAGAGGATTGTCAGCTGCTCTCTGCCATCACTGGAAGACATTGCCAGCCCTCGTTACCTCAGCAGAGCCAAGAACATCATAGGGGACCCTTACCACCCTGGTCACAATCTGTTCCAGCTGCTGCCCTCTGGCAGACGCTATAGGTCCCACAAAGCACGGACAAATAGGCTTAAGGACAGTTTTTCCCCACATCCATCAGAAATCTAAACTTGCGGTAACATAACACACATTCCCTTCTGCGTTAATATGAAAAGATGTATGGGTGGTGATCTGCCTCCTATTAGCTGACTGAAGTAAGGTAAGTGAAAGACAGTGAGAGGAAAGCGAGAGGTAAGCGACCTGAATCCACAACAGCAGAATGCCAAATTACAAGTCCGTAACTTGCACTTATTTAGGTCTTTTGCCGAGTAAACGCAGCTTATGGAGAAGCACCACCAATTTCGTCACACGCAGTTTCTGGGTGTGATGACAAGTAGGCTTTTTTGTGTTGTTGATAATGACGACAGGGCCTATGTCCGATTATTATTATTATAGCGCCTCATTCAGTTCTATGCTGAGAGCAGCGGAGGACTGTGCGCGCCGAGCAGAGTGATCGGCTTCACGGCTTCTCCTCCGCCCAGCTGATTGGAGGAATGAATGAGTGAGTGAGCAAGGCACTGGACAGCCCGGCCGATGTCCCGCCCTCCAGAGCCGTATACCTCACCGTGATTGGTTCATTCAGCTCCGAACACAACAAGTGTCATTCATATCAATCTTGCGGGCCGCAAGAACATTAATCTTTCATATTAAGACAGGGGCTGCAATAATCGTCCCGGGTGCCGCAGTTGGCCCGTGGGCCGCGAGTTTGAGACCCCTGCTCTAGAACTTTGCTTAGCAGATCAATCCGCCCGTTGCTATAAAAATACAGGATGTTTCTCGCGCAGGCTTAAACAACCAAGTTCAAGCTGCGGCTATGCGTCCCTTTATTATAATGCATAATGGATTCATTAGATGTAATTCCACAATAAGTCTATGTACTCAACAACAAACAAACAAACAATGAATATATAGTAATGATAAATAAACAATAAATAAATAAGTAATAGATTAATTAGTTGTCTACATAATAGTAGTCAACATGGGTAAGTGGTACAAAGTGACTAAAATGACTTGCAATAAGTCTTGATTAGGTCCTAGGTGCAGAACCCGAGTTGAATATGGTGACAGCTCTTGGGAAGAAATGTGTCCTTGAGTCTGTTTGTCTTCGCTGTTATGGCTCTTTAGCGCCTTCCAAAAGGCAGCAGGTTGAAGTGGTAGAAGCCTGGATGTGTATTGTCTTTTATAATGCTCTCTACCCTTCTAAGGCACCGGGATATGTAGATGCTGGACAGGGTAGTTATGGGGCAGTTGATGATCTTTTGGGCTCTTTTGTGTCTTTTGTCAACCAGACCCACCTCTAATGTCACGATCTCTTTTGGTATGCTATGTTCTCTGTGAAAGCTGCTAGAAATCTTACTTCGCCTTTGGTAACCGATGTTTAATTAGTCTAAAAAGTCTAAATAGCTGAATTTAAAGTCTGGTTTTAACGAACAACTTGCAACAAGACACACAATCGCTGAAGTCGCGCAAGACGAATTATTCGTCAGAATTTGTCACTCGGCTGATTCACAATGCACTCATGTTACCAAATTCTTCCGGTTACAGTGCAGTTGAATCAAAATGGAGGAAGCCGTAGAGGTATTGTGAATTTGGAGCCATTTAAATTGGAAATTTGGTACTTTTCCGAAATGGTTGCTTCAAAAAAAAATTAAGTAACAATTTTTGGGGATTTCTGGGGTTTAAGAAGGTTGTCCGGGGTCCCGATGTTTGCGTTGTTTTTCCGGGTAAACCACGGAGATTACGTACTGAAAATCTCATCTTAACCATCAACCATGTTTCTTTAATGTCTCTTGAAATATTAGGGCCATTAATGAATAATTGAATGTTCAACTCATACTAATGGCTTCTTTAAACATTTTATTTGTTATTGTAGTTCTAACATATACGTTCATTCATTCATCTCCCATACCATGCATCCTATTAAAGGTTGTGGGGGGTTCTGGAGCCTATCCCAGCTGTCTTTCATGCGAAAGGCAGAATACACCCTAGACTGGTCGCCAGTCAGCCACACAGAGAGATAGATGACCATTTGCACTTGCAATTATATCACCACCAGCAGGAATCGAGCCCCACGGCCGCCTGCACCGAAGTCAGGCGAGTGAACCACTACACCATCAGGTGGCCCCTCACATATGTGATTTGTATGTTTAGATTCTTTGACCAACTAATTTTAAATGGAGGTCAATTATATTGAAGTTACTTTTGCTTTAACCGCAAGCAGAGCCACGGATGAAGGGTTCTCAATTCTCATTAATTGAATGAGACTTACGTTGTTCAGGCCATTCTCACACTATGTCATGCCTTGTATTTCTCACGTCACAAGCAATATATAACTCGGCCAATGTCATGATCTAATGGGCTATAGTCTAGCGACAAACCTGACTCAGGTAGAACAGTTAACTTTGTCTCTATTTATTCATTCTTCATCTTACCTAGGGCGCCGCCGTCTTACCTAGTTAAACGTGCTCTGACTGGCCAGATGCGAGAAGCCTTGAAGATGTGTTCATATTGTTTACCATGTCACCACATCCCAATAGTTGTTAAGGCTGATCAAAGGTCTTGCGGTCGATCGTTAAAATATCAGCCTTGATACCTGCATAATGTGTATCTCATGCTAGTATTGCACCCATAGATTTGGTGAACACTACATCGCTACGGACACACTTCCTGTTGTGCTTACGTTACTTCGTTTTTGAAAGGAAATGATGGTACATTTGTGATTATGAAATAAAACCAAATTCCGCTTTGATTTTTTTTCTTTTTATTTCTTGTTTGAAAGTAACAACTATTGCAGTAATATGAAACATTGAAAAAAGCGAGATATTTCTACATGAGGAAGCAATTTGGCCGCCACAACATCTTAAATTTAAGAAAATTGTAATTTCTGTCATCAAAAAGCATCAGGTTCTCATCAAAATAGACTTATTTCTTTTCAAATTGAATAATTTGATATTTTGCATTTACAAAGACAGGCAGATTAACTTCCTTTATGAATGTGCTTTTGATTCATACAGTATCTCAGAAATGCCACGTGCAATGATTTTTCTTAAGATTTTCCTTTTAAAGTAACACATTTGGACTCCTATTAAAACCAGTAATATGGAGGTCAAAATTGTGAATCGGGGGCGGCTTATACGCGAGAAATTGTAAAATTTTAAGGGTGCGGCTTATACGGGGGTGGTTTATATGTGAGTAAATACGGTACATATATTTATATAATTATACAGTAACTTGTGAATGTATTCAACTTTTTGCCACATTTTGTCAGGAGCGGACTGTTTGTCCCTCCTGACGTGCCGTCAGAGAGCAGCTGCAGTCAATCTGCTGATTGCTTCCTGTTTTGTTATTTAAAGAGCAATGAGTCATAGTAGCATTGCCGGACCGTTCCTTCTGTTCATGCATGCGCGCAGCATGCTGCCGTTTTGTTTCCATGCCATTGTTGATTCATAGATCCCTGTTGATTTATTAAAGGATGTTGTTTGAAACCAACTGGCTCGATTCAACTCCCGTTTCCCGCGGATGGGTCCTAATATATTCCCGATCGTAACAGAACGACCGGGCCAGAATGGACCCAGCGGGAGGCCACCCACGCTCGCGCCGACGCTCTCGTCGACGCCAGCCACCCTTTTCGAAGCCCTGCGACCACATGGATTCAGCGAGATCCCCCCAAAGTCTTTTAGGGAGTTTATAATGGACACGCCTTGGTGTGGGCACCTCAGAGACGTTCTGGCAGCGGAGGAGTCCCGACTATGAGGTAGTTCTGAGCCTCCATCCACCTTTAAACCCACCCTCCGCTCAACGCTTCGCACTGGGCTGCCAGCACAGCTAAGTCATAATACCAAGGTTCCGACACCCCCAGTTCATCGCCCCAGTTATTTGAATTCAGACTCCAGCGAGTTTTTTTCTCAATGGAGGGAGAATCCCCAGCCTCCCTCGGCCCCGTTGGAACGCCAAATCTTTGTCGGTTGGGACTCTGACTTTTCTGAAGGTGAGGACGACCGGGAGCTAATAGATTTGTATGCTGGAGATTCGGACTCGGACAGTGATTTTCTTAGCCGGTTCGGAATTCCGATACGCTCCACCGGAGGACGTTGACCAATACTCCTCCGATGACTCCAACCTGGATTACCCCAACCAGAATCTGCCAGGTCGGCTGGCCATCTACAAGGGACCACCGCGTGGCGGCCGGCGGGGAGGCTCCGGTAGGAGTTTCGAACACCGCCCGTCTTGTTTTTTTGGGGAGGCGCAGCAGCGAGGTCTTTCACCTTGTCGGCTGGCCATCTACGATGGGCCACCACGTGGCGGCAGGTGTGCTGTGCCGCCCTCCCGGAGGAGGCGGCAAGCGCCACGCCGCAGGGAGAAGCGGAGGGAGGGCCTGGACGCTCGAGCCCCGGACCATGCTCCTCGGCCGCCCACGCCGCTCCAAGCTCCGCGCCCGACCACGCCGCTCCAAGCTCCTCGCCCGACCACGCCGCTCCAAGCTCCTCGCCCGACCACGCCGCTACAAGCTCCTCGCCCGACCACGCCGCTACAAGCTCCTCGCCCGACCACGCCGCTCCAAGCTTCTCGCCCGACCACGCCGCTCCAAGCTTCTCGCCCGACCACGCCGCTCCAAGCTTCTCGCCCGACCACGCCGCTCCAAGCTTCTCGCCCGACCACGCCGCTCCAAGCTTCTCGCCCGACCACGCCGCTCCAAGCTTCTCGCCCGACCACGCCGCTCCAAGCTTCTCGCCCGACCACTTTGCCAAGTTCCCCTTTGCCAAGTTCCCCTTTGCCAAGTTCCCCTTTGCCAAGTTCCCCTTTGCCAAGTTCCCCTTCGCCAAGTTCCCCTTCGCCAAGTTCCCCTTCGCCAAGTTCCCCTTCGCCAAGTTCCCCTTCGCCAAGTTCCCCTTCGCCAAGTTCCCCTTCGCCAAGTTCCCCTTCGCCAAGTTCCCCTTCGCCAAGTTCCCCTTCGCCAAGTTCCCCTTCGCCAAGTTCCCCTTCGCCAAGTTCCCCTTCGCCAAGTTCCCCTTCGCCAAGTTCCCCTTCGCCAAGTTCCCCTTCGCCAAGTTCCCCTTCGCCAAGTTCCCCTTCGCCAAGTTCCCCTTCGCCAAGTTCCCCTTCGCCAAGTTCCCGTTTGCCCAGTTCTAGTCTGCCCAGTCCTAGTCTGCCCAGTCCCGGTCTGCCAAGTTTCGGCCTGCCCAGTTCCTGGGTGTACAGTCCCCGCCTGCCTAATTTCACCCTGTCCGGTTTCTCCCTGGCCGGTTTCGGCCAGCCAGGTTTCAGCCTGCCCAGTTCCTGGGTGCCCGGTTCCCGCCTGCCCAGCTCTTGCCCGCCCAGCTCTTGCCCGCCCGGAAGCGGAGGCAACGCGCCGGGGCCCCTGGACGAGGGGGGCCGGCGACTGCGATAGCGACTCTCCGGCGCCCATGGATGAGGGGGCCGGCGACGGCAAGTGACCCTCCGGCGCCCCTGGACGAGGGGGCCGGCGACAGCGACCCTCCGGCGCCCCTGGACGAGGGGGCCAGAGACGGCGGTGAGAGCAACTCTCCGGCGCCCCTGGACGAGGGGGCCGGCGACGGTGGCGAGAGCGACTCTCCGGCGCCCCTGGACGAGGGGGCCGGCGACGGCGAGAGCAACTCTCCGGCACCCTCGGATGAGTGGGTTGGCGGCGGCGGCGAGAGCGTCTCTCCGGCCCTCCCGGCCGAGGGGGCAGGCGGCCCCCCGAGCAGCCGGGGTAAGGTGCCCAACGACCGTTCTAAGATTCTGGTGTCTGTTAAGGGCAGGGGGCTTGGCCAGCACCTTAAGAACCAGCAGGGAGGCCCGCCGGACCGGCTACTCCCACTCCTCTCCAAGGACCGACGTGGACGCCCGCCGGATAGGCCCCTCCTAAGCCTCGTCTCAGGCCAGCGCGGACGCCCGCCTGACCGCCCACCTCGACACCTCGTCACCGGCCGGCGTGGACGCCCGCCGAACCGGCCACGCCTCGTCATCGGCCGGCGTGGACGCCCGCCGGACCAACCACTTCCTCGTCTCGGGCCGGCGCGGACGCCCGCCGGACCAGGCACTCCCACGCCTTGTCACTGGCCGGCGCGGACGCCCACCGGACCGCCCACGCCTCGTCACCGGCCGGCGCGGACGCCCGCCGGACTGGCCACGCCTCGTCACCGGCCGGCGCGGACGCCCGCCGGGCCGGCCACTCCCGCGTCTCGTTCCCGGCCGGCGCGGACGCCCGCCGGACCAGCCACTCCTACGCCTCGTCACCGGCCAGCGCGGACGCCCGCCGGACCGGCCACTCCCACGCCTTGTCACTGGCCGGCGCGGACGCCCGCCGGACCGGCCACGCCTCGTCACCGGCCGGCGCGGACGCCCGCCGGGCCGGCCACTCCCGCGCCTCGTTCCCGGCCGGCGCGGACGCCCGCCGGACCGGCCCCTCCCTCGTCTCTTCACGGGCTGGCGGGGACGCCCCCCAGACGATGAGAAACGAAGCTCAGACGCGGCGCGATCGTAACAGAACGATCCGGCCAGAATGGACCCAGATCGTAACACATTTCAGGCTTCAAACAGAAAGATTTAAAATTTTAACTTTTTTCCATGAATAAACAACAACTGGGACACAATGGTGAAGTGGAACAAAATTTATTGGTTATGTATGCTTTTTTAACAAATAAAAAAACCTGAAAAGTGGGGCGTTCAATATTATTCGGCCAACTTGCATTAATGCTTTGTAGCGCCACCTTTTGCTTCAATTACAGCTGCAAGTCGCCTGGGGTGTGTCTCTACCTGTTGTGGCGATTTCAAGCTTAATGTTGCAAAAGCCAGTAGCCACGCAAGGCAGATGGTGGAGCTTTCGACGTGCATTACACAAAAGCACGCGCGGATAGTTGTCCAAATTTAAATCCAAAGGTATTTCTTAAACAATCCGGTTGACTTTCAAATAATAATCAAAGAATAAAATAAACAAAACTAGGTGAGAAATTCCGGTCAGTAAAGTATGCGATAAAGTATGCGATAAAGTACACGATAAAGTACGCGATAAAGTACACGATAAGTATGCGATAAAGTACGTGATAAAGTACGCGATAAAGTACGCGATAATGTATGCGATAAAGTATGCAGTCGAAAACTGTTTGCCTTCCCACACTGTTACCTGTACACAATTATCAACAATATTTACAAAAGGAGCCATGAGATATCAAATGAATGCAGTAGAACCTCCAATGTTCCCTAACCACAATACTTACATCAGTACAATATAATGCAATACAATATCAAGCAATACAATATCAAACAATTAATAATCATAACATGTACATATTTTTTCCTTTTCTTTTTTTCCTTTTTTTTCTCTTTTTCCCCTTGTTTTTTTCAAAACAGGTAGTCCTTGGGGTGAGTTCAAAGTTCAATAGTTCATGTCTGATGTAAGTGTAGTGCAACAATTGAAAATCCATGAATGCGGGAAGTGTATGCACTTTCCATATCAGTGGAAACTAAGTTGAGTCTTCACTTTCAAGAATCAAGCAGAGCTTGTTGATGAGTCTTTGCAGCACATTGGTTTTAGTTTGCACCAGCACACTCCGCATAAGTCATTTGGGCACAGGAAGGGTCTTGACCACCCTTCGCAGAGGCTAAGACTTCCTCGGTGCTGTTGGGTCCACCAGTACCACAATGTCGTTAACTTTGAAGTTCTTCTTAGCATGGGTCCACTTCTGCCGTTGCTGCATTAGTGGTAGATATTCAGTTGTCCATCTCCGCCAGAATAGATCTGCCAGGTATTGAACCTGTTTCCACCGTCTCCTGCTGTATAAATCCCTTTTGTTGAAGAGACCAGGATGTGACAGAGGTGTAATCTTCAACTGCAGGAGGTGGTTTGCTGTCACCGGTTCCAAATCATTGGGATCACTAGATGTGGTGGGGATCAGTCTGTCATTCTGAATACATTCAACTTCACAAAAGACAGTCTGTAGCATTTCATCATCCAAGGTTTGCTGCTTTAGGACTGAGATCAGTACCTTCTTAATCAGATGGATGAGTCTCTCCGACTCTGCGCCAAAGTATGCTGCGAAAGGTGGATTGAACAGCCACTTGACACGATTGGTTAGCAAAACATTTAGAATCTTTTCATTGTCTATTTGAGTCAATGCCATTTCAAGTTCTTTCTATGCACATGTAAAGTTGGTGCCACAGTCTGTTCTTATCGTGAGTACTTGTCTTCTCCTACATTGAAACCACCGGATAGCATGGATGCAGGAGTCTCTGTGTCTAATCTCTAGGCTATTTTCAGGTGGATTGCTCGGTTTCCCAGACAGGTGAATATCACTCCCCAGCGTTTCTCATGTGAGCGCCCCCTCTTGACCTCCAAAAGTCCAAAGTAGTCAATACCCACGTGTGAGAATGGGGGCAAGTCTGGAGTGACATGATCCTCTGGTAAATCTGCCATTTTCTGTGTTCCCACTTGAGTCAGCATTTGTCTACAAAAGATACACACTAAAAATTTGTCTGGCACAAGAATTAGCAGAAGGGAGACAGAATTTTTCTCTCAGTCTTGACAACATATTGTTCCTTCCCGTGTCTCCAACTTGTTGATGGATGTCCCTCAGGATCAACTTAGATATACAAGATGCTTTAGGAAGGATGATTGGGTACTTTGAACTCACCGAAAAGGGTGCCTTACCTATTCTTCCTCCAACCTTCAAGATGGCCATTTCAATTATTGGATCAAGTCTAAATATGGAGCTATCACATTAACTGGTCTGTCCATTCTTAAGAGTGTCAGTTTGGACCAACGTAACGCTGTCGTTCATAACAAATGATAGCTTTCTCTGCTTCATCCAGATCCTCTAGTGTTAAGCCTTGAGGCTCTCTTGTCTGCTTGTGAGGACTCTCCCTTTGCAATTTTGAAGCAGGAGCTTCTTGAGTTTGAGCGGCCATGCCACAGCTCTTTGTAATTTCCTCCAATAAGAGAAATACTCAATTAAAGTGGTGGTGGCAGTGTCATTCTGGAGGTTCACATAGTTCACAGTGACATCCTTTACCTCTGGGTCAACAGGTGGGATATGGCTGAGATGTGGCATGCCAGGCCATTCATTTCTATCCCTGGACACATGAAATAATTAAAAGCTTGTAATTTGCGGCTCAAACCAATCTTCATGATCATTTTCCTTTTCCTCTTTAAGAAGATATTGCACTGTTGTATGCACAGCTTTAAAGTCATTGATACACCTCACAAATTCTATCATGAGATGTTCCACCTGATTGACATCTACATTTTCGTTCAGCAGAGCTTTAATGTCATTCATTTTGCGAGTACACACTCCCAATTTACCTCGGCGCATTGCCGTGAGCGATTTAAAAAGTATTGCTGCTTCCGCAGCACTCTGGGGTTCCACAGACATCGTAACTCAAACTTTTTGCAGTTCGTTTGTTTCAAACAATAATCAAGAAATAAAGCTTAGCTGTTTGCGAACCCATCAGTATTATTTACATGCATGAGTACTCACGACTCGATGCGCTGTTCCTTTATTACGCCGTGTCCTCTGACAGCAAGTCCCTCTTTGTAGTTTGTTGTAGTTCTGAATGCATCGATATGCGGCCAGTTTTCGACTATTTGTTGTGGCGATTTCAAACTTAACATTCCTATAGCCTCGTTGGAAGTTAGACCTCTTTAACAGCCAGAAATCTTGCTTGTTTGTAGGTGACCAAATACTCATTTTACACTCTAATTTGGAAATAAATTCTTTAAAAATCAAACTGTGATTTTCTGTTTTTTTTCCATATTCTGTTTCTCATGGTTGAGGTTTACCCATGTTGATAATTCCAGGCCTCTCTAATCTTTTCAAGTAGGAGAACTTGCACAATTGGTGGTGGACTAAATACTTATTAGCCCCACTGTAGGTGGATTCTACTTATCATCATTAGTCAACATTAGATCATTCAGTGATTCTCACTGAATTTCTGAAGTGAGTTTGCTGCACTGAAAGTAAAGGGGTCGAGCAATATTGCATGCCCCACTTTTCAGTTTTGTATTTGTTATACATTTATAAAATATCCAATTGATTTTGTTTCACATCAAGATTGTTGTTGATTCTTGACAAAAAACATATTTCTTTATGGTTGAAACCTGAAATGCAGCAAAAAGGTTGAAAAGTTCAGGGGAGCCGAATACTCTTGCAAGGCAGGTAGCATGTTTCCTGTTTCCTTTCCGAATCAAGTCCAATCAGTCTAATTAAATACTGCTGGACTATAACAAAAAAATCAATCCAACTCTTGGAGGATGAGAAGAAATTGACGGCATGTGAGTTAATAATGAAGGTCGCTGCAAAACGTTTAAAGACATATGACCATGTGATATTTCAGATTTTCTTTTTTTAATAATTTGCAAAAAGTCTACATTTCAGTTTTTACTGTCAAAACGGGTTGCTAGGTTTACATTGATAAAAAATTAAATGAAGTCATACGGTATGTTTTATCCAAATATATTGTACCGTATTTACTCGTATATAAGCCTCTTTTGTCAGTCAAAAAATGATGACTGAATCGAGGGTACGGCTTATATGCGCATAAAAACACAACATTTAGGAAACTGCAAGTTGACGACGCCATAACACGATGACATCATGATGCAATGGTGCCGTGACATCATGACGCAAAACAATGCCACCGATACGGTCATTTATTTCAAAATAGAGAAACGATAAACGGATAAAATGCTAAACTAAATTTCTTTTGACGTCTATGAATGAAATTCACGAAAAAAAACGTACGTATATTTCAAAAAAAGTGAAGAAACTCACGTTCCTATCACTGCTCGCTCGGGGCACGGCCATCTTGCCTAGGTCGGGGCGGGGCCATCTTACCTAGGGCGCTGCCGTCTTAACCTAGTTAAACGTGCTTTGACTGTCCAGACACGAGTAGCCTTGATTTTGAAATAAAACAAAATTACACTTTTATTTTTTTATTTCTTGTTCGAAAGTGACAACTATTGGAGTAATATGAACCATCAAAAGAATTTAGATATTTGGACATTAGAAGCAATATGGATGCCACAGTATCTTAAACTTCTGGTAAGAAAATTGTAATTTCTGTCATTAGAAAGCATCAGGTTCTCATCAAGATAGACTTATTTCTTTTTTCAAATTGAATAATTTGATGGGCGGCCCGGTGGAGCGAGTGGTTAGCGCGTCGGCCTCACAGCGGTTTGTACGTGAGAAATTGTAAAATTCAAGTTTTAAGGCAATTTTAAGGGGCGGCTTATACACGTGGGCAGCTTATATGGGAGTAAATACGGTAAATATTACCTAAACGCAGAGCTTTTCAAATATAGTGGGGTGTGAAATCCTTTGGAGCATCTCACTCACTAAAAAATAATAATACTTTTTTACCCAAATAAAGTCCAAATGCACATTCACTCAGTTGATAGCAGTGGCATGCTCACTGTCAGTGTTGTTAATTTTAACAAGGATACAATCTTTTCCAGAGGTGTAGTTGAAATCTTAAACAAAGATCATACTATTTACCATGGTGACTGAGAGTTGGGTTGGCGCAAAACGTTTCATTCTTCCCTGGGGTGGCACAACAGAAAAATGAGCAGCACTGCATCAATGTAACATGCAAAAAAGGTAAATTATGGTGGAACCTTAGAAAAGACACTTTCTTTTCTTTTTTTTGTCCCGAACACCAATCAAACTGATACATTTTATTTTTTGTCATCGTTAGCCAGACCCATTAGTTTGGTAATTATAAAACAATGCTCTTTAATAGGATTCAATATTCAACAATTCTCGTTCTCCTTTTTACAGTCATTTCCGACTCCCATTCAACAAAGAGAAGCAATTTTTTCGAGAGATACATCACTCACAAACATGGGGGATGGAACATCTACAGTGGAGACTGCCTTGCCTGCGCCTGACCTCCTTGGCATCCCTTTCACTTTGGCACCTCAAATTCTGGCATTGCCGAGAGGATTCTCTTGTATTCCAGATTTACGGCTGTCAAATGACATAAAGTCGATGCCAATGTATTTTCAATATGACTTCTCTTTAGAAAGGTCAGTCCTTAATAACACTGAGTAACTTTCAAAGTGCCCAACTGATTTTCTTTTAGGCAAAAATTGATCCTTATTGCTGTTGTTACTGCATACCACCACTAAGGTCATGGATAATCTTTAGTTGTTCTCATCTGGCAGTATGTGAAGCGTTGTACACCTTGGATTGAATGTCTAAGACCATTTATCAAGGTTAATGTTGGATATAAAGAACCCTCATAACTGCAGTGACTTTACAAGAAGATATGTAGCCAATCTAAAATTTGTAATCTCAATTCCAAAAAGCATTAGTCATGACTTGACATTTTAGTCGGTAGCAATAATTGCATTTGATTTTTTTTTAATTTAAGATTTTGTCAGATTTGGCTTTTCTCTACTGTTGGAAAAAGTCATTTCTTGTTAGTTTCTCATAGAAACAGCAAAGGCTTTGCAGCCCTTTTCATGAAAAAATAAATTGAAAGTCTCATCTCATATCATCTCATTTTCTGAACTGCTTTATCCTCAATAGAGTCGCGGAGGTGCTGGAACCTATCCCAGCTGACTCCGGGCAAGAGGCGGGGGACACCCTGAATTGGTGGCCAGCCAATCGCAGGGCACAAGGAGACAAACAACCATTCATGCTCACACTGATACGGTACCCAGAGAAAACCCACGCAGGCCCGGGGAGAACATGAAAACTCCACACAGTTGGACTGACTTGGATTTGAACCAGTGTCTTAGTCCAGTGTTTCTAATTTATTTTCAGTTTTTATGAATACATCAGAGGAGACTTTAGGACCAGGACTCTTTTTATTTAATAAAATCCTAGTTCAAAAGGTTGGTGCGAAGCCATGGTCTTGAATGTTGGGGAGATTCGGAGGTTGCTCCAGAACTAAGGGGTCTGTTGGGGAAGTGTGGTTAAATGGTGTATCAAAATGTTGTGCGGGGGGAGAGTTTTCATGGGGAAGAAACTATTTTTATCGCAATTTAAAATTTGTGCATGAGATAGTATTTCAATTTGCAATCATTCTACCCGTCGACCAGTCTCTCTGTCTTTCTCTGTCTTTCTCTGTCTGTCTCTGTCTGTCTCTGTCTGTCTCTGTCTGTCTCTGTCTGTCTCTGTCTGTCTCTGTCTGTCTCTGTCTGTCTCTGTCTGTCTCTGTCTGTCTCTGTCTGTCTCTGTCTGTCTCTGTCTGTCTCTGTCTGTCTCTGTCTGTCTCTGTCTGTCTCTGTCTGTCTCTGTCTGTCTCTGTCTGTCTCTGTCTGTCTCTGTCTGTCTCTGTCTGTCTCTGTCTGTCTCTGTCTGTCTCTGTCTGTCTCTGTCTGTCTCTGTCTGTCTCTGTCTGTCTCTGTCTGTCTCTGTCTGTCTCTGTCTGTCTCTGTCTGTCTCTGTCTGTCTCTGTCTGTCTCTGTCTGTCTCTGTCTGTCTCTGTCTGTCTCTGTCTGTCTCTGTCTGTCTCTGTCTGTCTCTGTCTGTCTCTGTCTGTCTCTGTCTGTCTCTGTCTGTCTCTGTCTGTCTCTGTCTGTCTCTGTCTGTCTCTGTCTGTCTCTGTCTGTCTCTGTCTGTCTCTGTCTGTCTCTGTCTGTCTCTGTCTGTCTCTGTCTGTCTCTGTCTGTCTCTGTCTGTCTCTGTCTGTCTCTGTCTGTCTCTGTCTGTCTCTGTCTGTCTCTGTCTGTCTCTGTCTGTCTCTGTCTGTCTCTGTCTGTCTCTGTCTGTCTCTGTCTGTCTCTGTCTGTCTCTGTCTGTCTCTGTCTGTCTCTGTCTGTCTCTGTCTGTCTCTGTCTGTCTGTCTGTCTGTCTGTCTGTCGCTCTGTCGCTCTGTCGCTCTGTCGCTCTGTCGCTCTGTCGCTCTGTCTCTCTGTCTCTCTGTCTCTCTGTCTCTCTGTCTCTCTGTCTCTCTGTCTCTCTGTCTCTCTGTCTCTCTGTCTCTCTGTCTCTCTGTCTCTCTGTCTCTCTGTCTCTCTGTCTCTCTGTCTCTCTGTCTCTCTGTCTCTCTGTCTCTCTGTCTCTCTGTCTCTCTGTCTCTCTGTCTCTCTGTCTCTCTGTCTCTCTGTCTCTCTGTCGCTCTGTCGCTCTGTCGCTCTGTCTCTCTCGCTCTCTCTATTTCTAGCTCAATCTCTCTCCCTCCATCTATCCCTCTATCTCTCTATCCCACCATCCCTCTCTCTATCTCTCCAGGGCGAGCTCCTCCATGCCTGACACGCTCCGCGCTGGGGCCGGTTCTCCTCCGCCTCCGACCTGCTCCGCGCCGGGGAAAACCCGCTCCGTGCCGGTTCTCCTCCGCGTCCGACCCGCTCCGCGCCGGGGCAAACCCGCTTTTGTGGGAGACTGGAGGTATCAAATACAACGACCGCGTGCCCAGCAGACTTGTTATTTGAATACACAGCCAGATCCTCATGAAGAAGTGAGAAAAGAAAGTGGTAAACATTTAGTATAGTAATTTAAATTGGTATACTTGTTGTAGAAAGCAAATGTTGTTGGGGAAACCAAATTTGTTAAAAGTCAAAGTTAATATATAATTACACGTGTCTGTAAGTAAAAGTAAAGTGAGAAAAATATTTGATATTTTATAGGCGATAAATCTTAACAAGATTCCTGAAGAGGATTGTAATCATCCCACAACGCGCTCTCATGCAAATTAAAAACTTTGCCAGGGTCATTAAAAGTAAGATTTTGAGTGTAGACGACACACTGACACAAAAAAATACAAATTCAACATGAAAATTCTAATCAATTATGAAATCAATCTACAAACAATTGATCAATATTATGATGTCGAGAAAGAGGGAGAGAGAGACACAGCTAGAGGGAGAGAGAGAGAGACAGTGAGAGAGAGAGAGAGAGAGAGGAGAGAGACAGCTAGAGGGAGAGAGCGAGACTTTTGGCACGGCGACGCATTCGTAACATAATTTAAACCAATTTAATTGAACTTGGATTATGATACAGACAGACTCAATAATAAATTTAATCTAACCTTACACTAAATTTAATTCTAATTTTGTTTTAATTATTTTTTACCTTTCCTCTACCGGTTTGACTCTTTTTGCCTCGCCTCCACCGTGACTTTCAGCCTGATTTTTTTTAAATGAACCTATTGAGGGTTGTTTCCTTTTGTCTTCCCTTCAAAATATTCCAAAAATGACACACAAATGTCCTCACAATAGGATAACGCACGGCCACTTGCCAACTTGTCCAAAAAGTACTCGTATTAGCGCGCAAGCGCCGCCACACGTACACCACTCACATACTTTTAAATTATTTTGTGCTTAATATTGTTTTTTGATCATACGCCTTTTCTTTGCACAACTCTTCATTCCATCTGCTTGCTTTGGACCCATTGTTGTTCCCTTTATTATGCACTGACTAACGGCAAACATCATGGAAAAAATGCAACGCCCAGTGCTCGTAGAGATCTTAACGAGAGGGAGTTGCGGTGAGAAAGACAGTGCGGCTGAAATCATAAGCAGCCTCTCGCGTCCTGGTCACCTGACTGTCTCCTATGCTAGTATCTCAAAAATTGTCTGGCATCTCAAGGCAAATATTTGCTGGGAATTTTACTCGTATCTCAAATTCCTCGTATGTCAGGGCACTCGTATGTCAAGGTATTACTGTACTCTTCGATAGTACAGATTTATAGAGTTGACTCTTGCTTTTAAGTGTCACTATGTAATGCATTACAAATGTTTACGCATTGTATCCTCTCAAGCAAAATTAACTCTATTATCACAGAATTTTGAGATTTACTTTCATGTAATGATGTTTATCTAAATTTCTAACTTCGTAGTTAAAATGGCATTTTTTAGTATAAGTCAAAGACTGGGATTTATTTTTTTAGATAAATAAGATATTTCCATCTCAATCCTTTTTTTCTTTTTGCACCTTAAAAGAAAAGAGTTTTGTTTCTTTTGTCAGTGGTTTTGTTAGAGTAATACCTTGACATACGAGCTTAACGCGTTCTGGTACCGAGGTCGTATGTCGATTTACTCGTATCTCAAATCAATGTTTCCCATATAAAATAACTAAATACAAATGAATCAATTCCCAGCCTCTGAAAAAAACACCTAAAAATAGGATATTACAATGGAAAACCTGAAACAAGAAAAAATAAACATGGAGACACAAGACAGGGACACAGTGAAGTTTTAGTGCACTTTTAACTAGTTAATACAACTGGAGTTATGTCTAACTATTTTTTGCTCTTAGGACTCAAAATTGTGTGTCCTTATAATTACCTTCATCCATTTCACTTGCTAGTGACTAATATTAGCAGGATTTTTGTCGCCGTCACGCAGACGCAACTGTCGCTGTCATGCAGACATGAACATACACATTCGTAAACCCTTCAGGAATGCACATTCATATGAAGGTTTACTCACCAGAGCTTTCTTCGGCTCTTTTGGATAAGTCATGAATCTTCGGTACCCATGCGCGGAGCCAAATTCCAGCCCGCTAAAAGGGTCTGAGATGCTGGGGCCAGTCGTGCCTGGATGTCGACTCAGTCTCTGGATTCCTCTGGTATATTGACTCGCACCTTAGAAGGACCACTTCATTGTCAGGTTTGCCATTAGACATTCCCCAAAACATGCACAAATAAAGAGGGAGATACGTTCTTTAATATTTCTCTTGCAAGGACGACGAACATTAAGGACAGCTCCCCAACTCCGTTCTGACATTACACTTCTCTTCTGTTGCTCTATTACATTCGGTGGCTCTGATTACATGGGCGTATCAACTCAAAAGGGAGGGGTGGATTACACGAGTGAGACGTCTGAGTGTGTTTATCGATTTGCGTGCATGCGAGTTTAATCTCTAGCCTAGAACATGTGTAACAAAACACGTTCATAAAAGTCAAAAGATATGAGGACCGACGCCTCTTGGAGCATCCATGGTGGAAGGCAAATGCCGCAGGTGGAATGCTCAGTCAGGCTTCATTAAGATTCATGTACCTTATTTTCACACCTATGGGCGCACTTAAAAGTAAAATGTTCTCTAAAATGGTCGATGCGCTCAATCAGTCGGTGCGTTTTGTCTGTGCCCTAAACTCAATTTTTGTATGGCCCTGACAGCTTGAGTGACTGCTTTTATTTCTTGCCGGCACGCCACTTATTGCGATCAACCCAGCAGACGTTCACCCTAAAAATAGCCTCCCCGCGCATTCCAAGCATTACGGTAAATCCATTCAAAACATCCCAGGGGAGTGGCAAGGCATTTGACTTTCGTGTGGTTGCAGCGCTTTTAACCCTCGAAAACACTCTCAATACTTAAAAAAACAGCATATCAGAGCTATACAGAGGAAATGCCTGGTATGATTGACAACACAATGCGGTTGTGAACGCTTGGAAAATGGACTGAAGCCATGGATCGAACACAATTTAACAGCTTTGCTAACGGATGGCCAACATTGTAGTTCGGGCAGGCAGCGTCGCACGAGTTACGTGACGATTTGGAATGAATTGTCGATGCCGATATAACAGCGAGGAGAATCAAAGGCTTGGGAGTGATGCATGTCGTGAGTTACAATGGATTGTGGATGACTGGGCTCAAGTGTCGGCCAGCACTGTTGTTCGAGCTTTCCCCAAAGCTGGAATCAAGTTCCCGGAATACACAACTCTGACTGACAGTGGAGCCTAGCATGTTAAACACCCAACTCTTTATATCAGAGTGTACCTTTAACTTCAATAAAGCATTATCAACCTTAGTTTTGCTCGTGCTGTCTTTAAAAACGTAACTAACATACGCTAGCAGCTAGCATAGCACACGCTAGCGGCTAGCATAACATAGGTACGCTAGCGGCTAGCATAATAGGTACGCTAGCAGCTAGTATAACATACGCTATCTAGCCAGGTGTCATGCTAGTGCCTTTTCGGATGAGGTGTACAATGTATTGATAAAAAAACTGAAAATATACCCGCAAATGAGTCTGCGCCCTATCACATGGTGCGTTTTATAGGTGTGAAAATGTGGTACTTCGAGGCGTTCTGGCTCTTAATTTCAACTGAACAAGGCTTTCAGGAGCAAAGCATTGCAAGCATGTATGATAATAATAATGTACGCTTAACCAAAATGAGCAAAGCGTTGGAAAGGCCTCGTTGAAGGCAAAAAAAATGTGATAATGTAGACAAATTCCAACAAGAAACTGCATCATATATGCGTGTAATTGCTTGATAATATTTGGTTTAGAAATCCACCTGTCATTTTCATTTGTGTTCTTTGTAATGCTGATGGGCTGCTCCAAGCGCTGAACAAAACCACAAATACCTCAAAGGTACATCACTCCAAGACTATCTTGTTTTGTTGGGATTTGGTGGTTGGGTGCTTTTCCTTGTGTGTCCTGTTCGCGTGATTTTTCTTGAATATCACTTCCTGTCTTTTCTGGCTCTCCTTTCCTTTCGTGACCCAAGTGTTTGTGTGACTGTCATCAATCCCTGTCTGTGTATTTAAACCCTGTGTCTGTCTTCATCTGTCGAGCGTGTGATTATTTTCTGTCTGTGGTTATGTTGCCTTCTGTCGGTGTGCGTCTACTCGTCAGTGTGCTTCCCCGTTTCAGTTTGTTTCTCAGTTATTTTCCCCAGTTATATGTTTGTAAGTACTTTAATATCTCGACACACGAGGAATTGGTGAGAAGATCTCTACGAGCACTGGGCGGAGCGTTGCATTTTTTTTTCTTTTTTTTTTTGCATTAGTCAGTGCAGAATTAAGGGCAACACAATGAATCCAAAGCAAGCCGGTGCAATGAAGCATAGTGCGAAGAAAAGGCGTATGATGACAATCGATATTAGGCTCGAAATAATCGAAAAACATGAGTAGTGTACGCGTGACAGAGCTGGCTCGCCAATACGTTTGGAGAAGCAGGAAGTTCGCTGAAAGCCGCGGTGGAATACATTAACCTCTTTGCCTTGGTTATTGCACAAGAAGGTTTAAATTTCGTGTAATGTAAGATTAAAACGTTTTTAAAGTGTGTATAGGGATCTAAATTCATTTAAGTTAAATTTAAAGTTTATGTTACGTTATGAGCGCATCCGTGAAGTGACTCTCTCTCTCTCTCTCTCACTCCCCCATCCACAAACTCCCCATTGTATAAAATAATGCCTCATTTAATTTTTAAACATCATAACCACTAGTTATTTGTTACTCTGTTTGTAGATGGTGAATTACAACCAATACAAATATATTTTTCCATTGTAATATCCTGTTTTTTGCTGTTTTTTTAGAGGGAGGGAACAAATTCATTTGTATTTAGTTCATTTCTATGGGAAACGTTGATTTGAGATACGATTAAATCGACATACGAGCTCAGTTCTGGAACACATTAAGCTCGTATCTCAAGGTACGACTGTATTATTCTGTAGTCATTTACCCATTAAACCTTAAGTTTTGCACCAGCACTTTACTTTGTCTGCCTTCGCTTCCTCCTTTTGGGTCCCACTCCGCTCTGCAGGCGAGGCATACGTAAAGACTGAAGACGGAAGTAATTAATGGGACTGCGTTTGATAAGATTATAACTTAGACAACAGACACCCTTCACCCATTTAACAGAGGTTTTGATCCCGTTTGCTGTTTTGATATTAAGGGAAAAGTTGTAATTTGTGCACAGAGGCTTCTATAAATCTACACATTTGTTTAGGAATGCATGGATACATGGACACGTTGCTCAAGGTATGCCTCTCAACAAATGCTGTTTTGTATTCACACGAGCTATGTTGCCAAAAATTGAACTACTTGTAGCCTGAACAAATTCCAGTTTATGTATCATAAAAATAAGTACTATAACACCTTTATTATTGTGATTTTACTACTTTTTTCTCCTACAATTACAGAAACCGCACATCGCCAAGCTGAAACCAAAAAACCTCTGGTCCACATAACGTCAAATAAGTAACATAATTACTTAAAGCTTGTGAATATGTAATATTGCAATTTGAATCATGTATTGTTCCAATACCCTAACCCAGGGATGGCCAAACCGGTCCTCGAGGGCCGCTGTGGGTGCAGGTTTTTGTTCCAACCGATCCGGCACAGACATTTTGACCAATGAGATTTCTGAAGAAAACAAGAAGCACCTGACTGCAATCCACTGATTGCACTTGTACGACACCCGATTGGTGAAAAGGTGTCATCTTGATGGGTTGGAATGAAAACCCGCACCCACTGCGGCCCTTTGTGGAATAGTTTGGACACCCCTGCCCTAACCCTCTACTTACGAATGCCTTTGGGTCCAAATTTTTCAGGTCACGAAATTTTTTAAATGCAAATAAGTGACTTGAGATACCAAAAAGATCCAAGTTACGAAATCCCCCAAAAATTATATGCATTTCCTTATCCGTTATTTCATTTTCAATATATTGTCGCGGATGCATTCATTCTCACTTTAGAACCTCGCTACCCTCTACTGGGCTCTCATTTCATCGCTCTAATTCTATCTCATATAATGACAACAAGCAGCAAAAGACAGCTGTTGGGCTATTTAAAAAATTCTCTTTTGAAAAATGGGTTGGATGAGAAAGGAAAATTTCAGTTACAGGCATAGCACAGCAAACGTGTATACAATTACGTGCAGGTATACAGAAGCAGGAGTATGCCTTTTAGCAAAAAGTAGGGAAAACTGACGGTCAATTTCAAAAGAAAGGATGACGAATATAACCTATTTAAACAATGTTTGGGTGTTACTTTTGTTAAAACATTGTAATCCAAAGTGAAAATATAACGAAAATAAAAACTCACAAAATAGTGGTGCTGTTGCGTAGTTCATGCAACTGACTTCAAGCGGAAATGACTAAGCGGAAGTGCTTCGGTGTGCACTGAAGAACGTATGGAATTTTCAAATCTACAGAGTGTAATGCTTAAAACTACCACAAGAGAGCAGCAAGTTCACATATTTCTGGTCAGGTATACTCATAAATAACTTTTGTAAATGCTCAAAGCTTGAGTTTTCACAGTTAGAGAAGGTAAAGAAATCGTCTATTAGGCTCCCACAACCGTTTCAGGGCCAGTATCAAAAATTCAACTCTCTACGATGCACGGTTTGGACAAACGTAGCGTGAGAATGTTAACATAAAATATCCACCCGTCCATAAATCACGCTTTATCTATTCTATGCTCCCGGAACACACTGTCGTGACGGGAATATTTGGCGAGACACGATGGTGCTGGCCGCGCTGACCCAATGTAGTTGTAAGGTAGGACGCCTTTCCACGTCATTTAAAAACGTAATTTTTGGAAGAATTTCCGCTAACGTGTTTCCAGGTGCACACACACCCACATATTCATCCATAAATCACGCTTCATAAGGATTATAGAATAGAAAAAGCGTGATTTATGGATGGAAGGATGTTTTATAACTCCCGTCACGACAGAAAAAAAAGTGTTCCGGGGTGCACCTGGAAACTCGCTGGTGCAAATTCTTCCGAAAATGACGTTTGTAAATTATGTGGAAAGGCATCTTACCTTATGAAAGATCCGCCAACTGGTGCGTTTAGGGCACATCATGTAAAAACAATGATTCATACATCAACTCTGCCCTCAGCTTTAATAAATAAGAGATTGAGTTGAGACACTTAGAGAAGGTGAAGAAATTCAATCACTCCTCTATCAGGATCCGACAGCCGTTTCTGGCCACCATAAGAAATGTCAACTCTCTATGTTGCACGGTTTGGACAAACATAGCGAGAGAATCTTAACATACACAAACCCCCATCTATGAATCACACTTTATAAGGATTATTGATGAAAGCATTCAATTCAATTTCTTAAGTAGAGATACGACTGTATGCCTATATATGCTTTGATGTGAGATGTATAAACTGATAAGTGCCATCCAGATGTCCAGACAGTTGGTCACCCCCTGAGAAGAACTAACAGTGTGGTTGTAAGTTTCCAACCTTGGAAAGGTTCAACAACATTTTGAAATCTGTTGTTGAAACATGATATATGAAGTACAGTGACCAAAAATATACGTGCAACACTATTCTCTCGATTTTCTTTGAGATGAAATTAAATATCTAAAACATTTTCTGCATCCACAAAATAAAGATTTATTGCAACTTTTGATAACAAATTTGTATAATTCTGTTACAGTGAGCACTTTCCTGACTTTTAGCGCTTTCATGACGTAATCAATTGTAACACGTGTGCCATAAAGGTATGCTGAAGGGACGGCATACTTATTGTAAAATATATGTACTTTAAGACATTTCATTTTCAAACTACCCTTAGCATTAGTATGGAATCATCAGTCTTCAACGAGCATTAACTCAGATATTTTATTATGTAGAACACACTCAGATCACAAACATGAAACGATTCAGCAGTGCTCCTTGAAAATTTCATGAAATGGCACCAAACAAAAGCTTCAGCAGCATCATCACCTTGTCCAATGCATATTTGTGAGTTGTTACTGAAGATAGCCTTCCTCCAACATGATTGGCTCTCCTTAGCCCATTGCAGTCTTGTTCTTTTCTGTTTGAGTGTTTATGATGGTTTCTTTTTAGCTTTCCTATATAAAAATCTAATTTCCTTTAGGCAATTATGCACAGTTCTGTCACATACATTGAATCAATTTTTTTCCCGTTTCGTTTTCATTTGTCCTGTCATGCATTTTCTGTTTTCAAGACATGTGATATCTTCCTTGGTCTACCAATACGCTTGACTTTAACAACCTTCCCATGATGTTTGTACTTGGTTCAGATCTTTGATACAACTGACTTTGAACAGCTCACATCTTTATCAATCATATGTGTAGAGTTACCTTCTTCAAAAAGTTTGAAAATGCTGTGTTTGGTCTCAAGAGACATTTCTTTTGTTGGAGCATTGAGTCTTGCTAATCCACTTGTTCCATCCAGCAGCCATCCAACGCATGATAACTGCACTATTTTTAACTGGTGACTAATGAGCAGATCTAATCTGAGGCAAGTGCCCTGTTAAGGTTAAGGAAGGGAGTATGAACAGATTGTGTCCTTATTTTGTACTCAACATGGAGGGATTATTTTTTTTCCTCAGAATTGAGTGATTCCATATTTAATTCCCAGCACTTGCTATATAAAAGTAACATTTACTGACCATCGCAATTTTTTCTTCATTTCTTTCAGTGTTTCTGAATCATAAAATGTTGCAATTTGGAATGACCTCACTATTGTTTCATGTTTGTGATCTGACTTTTTTCTATAGAATAAAATATTTGAGTCACCCAACACTGGTGATTCCTAAGATAGCGGAGTTGAGCAGGTTATAAAAGTAAGAAGTTGTGAATGCCTCACCATGGAAGATTAGGCAAATGTTTGAACAATAGAAATAAATAGTTATTTTCTTTATTTAAAAAACGTAGATCTAATTTCATCTCATTAAAGTCAGCAAAAACAAAAGAGATTGAAAATTGATGAATTCAAATGTTCTAATCTAACTTTCCTATTTTTAGCTCAGAAAGGAAATACCCTGTGGAAGTAAATCTACAAGTAGTGAATTTAGTGATGAGGACTATGTTCCAAGTGATTCTGAAGAATCTGACGAAGACCCCACGCTTTGGAGATCTCCAAAAATGAACAGTTATGGAAAATGCAAACGAAAGAAAACAGGTAACTCATGTTCTCATAATTATGAGCGATCTGAATATTCCAGTGACTGAAAGGTGGTGGTAGAATGTATAATAAGAGAAAATACTGTCTGTATTGTTCTAAGCCACATGACCAAATTTCACAGCATATTGAGAGTAATATGGCAGTATTGAGAATGTAGCACAATTATTTTCTTATCCAAAAGGATCAGCAGAGAGAAAGATGCAGTTAAATTTAATGAGAAACATGTGCAATAAATCATATTCACTATTGTGATGACAGATGTCCTGGATGAGGGAAAAGGAACATTGGTCCTGTCTCAGCAAAGCAGTGAATCAGTGAATGTGAATGATGTTATGAATTATTTGTGCTAAGGTTTGAGCCATGTTCGAATTTGCTTACTGAACTAAGTGCCTGTCACTATTTGATCGTGGGGGTTCCGTAGCATTCGTCACTGCAATGTGTGAAAACAGTATGTGGCTCTGGTCGTTAGCGTAACCGGACGTTTTGCCGAAAGACGTTTGGTCGACGGACGTTTGGGCGACGGACAGTTCGCCGAACGGACGTTTGGTCGACCGGACGTTTGGTCGAACGGATGTTTGGTCGACCAGACGTTTGGTCGAACGGACATTTGGTAGAACGGACGTTTGGTCAACCGGACGTTTTGTCGTTGCGGGATTCGCGCGCTCACCCCGCCCCCGGATCGTGTGTGTACATGTTTTTCAACCTCGGCCCACGGGCCATATACGGCCCGTTAGGCTTTTTAATCCGGCCCGCCGCCGGCGTTGTCCAAATTATAGTAAAAATCAATGACCTCATTCATTTCCCTTACCGCTCATCACTCTCAATTTAAAGACTGCTCTCTTTCGTTGAATAATATGTTCTTAATGTTGAAAGTAAATTTGAAAATAAATTTTCACCTTCAATTGTGTCTTTTTTCTTATATTTCAATCCCCAGGTTTGATAAATTACATTGTGTGTCCAAATGCTGTCCAATTTTAGGATCCATTCTGACCCGCAAGTCAAAAAGTTTGCCTACCCCTGGTATAGACAATCTTGCCTCTTTTAAAATAAAAGGCAAGAAGTAAAATTATGTTATTAAAAAGAAGACAAAGCAAATTCACAGATGGTGTTTTTATTGAAGCAGTAAAAAACTTACAAATTATGCAAAAATTACAAATACAATACAAACTTACAAATTATGTACAAAAATTACAAATACAATACAAACTTACAAATTATGTACAAAAATTACAAATACAATACAAACTTACAAATTATGTACAAAAATTACAAATACAATACAAACTTACAAATTATGTACAAAAATTACAAATACAATACAAACTTACAAATTATGTACAAAAAATACAAATACAATACAAACTTACAAATTATGTACAAAGGGAATTCACAGATGGCAGTTTTTATTAAAACAGTAAAACTTACAAATTATACGCAAAGTAGACGAGAAATTCAGATAGGACTTCATCTATTTCCTCGTCTAGTGAAGCCATTAATTCATTAAATGCTTCTGTGACGCCAGTGCTGAACGTTTTTTTATTAGTAAAGTATTCATTCATCACTGCAGGCGCTGTACCGATCCGCCTGTCGATCTCCCGCTCCATTTTCTCACTTGTGAACAAGCCCCCAAGATACTTAAACTCCTCCACCTGGGGAAGGACCTGATCCCTGACCCGGAGAGGCCATACCACCTTTTTCTGACTGAGGACCATGGTCTCAGATTTGGAGGTGCTGATTCTCATCCCGACCGCTTCACACTCGGTTGCGAATCGTTCCAGCGAGAGTTGGAGATCACGGCTTGATGAAGCCAACAGAACCACATCATCTGCAAAAAGATGAGATGGGGCCCCCAACCCCACTATACACTTTGATGGTGCACTGCTTTCCCCTTCCGAGATATCGGATGGTGGACCAAAATTTCCTTGAAGTCACCCGCAAGTCGTTCTCCATGGCCTCGCCGAAGTCCTCCCATGCCCAGATTTTTGCTTCAGAAACGACCAGAGCCGCATGCCGCTTGGCCACCCAGTACTCGTCAGCTGTCTCCAGAGTCTCATGAGCCAAAATCGCTCGATATGGACTCCTTTTTTCAGCCTGACAGAGGGATGGTACCTTCTCGTACACCGGGGTAAACCCCAACATACAGGCACCGAGCCGGGGGGCAACAAGTATGCCCAAACCCGCTCGGCACCTCACACCGTGGGCAACTCCAGAGTGTAAGAGTGTACCGGAAACCAAGCTGTGCGTAGAGGTGAGCCAGACTATGTCGAGCCGGAATTTTTCAACCTCACGCACGAGCTCAGGCTCTTTCCAAACCAGAGAGGTGACATTCCACGTCCCCATTGCGGCTTTCCTCCATAGTCTGGGCCCCTGTGACCTGCGTCCAAGTGAGGGAAGATGTCACTCAATAATGTTGCTCATCATAAGAGGTCTTCTGAGTCATGCTTTGTCTGGTTCCTCACCTCGGACCAGTTTTATTAATACTGGCTAATCCACACAACTATAAAACGCATGCTGATCAACAAATCCAAATACATTAACCTCTGACTATCGCGGCTTCAATTTTCGCAGATTCACTACATCACAGATTTTCTCTGGGAACAAAAGTAAGTTCATAAAAATGTGAAAATCCACTCTGAAGAAATGAGAGCCCCGAGCAATGTTCCCTCTAAGCTGCGCGCGTGTGCAATTGCGCACTACTCCCGTCTTCTCCGCGCAGCAGCAATCATTGTGCGCGCACAAAATAAAATCCAAACTTTTTTATTTTTATTTATTTCATTTATTTATTTTTACTCTCTTTCCTCATGATGGCGCCGTTCAGCCAGTGGCAGTAGCTCTGTCACTCTTATGTTTTTCGTGTTTTACAGCCCTTCTATCTTTTTTTAATTACAATTTAATATTTCTTAATACATTCCTTTTTACTTAACTGTGCAAATAGAAGAACAAGCGGCGAAATCATGTGAGGACTGTGGTACTCGGATGATTCGCCTAAAGACGTTTCGCCGACGGACGTTTGACAGGCGGACAGATCGCCGAATGGACGTTCCACCGAACGGAGGTTTCGCCGAAACGGGATTCGCGCGCTCGCCCCGCCCCCGGATCGTGTGTAAAAGTTTTTCAACCTCGGCCCGTGGGCCATATACGGCCCGTTAGGATTTTTAATCTGGCCCGCCGAGTAGGTAAATCATATCCCTACGGTCATCGGAGGAGTTTCTCCCCGGGAACAGTGCTTCGTGGGCGGATTTTAATGACACATGCTGAGTTTCATTATCGAGCTCCATATATTTCCCGAGTTTGAGCACTTTAAAAATCGGTGGGGGTTCCCCCCGAGCCTATCCGAGAATAGTGCACCGTGAGCGGACTAGGTTGGACGACGCCCCGCTGAATTCCTGCAGCTCCAGAAATTTTTCAAATTTGAGCCCCACACACATTGGAGGGGTTTTTCACCGAGCACAGTGCTCTGTGGGCGGACAGGGGTGACACATGCCCCGCTGGAATCCTGAGCACCATCATTTTTTTCTAAGCGTGTGCACCACACACATCGGCGGGGTTTTTTCCTGAGCGTATCCAAGGATAGTGACACATGAGCGGATTGGGTTGGCTGATGCCCCGCTGAAATCCTGAGCTCCATAATTTTTTCTAAGTGTTAGCACCACACACATCAACGGTGTTTTCCCCATGGCCTATCCGAGGATAGTGACACATAGGCGGATATGGGTTGCTGAAGCCCCGCTGAAGCCCCGCGGAAGTCTCGAGCTCCAGATTTTTTTTCAAAGTATGAGCACCACACACATCAACGGTGTTTTCCCCAGTGCCTATCCGACATTTGATGTCGCAAATACAAATACTAGTATTTGTATTTAATCATTAAACGCTGTTTTCGGCTGGATTTGACCGAATTTGAGAGCATTTTGAGCCGATGGCGAATGGACGTATATAGACGTTTTTTTGCCTTATCGCGACATTATACCGGGAAATTCACTTCCCTGGGCTCGGTTCTAATGTCCAAAGAGCTCCAGTATTTGTATTTAAACATTAAATGCTGTTTTAAGATGGATTTGAACCGATTGCTATCATTTCACGGCTCAGTTCTGCTACATCTGCCCGCCCAAGAGTGCTTATTCCCGAATTTGCTCAAATTTGAAAAAATTCCATCAATACTTATTAAATAATTCCAAATTGTCTGTTAGCTTCCTTTCCCCCCGGTTGCACTGCTTCCAGATGTGTTTTCATATTGAAACATTTGAATTTGTTTGTAAGTTGATTCAGTGCTATATTTTGTATTATAATTTATGTTTAAGGCCTATATAAGTATATTGAAGGTTTATATAAGTGCATTTGTATGTTTAAGGCTTGTATAAGTAACACGCATTGGTTTGTACTGAAAAAAAACATTTAATAAAATGGAGAGAATATGTACAGTACTGTATAGAGAGAGAGAGAGATTTATGTATTAGAAACTGGCCGAAAGAAGCGATCTAACGACGATTGCACAGTTTTCTTCTTTTTTTCATCATAAATGATGCGGTAGCACTGTATGGCATCATTCAATTGATTTGCAAACGTTGTGCAACGTTCAATATTTGGGTCCTACTGCTCAATCTTTCTGTTTATAAATGGTACTGACGGTCGAACGATTGAAGTTGTATGCCCGTGAAACAATCACCACTCTCACACGCATCAAGCTTCGTTATTATTGCCACTCGTTTCAAATGAAATGGCTTGCCTCTTCCTTGCAACTCCCTCAATAGAAGGATTTCGCTTTTTACCAACCATATTCAATAATGGATGCACGAGATATTTAATGATACAAATGAAAAAGGTTCTTTGCCCACTGGAGATACGTTCACGCACTTCCGCATTGCAACGAAGAAGGTAGATGCTGGGTGAGCTGAGCCCTCACAGCACCAGGCGTATTAGCGGCGGAAAGAAGCACTACTCGGAAAAAAATACAAAATTGGACTTACGAACATTTTTCGACTTAAACGCAATTTGCAGACATGTTCGTATGTACCGTTGTTCGTAAGTTGAATGTTCGTAAGTAGGGGAGCGTCTGTATTCCTAAATAAAATTTCAATTGTGGGCCCAGTTCTGATATCTGAAAAGCTCCAGTGTTTGTATTTATCACTAAATGCTGCTAGGAAGTGGATTTTGCCCCATTTTAGTGCAATTTTTGCGGTTTCGCTATTGACGTCCATCGCTGTCTTTTCCCGGGGAAATCACCTCCCTGGCCCGGTTGTAATGTCTGAAAAGCTCCAGTATTCGTATTTAATCACCAAATGCTGCTAGGAAATGGATTTTACCTCATTTTAGTGCATTTTTTGCTGTTTCGCGTATGGATGTAAATGGACGTATCGACCTTCATCGCTGTCGTTTTCCCGGGGAAATGATACTCCGGGCCTGGTTCTGATGTCTAAAAAGCTCCAGTATTTGTATTTAATAAATAAAGGCTGTTTTCGACTGGATTTTACCCCATTTTCGGGCAATGTTTGCCGGTACGCAATTGACGTTCATTACTGTCTTTTCCCGGGAAAATCACCCCCCTGGCCCGGTTGTTATGTCTGAAAAGCTCCAGTATTTGTATTTAATCATTAAATGCTGCTAGGAAGTGGATTTTACCCCATTTTTGTGCATTGATTTATTGATTATTTTTTGTGTCGCAACTGTAGCTGCAGTCGAGGTTTTATAGACATAAAATAGTTTTTGAGGGTTGGATTGATTCGTTGAAGGATATTGAATTGGAAAAAATGTTTTATTTCTTCTAATTCGCTATCTATTAACAAAGTAACACATAACTAGTGGTTTAATAGTAATAAAATGTGTTTAATCTAACTAAAATTGGGCAGATTTCGCCGACGGGAGACAGAGACGTTTGGGGGCGTGGGGGGGGGTCGTTTTTTTTTCCACGACAACGCACTCGTAAACGGAACAAACAAATTTAAATTAACTTGGATTAATATATACAGACACTCAAACATACGTTTAATGTAACTTTACACAAAACTGAATTCTAATTTTGTTGTAATCTTTTGTTACCTTCGTTTTCCGGGTTGGCGGTTTGCCACGCCTCCACCCTCACGTTCGCTATCGATGGGCTGTTTGCTGTTGTACTACGTATTCCCTTCAAAATATTCCGAAAATGATTCACACAAATGTCCTCACAATAGGATAACCCACGACTACTTGCCAACGAGAAATAGTCTTGTAGTACATTTTTGTGATCGCTCCGCTGCTCATAAAGACCGGCTCGCAACTCCCTCGTTGAAATGGCTCTGGTTGCAACCGCTTTGAACGGCGCTTATGAGAGAGAGTTGCGACCAGAAATATTACAAAGAGGGAATTGCGAGCCAGTGCCGCTGATGTTCTTAGGAGCAGCGAACGAGAAGTAATATAATACTCCTCGTATTAGATAATAAAAATAACAGGAAATGCAACAGCTCATCTTACCCACGTATTGGGAACCAAGCTTCTGATAAACTTCTATAGAACCACTGTAGAGAGCATCCTGACGTACGGCATCACAGTCTGGTACGCTGGAAGCACGGCGGCAGACAAAAAGGCCATGCAGAAAGTGATTAACACTGCCCAGAGGATTGTCGGCTGCTCTCTGCCCTCACTGGAAGACATTGCCAGCCCTCGTTACCTCAGCAGAGCCAAGAACATCATAGGGGACCCTTACCACCCTGGTCACAATCTGTTCCAGCTGCTGCCCTCTGGCAGACGCAATAGGTCCAACAAAGCACGGACAAATAGGCTTAAGGACAGTTTTTTCCCCACATCCATCAGAAATCTAAACTTGCGGTAACATAACACACATTCCCTTCTGCGGTAATATGAAAAGATGTTTGGGTGGTGATCTGCCTCCTACTAGCTGACTGAAGGTAAGGTAAGTGAAAGACAGTGAGAGGTAAGCGACCTGTATCCATAACAGCAGAATGCCAAATTACAAGTCCGTAACTTGCACTTATGTAGGTCTTTTGCCGAGTAAACGCAGCTTATGGAGAAGCACCACCAATTTCGTCACACGCAGTTTCTGGGTGTGATGACAAGTAGGCTTTTTGTGTTGTTGATAATGACGACAGGGCCTTTGTCCGATTATTATTATTATTATTCTGAGAAAGAGTGCCATTGCCTATCGGCGTTGTGTGCACGAGTATACTTCATTACCCAGAAAGCCCTCTTTTTGCCCGCGCATGCGCGTTGTGCGTTTCCTGGTCGATGCGTAGGACGAAAAACTCGTCTGAATTAATCGTTCAGTGCTCGTAGATATTGTTATACACGAAAGATATGCAAAAAAGTTTGGTCGCATCACGAAATTTTGATCGTATGACGGGCGAATTATTCGATCGAAATTTCCGTCGTAAGACGAGAATTTTGTATGACGAGCGGTCGTGTGACGAGGTACCACTGTAAATGGACATTAGACCTCAGCTACAATCTAACATATATATTATTTTCATTAATATCAATATAAATATGTTCATTAATATGTGTGTTGGATTTATTCTGGGATGTTTCTATATGTTTTGTAAGCATTTTTAATAGGTAATAAAGCTATAAATTAATTTATGCTTTATGTTGGGACCAAACAAGAGGACACTTTCCCCCACAGCTGCTTTTGAGGCCAGTTAATTGTTTTCAGGACTATTGACGGCAACAAACCCCTTGTTCCAGGCCAAGGATGCTGATCTACAAGGGACTCATACATTGTTTGGACTTGGACTCTGGCAGATGGCGATAATCGCATTATTGTTTAAAAATACGGCTGCTTTGTTTACCTTATAAAGAAAGTATTATGCTTATTCTGCAATTTCTCACACAGTTGCTTTGGTTTCCCATCTGCTTGGGTCACATTGTATGCTTACTCCTGCAAATTCTTACACAGTTGTTTTCGGTTTCGCAGTTGTTTTTTGACCTAATGGTGTTATTCGGTTAGCTTATGCAATTGTTTTGAATCAGATTACATTAAATGTTTTCAGTATGGCGCGACTAAATGGAGAGAAGAGTATGCCGTTGGTGAGACTCCTTTTGAACAAAGCCAAGTTATGAAGTGATTCTCCTTGCAAGTTGTAACCAGTGTATGTCAAAGATGTCTTCCTGTTTGATTAAATATTATTAATAATGATTAAATTGTATTAATAATTAATCCATCATTTGGTCCTTCGAGTAGCCGGGGTCAACACACCGATAAGGAATCCAGACGCTGCGGTTCAATATCTATGGAGACCGTGCACGGCAACAAATTCCTTTTCCAGGGCCGGATTATTTCACAGCAGTGCCTGGATTCTCGACGGTTGAAGACTATTCCAACAAGGAAGGGGAGACATCTGAGGACATCTCTGGTGAGTCCGCGTGAAATGTCTGCATGTTGTTGACGGGTTCCAAATGTACTAAGGGCATTTCACACGATGGCCTTTTTTTGAGAAATTAGGCTCGCGTTCTGGGGATGGCGATTTTTAAAACCCTGTGAATACTAGTCACTAGCAGGTAGATACAAGTGTGGTCTATAAAACATGGTGGTCGACGTTGTTTTGGTTGTATGTGTAGTTTTAATAAAGGCTAAGGAGAAACAAGAGAAAAAAAGTTACTACGAGGTTGCACACGAATCCACTCCAAAATGGGTGGCTCAAATAATAGATCTGCCGTGCGTCTGCCGTGTAAAGATTGGAAATTTGTTGAAAATCAGAGCGCTTTTAGGATTAGACATAATCAATATGGTTTTGCTATCTTAATATGCATAAGATATTGATACTACGGGATAATGTACGTACTAATGCATGGAAGTAATATATATGTATAATATATGAATGGAGATAGAAGCGAGACGGCTTGTTCAACAGAATGAGGATTTTGAATAGGAGGAAGCACTGGCATTTGATTTGGTTAAACCAGAGATCACATTTTTTGTGAATGGAATTCAATTGGAATTTTTGTGTGATGCTGAAGCTTGTAAAACGGCAATTAGAATGGTTATTCCCAATTGCTAGACATACTTTGTTAATAGTAACTAAATGTACTGTCAATGTACTGGAATGAAATGGCTTTTTGCGGCTTATCCTGGTTTTGATCCCATCCGCGAGCGGGAATATTTTGGTTAACAGACGAAAAGAAATGCAAAACGCCCAATTAAATGTTTAGCGGGGTTGCCAAACCTGCGTTTTTTGTCATACTCTAAACTTGCCAAATAATGCGTCGACTGCGGGGAAAGCGCTCAGTTTTGCTGCAGCTGCTGATTTGAACGCGGAAAAACATGTGGGCCCCGGGGCGGCTCATTTGACGGTGTTGGGCATTCAGTATGTGCGCGGACCACACAAGCGACTAATTTTTTTTGGACCCCTTCCGTGAAGACATTACAATAATTGGCCTTGGGGGTGCTGAAGCAAACTTGAGGGCAGAAATGGGTTTTGCTATGATATAGTTATGCTTGCAGCATATTGTGATTATGGGGTCTTGGCAAAATATTGTGATATAGTTGGATATCGGGAGAGGAATTAATTTAGTCTTCTCTAAAAAGCGTTATAATTGTGCACAGGAGGCGAAGCATTGTGCACAAAAAGAATAAGAGAGTGCTTAGGAATGTCAACAAGATAAGAATGCTGCTTCGCAGCGAGCGTGAAGGTCACAGTTAGTGGCTAAGAGAGCGCTTCCGTTAAACATTTCATAATAAAAGAAGCAGGGTTTCCGCAATTACCTTCGCATTTATTCTTTGGATTTAATCAGAAATGACTTTTGAGGTGATAGAAAATCTGTTTGGCAAAGATTGATTTGGTAAAAGCTTTGGAATTGGGAATAGAGCAAGATTATTATTATTTTTTTAATTGTTTTATTGATTTGTGGAGTTCAAAGGGCTCTTAATTAAAGACAGCTAGTTTTGGAGGATAAAATAATATTAATACTGTTTTTTAATGGTTGGATTGTTCAAAATACATTAATATAGGAGATTGGCTGGTTAAAGAAAAAAAGGGATTGGAAAATTTTCAATATTATGGCATATTGGTGACAATTTGTGGGTCCTTTATTAAACATTGAAAATTGTAATTAGGGAATACCTAGTAAAGGTTTTTCTCTAATTTAATTATTGTAGACTTTTATTGTGGTAACAGAGAGGTATAGGAAATAGCTCTTATCTTAGGTAAACATGGTATGAGATGATTTGAAAAATAAGGCTTAGGTATTAAGAGTTATTTGGTTGTTAAAGTGATCATACATGAAATTAACAATGAAATGGCATGAGAAAATTCATGGCATTCGTCCAAATTATTAGGTAAATTGGACCTGGCTGGGGTAGATAAGATAATTGATTTGGGATAGGCATAGTTTCCCTAGAAGAAACATGGAGTGTTTTTAAAGTGCACAGAAAACATTCCCTGTTTGTCCTGAAGGGGGGAAATATGCTTTGGTATAGGTCATATTGATGACTATTAGGAGATTACAGATTGGATAAGCAATGATCAATTGATACAACCAGATGACATTGCTGTCTATTGCTTTAGGGCAGGGGTCCCCAAACTTTTTCCTGTGAGGGCCACATAACCTTTCAATTCTCTGATGGGGGGGCCGGTGTCAGTTTGTAACAGAAAAAGTGTGACGATCGTAGGGGAGCTTAAAAAAAATATTGTTTTCCAGAAAGCCACTCATAACCAAATAACCCTTTCCAGGTCCTTTACAGAAAAAAAGTCAGGAAACAAATAATAACACTATTAATTAAATAAATAATAACTAAATAACCCTCTCTGAGTTCTTCACAGAAAAAACAGGAAATATATAACACTATTTATGAAATAAATAATAACTAAATAACTCTCTCTGGGTTCTTCATAGAAAAAAAAGCCATGGAACATTAACTTTCTGTTGTGCCATGCACAATCTTAACAGATAAAAGTTCAGCTCAGTTGTCAGAGCAGAATCTCTCTCACGTCAACACTTTGCAGCACAGTGCTGGCTGGTGAATTAGGCAGTGGACTCGTAGCGGGGCGGTGAGACCCCTTTTTTCTAACTCCCGGTTCATGCGTCCCATTAGACCGCGAGTTTCGCCCACCATGCTAGGAGCCCCGTCAGTCGTGATGCTAGCTAGCTTTGACCAGTCCAGGTCCAACTTCTCCATGGTTTGGCACACTTTGTCAAAAATATCCTCTCCCGTTGTAGTCCGTTTGAGACTTTGGAGGGCTGCCAGATCCTCGCATATCTCAGTTTGCGCTAACTCCACGAATAAAAATGAGCAGTTGCGCTGTGTCTTGCACGTCCGTGCTTTCATCCAGTGCTAATGAAAAAAAGTAAAATTCTCTCGTCTTCTGCTGCAGCTGGGCATAAACATTACTCCCAATTTCTTCAACGCGTCTGGTCATTGTACTCGCCAACAGACTTACGGCATTAAATGCATCTTTCTTCTCAGGACACACCTCCTCCGCGACAGCATCCATACATTTCTTAACAAACTCTCCGTCAGTGAAAGGCTTACCGCTGCTTGCTATCAGTTTAGCAACTCGAAAGCTGGCCCGAACGGATGCCTGGTTCAGCTGAGCTTGGCGTACAAATGTATTCTGCTGAGATAGTTCACTTTTTCGCTTTGAGTTTGTCTGTTCGTATTTGGCCTTGCAAGCTATCGTACTTGTCTTTGTGACGGGATTCATAGTGTTGGCGAAGATTGTATTTTTTGAATACCGCCACCGTCTCTTGACATATGAGACAAACAGCCTTTTCTTTGCATTGAACAAAAAAATAATCGTTTGTCCACTCCAGGTTAAATACCCTGCATTCTGAATCAATTTTTCTCTTACCTAACTTTTTCGCCATTATTCCGTTCTCTCTTTGACAGGGCGGGGCCTAGGATTTTTTTTTTGGGGGGGGGGGGGAATTTTTTCTGGATTTTTTTTCTTCCAAATAGGAAATAAATCCGATAGGATCTCTGGTATTGTTCAGAGGGCCGGACCAAATGTGCAAACGGGCCGTAGTTTGGTGACCCCTGCTTTAGGGGCATACAAATTAAGAGAACTTTAGCCAAAACTTACAGCATTGCAATTATGGGGTTAATACACCTAAATGTTACAGTGATAACAATTGACAATAACAAGCTTAGATAAGGGGGAATATCTACAACAAATTCAAGAGAAATTTGGAAATAGGCTCTATTTTGGCACTGGATGCCCAAATTCTGGTGGGGCCTTTCATGGTGTGAAACAAGTGATGAAATAATGTCTGTTTCAAAAAATAGCATCTCCAAATTATAAAATATCAACCTTTGAGTAATGCTTTAAGTAGATGGGTTGTCTAGAATGGGCAAAATTCGATAGCATTGAGCGATGGCAATTGAACTTCCAGAACAAATTTCTTTTTGTAGATGTGTGGCACGCGAATCTAATACATTAATTACCTAGTTCCTTCAGGAATGATTATTGCTGACGGGGCAGCAAGATGGGGTGAACTACCAAAGAGCCCCACTGGGGATGGTGGTTTACACCTGTGGTGAAAATTTACGGGTCACTGAGGTATGAGTGAACGACTCAAATTGACTAGTGATTAACACATCAACCTTGCGGTTCGAGGATCTACTAATGAAAGCGGGGTGGATCCAGACCTTCCGGTGTGGATTATTCCCGGTGTTCTCAAGAATTCGTAGGTTTTCTCCGGGTACTCCAGTTTTACTCCAACAAACCAAAATTATGGATGACTGGTGGAACACTCTAAATTCCCCGATTATGAGTGCGAGCGTGGATGAGTGGCTGACTTTTGTGTTATAATTGGCTGGCCACCAAGATATGATATATCAATCTTCTAATATCAAGGTGGAAAAGGATTTGGAAATTTGATTTCTGAAATCGCTGATAAGCCTTTTGAGGACCGCGGTGGCAGAGTAGGACAGAAACAAAAAGAAGGAAAAATAATTTCGCCAAATGAATTTTTGATTTCTGCAATGGGAAATTTGGGAACCTGGGGGGCTAAACAGAAACTAAAGACTTATCTAAGAGGGCTGCCATTTTGAGTCATGGGAAATGTTCAACACCATTCAGCCGGTTCTACTGAGAGGGAAACTGGAAGAGTCTGGAGTAAGGAACCACCTAGCTGCATGGATCATCGACTTCCTCACTGACAGACCACAATATGTGAGACTCCAGGACTGTACGTCTGATGTGGTAGCTTGCAGCACGGGGGCCCCACAAGGCACAGTGCTCTCTCCACTCCTCTTCTCCCTCTACACATCGGACTTTAAACATAATACAGACACCTGCCACCTCCAGAAGTTCTCTGACGACACCGCTATTGTTGGACGAGTGACGGACGGGAACGACCTGGAGTACAGGGGAGTCATCACAGCCTTTGTTGACTGGTGTAGGCAAAACCACCTCTACATCAACACCAGTAAGACAAAGGAAATGGTCATAGATTTTCGGAGGAATCCTCAACAGACCACTCAGGTGAACATCCAGGGTACAGACATTGAAATCGTGGAGAATTTTAAGTACCTGGGTGTTCACCTCAACAACAAACTAGACTGGTCCACAAACACAGATGCCCTGTACAAAAGGGGCCAGAGCCGCCTCTACCTACTGAGGAGTCTACGGTCCTTTGGAGTGTGCAGGACACTGCTGAGGACTTTCTACGACACTGTGGTGGCCTCTACAGTGTTTTATGCAGTGCTTTGTTGGGGATGCGGGAGCACGGAGAGGGACAGGAACAGGCTGAATAAGCTGGTCAGGAGGGCCAGCTCTGTTCTGGGCTGTCCTCTGGACTCTGTGGAGGAAGTGGGAGAGCGGAGGATGCTGACCAGGATGATGTCCATCATGGACAGCACCTCCCACCCCCTACATGAGTCTGTGGAGTCCCTCCGAAGCTCCTTTAGCAATAGACTGCGGCACCCTCATTGCAGGAAGGAGCGCTTCCGCAGATCCTTCCTCCCATCAGCTGTCAGGCTCTTTAACAAAAAAATGGCTGTGTGTTAAGACCTACCGTATGCATGCATGTACATTTATGTGTGTGTATGTATGTATGTATATATGTGCTAAGCAACACGCTTATTTAATTATATATTTATTCATTTATTTATTTCTTGACCTACTTATTACCTATCTATTTATGTCTAAAATGCCTTTCCTATTCCTGCATCCTCACCCTCTTGCCACTGGAACAACGCAATTTCCCGAATACGGGATGAATAAAGTTATCCAATCCAATCCAAATTCCATGCCTCAAAAAGGGGGGAGATTGGTAGGTGCTACAAAACTTATGGATTCAATCTATATGCAAATATACAGCCAAAACACGGGCATTCCCCCCTTATGTCAAGCTACAAAAGCTATATATCCATTTCAAAGGATACATATGGATTTTATAGAGAATATGTGTGGTACATAACAGTCCTAAAACAGAGATTGGGGAAACCTTGTTGCAGAAACTGGTCAAGATTGGCAAGCTTGGATGACACACGCGTGCGCAAAAACTATCAGGCCTTTGATAAGATTAACCCATACGGTGGGGGGATTACAAATCATTATTCAGACTGACAAATTAACTTGTGGAAAAGATCCTTGTCTGACGTTTTTCCTAAGTCCATGGGCAGGTGGAGAAGACCCTTCTGACAAATTTTACATTTGTGTCTCAACAACAATGACCATGTCTATGGAAAACTGTCAGAGATGGAAACACCCGGATCCGCCATAGTGAAATTGAAATCTGAGATGACCAGGGATGATGAATTCATTTCTGAAACAGGGAGTTCCCAAACAGGAGGTGGTAAGAAATAATTGGCTATTGTTGATGGAAAATGCAGCTATTATAATTCAAACCTGTATAACATGTATAGGGCGCGACCTCTCTTTAGAGTAGTACCCACGCAAATTACCCTTGATTGTGTAAGGGAGTTAGGGTTAGGGTTGATGAATGATAATGATAAAAGAAGATGTAAGCCAAAGTGTGAGAAATGAAATAATGTATACCATGTTCCAAGAGCAGCAAAGGACAAAGCTAACTTTTCAACACATGTTGCCTTTGATCATTTTACCAGCCTAATCCTTACAGGGCATGGTCCTAAACTGGGGGCGATAAATGAGACGTGGTGTGCCCGCATCCTAAAACAGACTGCACCCCTGATACCACGTTCTGACCTATGGTGGTGGTGTGGTGGAAATAAATTATACGACTCCTGCCGAAACATGGCAGGACTTTGTGCCTTGGGGTCACTGCTTTTACCAGTGTCTGTTTTTCCATCTACAGTGGAGGAGATACAATTGGCTGAAATCCAGTATGATGGTGGGTCCCTCCCGACGGCATCGATCGGTATGGAGAGAGGGAGATCCAACATACATTGATGCGATTGGCATCCCCGGGGCGTACCAGATGAGTATAAGTTGGCTAATCAGGTCGTAGCAGGTTGGGAGTCTATTTTTCTTTTAAGTACCCCAAAACAAAAATGTAGATAGGATAAATTACCTGCATTACAATGTCCAAAACCTTGGAAATTATACTGAACAGGGATTTGTGGCGATAAAGGAACGACTGGCAGCCACTAGTCTGATGGCGTTCCAGGATCGCATAGTGGTTGAAATGGTTCTTGAAGGAGCAGGGGGCGTATGCAATGTTTGAAAATGTTGCACTCAACAACACGTCCCCCACTGGGTCCCTCACCAGGGCCAACGATGGCCTGCAGACCCTAAACCGCAATATGAAAAAGCATCCTGGAGTAGAATTATCCGCTTGACAGATTGGTGGGATAAGGCCTTCGTACATACAAAGGTTTGGCCCTATCTGTTGTAATTTCAGTAGCCATTTTTGCTACGACTTTGACATTATGTGGGTGTTGTCTTATTCCCTGCTTAAGATCCTTGCTAAGCCGACTTATAACCACTGCGATTGCCCCTACAAATTCTAAATTGCATGAATTATATCCTCTGCTGATGAAACGTACTGAGGGGAGCAGTGAATTCCAGGAGCATGGTAATTCCGAGAATGAATTGGGCGAAAATGTTTTTTTTTTTTTCTTTTTCAGACCATTCGAACGAGTAGGGACTATGCGGGTAAAATAAAATCAAGGTTTGAGTGACTTAGTAGATGATGAATTTGGTCATACTTTTGTAAGATGCTTCTTATATTTAAGTGACCACTGAGGAGTCCGAGGAGAATCAATATGAAAAAAACCAAAAGTATGAATCTGATCCAGCTTTATTTGCGCGTGGTCAAACATAAAGGTACACGGTCGATTGGTCGCCGGTCTTTTGGTCGCGGTCTTTTGGTCGCGGTCTTTAGGTCGCCCGGAAGTTTGGTCGTCGTCTTTTGGGTCGCCGGTCAATTTATTAAATAGCAGATGGTGTTTTTATTGAAGCAGTCCAATGAACCTTCATCTAATCTAAAGTATTTCAACATTGCAAGTTCTCCCAGAGAGAATGAAGGTTCATTGGACTGCTTCAATAAAAACACCATCTGCTATTTAATAAATTGACAGTAGATGGCATCAGCCGATCAGGCGACCAAAAGACCGGCGACAAAAAAGACCGGCGACAAAAAAGACCGGCAACCCAAAAGACGACGACCAAACTTCCGGGCGACCTAAAGACCGCGACCAAAAGACCGGCGACCAATCGACCGCACACAAACATAAACCCCCAAACTCATGCTGACTATCGCTGGAGAAGCCCCATTCACCTTCAAGAAGCAAAAGCGGTTGATTTGAAGACGGTGAAGTCGTTTTTGATCTGATAAAAAAAAACTCAAATCAGCTATCGAAAAAACGGCTTATGTTGAAAAAATTGGTCATCCACAAAGCTGGACATCACAAAATGAGTTCAAATTTCGGAATAAACCCTTCAAAGGTTCTCACGTGACAGATCTTCTCAAATATTTGACATCTACTGGAAAGACATGCGCGAGTGTACTCCTTAGAGGGTTGGAAGAGTTCCTGCACACTCTCTACGGACTAAACATCCCCGGAAGGAAACGTTTGACAAAAGCAGACACCAAAGCATCATTTTTAAGTTAGTCATCGCCATAGAATTTTAACACGTCATTATAAGACTGCCTTCCTCCTGATTTTTTTCCTCTCTGGTTACGCAAACACTCAATAAATAATTCACCCATGAAACTCTTCATATTTCTTGGCAAATACGCCTGTCAATTTTGATATTCTCACGATATCTCGTACTTTAAATTACATTTTTATTTTATCACAGCAGCAGGGGAAATTTGCATAAAGATTATTGAAGACTTGTTTCTCGGCGCTCACTTAGTCAGATTTCATTTTAATACTTGAATGATAGCTATCGTTATAACTAGATACTAAATATTGCACAACGTCGATATAAAGTCATGTGTTTTTAGCCATGAAATAGCGCCACATTCTGTTTTTTCAAAGTACTGTTGAACCTCCTATGGTAGTAAGAATCAGCACACTCTACTCTTCCAGCGTCAGGAGGAAGAACTCAAACCTTATTGAACGCGCTCGTCTTATATAACCAGATACAAACAGGGCGTCTCTGCAATCCTCTGTCCTTATTTGGCAAACACGCACTGCTTTCCTGGGAAGATGTTTACAAGATTTGCGGGGGCTTACCTAAGCGACTTATACGAGTCCATTCTAGGGCATTAGACATCGCTTATATTATTCTGCATAACGGATTCATTTTGGCCTAATTCCACAATATTCACTCCTTTTGTAGTTTTTAACTACAAACCCAATATCACAGTTCGAACACATCACACAGTTCAGTTGTTTTTGACTTCCAATGCTGGTCGGTCCCGACAAATGTGACAGGAGCGATGTTTACACTTTATCGCCAACCAGAGGATTATTGTGCCTCTGTAAGACCAGCATCTGGGGTCCCTCGGTTCCTTTTCTTCGATCACCCACCGATGATCAGTACAGTGTCCGCTGGAAGGTCCCAGGTCAGGAAAGTTGTCCCTCATTATCTTGGGGTGGTAGCTTGGCACGCCACATGCAGAAGTTGGGCACTCGCTCCACCTCTTCCCCATCGCCAGCCTCCTGGACGGACGTTATCGCCCCTCTCCTGACTACCAGCGTCTATCGCCAAATGTGCGCTAGTGTACACGTAATAGATGTGACAGTGGCTATTATTGTCTTTAATCGAGTATACTGGGTAAAATGTGAATACTGCACTGTCATGACTAGTGTGAACCGTAGAATAGCGCTATAATGGCTAAATACTGCCATTGCTGAAGTTGTATATATCCGAATATATAATATTGGAATTTTGCCCCCGTAACTGTAAAACCATTCAGATTTTTTTATTTTTTGTTTTTGTTTTGTTTTAAAACTCGGTAAAAAAAAACAACAGACCCTTGGAAAAAGTTGCAGATGATTTTCACTGTATAGACACCATCCACCTTAGTGTTAGCATGAAAACATGCTTCTCTTTGAGCACCATCCACTGCACTTAGCCAGCTTGTAATGCTGTTGTACGGTGTGTTGGTAGCACTACAATAGTTTGAATAAAGAGGTTCTCAAAACATGTTACGTTTATTTTGTTCTCAATACGTAGCCGTGTCTAGTAATATCTGCTTGCTGATCCCACTCAGCAATCTTAGTGGTAAATAGTCACAGGTGCAAATCATTTAAATGTCAGTCTCATCACACCTCATCTGCCATCAAGATTATAAATCGATGTCCCCATTCTCCAAGAGATCTGAATTTGGAACCAGGTCAGGCTGTTCGTATACTACTAGTTGCGCCAGCTGTGCTTCTGCCACCTTGGTAACTGCAACTGTAGTCATCTGTTTTGCAATAGTTTTCATTAGTAGTTTCTTCAGAACGGGTATCACACAACAAAGCAAAAGGCATACAATCGTCAGAACGATTAACACAATTATTCCCATCCTTGCCAAACTAGCACCCCAATTTTGACCTTAGCAAATCGAATGACCACACGTCACGCCCCGTATTGTCTGTTACTTACTTGCGTAACTCATTCATTCTACCCATCGCTTCAGTAAATGTTCAAATCAATAAAAAAAATCAAATAGCCTTTATTGTTGTTATAGACAACTGCGTAAAACAAAATTGGTGGTGCTACTCCACAAAGTGCGTTTTCCCAGTAAAAACATAAATAAGTAATATAAAAATATAAAAAGCACGATTTGGCTGAGTATGATAATTTTGATCAAAATGCTTGAAAGGAATGAATTCCGACTATATAACAAAAAAAATCTGTCTAGAATATTTTCTTTGATTGCAGTTCACAATTTGAGTAAATCAATCAAACCAATCAAATCAAAAGCCTTTGTCATCATACACAGCTGCATATAACGAAATTGGTGGTGCTACTCCAAAAAGTGCATTTTCCCAGTAAAAACATAAATACAGTGGTACCTCGACATACGATCGTAATCCGTTCCGAGACTGAGATCGTATGACGAGATTCTTGTAACTCGAGCGGACGCTTCCCATTGAAATGAATGAAAAAAAAATTAATTCGTTCCAACCCTCTGAAAAAAACACCAAAAACAGGATATTGGATTGGAAAAAATGTTTTATTTCTTTTAATTCGCCATCTATTAACAAAGTAACACCTAACTAGTGGTTTAATAGTAATAAAATGTGTTTAATCTAACTAAAATTGGGCAGATTTCGCCGACGGGAGACAGAGACGTTTGGGGGCGTGGGGGGGTGGGGTTTCATTTTTTTCCCACGACAACGCACTCGTAAACAGAACAAACAAATTTAAATTAACTTGGATTAATATATACAGACACTCAAACATACGTTTAATGTAACTTTACACAAAACTGAATTCTAATTTTGTTGTCATCTTTTGTTACCTTCGTTTTCCGGGTTGTCGGTTTGCCACGCCTCCACCGTCACGTTCGCTATCGATGGGCTGTTTGCTGTTGTACTAGCAGCTGAGAAGCTGTTTATCTTCCAACCACCAGGCGAGACGGTTCACGATGAGCATTTCCATCGTTTTGCTAAGCGTAGAGGTGAGGGCGATGGGTCTGTAGTTTCCAACGTCCTTTGGTGACTTCCCCTCTTTGAGGAAAGGGATGATGGTGGCCACTCGCCAAGCTTGTGGACACCAGCCCTCTAGCCAGCTGGTGTTGACGATATGGAGTAGTTCGGGGAGGATGTTTGCCGGGAGATTTTTTAGAAGGTCCGGGGCTATGTCGTCGAGTCCAGCTGCCTTACCCGCTTTAAGTTGGGACAGCGCTGTCTGCAGTTCAGTATCGGTGAACGGGAGCTCGAGGACTTGTCGCGGTGAGCCGAGCAGTCTGCGGGTAGCTGTACGTAGAGAACGCACTGCTCATCTGCTCCGCTTGGCACTCTTGCGTCCGCTGACCGAGGCATATTCCCATTTAAATGCTGTTGCCTTGGCTTGGTCACTCACGTACTCCTTGTTCTTGTAGACCAGGGACTCGCCAGATTGTTGTGTTTTGGTGCCTGAGAGGGATTTTACTAAGGACCAGGCTTGTCCCGTAGATCTTGTCTCGGCGATCTTGGCGAGGTGTAAGCGCCATGCGTTTCTTTTCGCTTCAGTGGTTTTTTGTTTGATCTGTTGACAGAGTGCTGTCCATTCTTTCCTATTTTGTTGGAGGTCTCGACGTAGTCGATTCCTTTCGCGGATGAGGTACTTCAGGTCCTGTGTCAACCATGGGAGCTCCTTCTGGCGGATAACTTTGACCGGTATTGTAAGTGCTGCTGCCTCTTTCATGTGTTGCACTAAGAGGGAGAGTTTTTCCGGGGCTGTGGGTGCTAAGGAGATTAAGGGTAGGCGATCTATGAGGATGGTACGATACCTCTTCCAGTCAGCTTTCGAGAAGTTGGGTCGTACTCTTCTTTGTTGGCATTCGACACGGAGAGCACGGTTCCACCTAATCAGAATCGGTCTGTGGTCGGAGGTCATCTCGTCGATGGGTTCCCATTGCAGATGTTCGGCCGTGGTGGGGTCAGCGATCGTTAGGTCGGGGGCACTCATGCCTCTTCCTTGTTGGTATCTGGCAGTCGTGTCCAGACGCCGTCATTAAGGAGAGTTAGGTCATGGTCATCGACCCATTGATGGATTGCGTTACCCCTGGGATCTGTCTTGGCAAGTATATGGTTGGGTGGTGCGCGTTGAAATCCCCGCAGATCAGGCCATGCTCCGTGGGGAGCCGGTTTAACCAGGAGAAATCTTGGGGGGCTGGACAATAATCCGATGTCGCCGGGGGATGTAGGCGTTGACAAGTGAGAGGTGCCACCTGCGGGCGATGGGAATGTGGATATGCTGGAGTTCGAGGGGACCTGATGGGGACGCTGGAAGGATGGAGTAGGGGATGCCGCATCTCAGGTAGACAAGGAGACCCCCGCCTCGTCGCTGGTTTGTGCCTGAGCCCTCACGGTCTTGGCGAATCACGTTATAACAGTCGAGCTGAGGCGTCGGATCTTCGAGTCCCAGTTTTGTTTCCTGGAGGAGGAGGATGTCAATTTTTAGACGTGCCATCACCTCTTTCAGTTCGGTAGTCTTGGTTGCCAGGTAGTCACAGTTCCATTGAAGGATGGTGAGACCGGCTTTCCGTGCCTCCGGTAGATCGGCAATCCTATCAGTGGGTTGTTGAGGGTGGGAGGGTTTCAGGTTCAGACAGCTCTGGCAGCACCAGTTATTGTTCCTGCGAAGTATGGTTAAAGCGCGCCTGGTTTCAGGGGCGCATTTGAGGTGGAATCCACGTTTGCAGGATCTACATGTCAGGGGAGAGCGTGAAACGATTAATTTGTTATTACAGGTGGGGCAGTTTGCGTTTATAGGTTGGTGTATTGTTATGGCTGTTTGGTGTGTGGAGGATTGTTGTGTCAGGTGTGGTGAGCAGGTCGGGCATAGCCAGTTTGCATTAGTTTGGGAGCGAGGTAGTCCAGAGCAAGAGCGTTAGGATTTGTGGGGGCAGTTCGAGCAGGGGATGGGGGAGATGGTAGGGGAAAAGGAGATTTTGCAGACACAGCATTTTTCTTTCGGTCCCACGTAGGCTGTGCGCGGAAGTGACGGCACGACGGCATTTCCGGAACAGGATCCGCAGAGAAAGCCTTGATGACTCTTTATCTGGGTTCGGGTCAGGCCGCGACAGGTCCTGTGGAAATTTCGTCGGCAAGCGTTGCAGACCAGTGGGGTGAGGTCACGACGGATCGTCTTAGAGCATCCCGGGCAGGAAGGTCCCGGGTTCTCCTCGACGTCGCCTGCCTTTAGGAGGAGTAACCGGAGGTGTGGGGCAGGGCGGACATCTCCGGCTGGATGAAAAACATAGGGCGCCATGTTCCTGGGTGGCAGCTCTGGGTGGTTGTGTTAGATTCGCAGGCCACGGCGGGCGGCCTCTCGGGAGACACCTCGTGAAAGTTCCAACTGTTGTCTCCCCTCCGCTGCTCATAAAGACCGGCTCGCAACTCCCTCGTTGTAATGGCTCTGGTCGCAGCCGCTTTGAACGGCGCCTATGAGAGAGTTGCGACCAGAAATATTACAAAGAGGGAATTGCGAGCCAGTGCCGCTGATGTTCTTAGTAGCAGCGAACGAGAAGTACAGACGCTCCCCTACTTACGAACGAGTTAGGTTCCGAGCGATTGTTCATAAGTTGAATTTGTTTGTAAGTTGATTCAGTGCTATATTTTGTATTATAATTTATGTTTAAGGCCTATATAAGTATATTGAAGGTTTATATAAGTGCATTTGTATGTTTAAGGCTTGTATAAGTAACACGCATTGGTTTGTACTGAAAAAAACATTTAATAAAATGGAGAGAATATGTACAGTACTGTATAGAGAGAGAGATTTATGTATTAGAAACTGGCCGAAAGAAGCGATCTAACGACGATTGCACAGTTTTCTTCTTTTTTTCATCATAAATGATGCGGTAGCACTGTATGGCATCATTCAATTGATTTGCAAACTTTGTGCAACGTTCAATATTTGGGTCCTGCTGCTCGATCTTTCTGTTTATAAATGGTACTGACGGTCGAACGATTCAAGTTGTATATGTGCAAAGCTCACCACTCTCACGCGCATCAAGCTTCGTTATTATTGCCACTCGTTTCAAATGAAATGGCTTGCCTCTTCCTTCCAACTCCCTCAATAGAAGCCTTTCGCTTTTTACCAACCATATTCAATAATGGATGCATGAGATATTTAATGATACAAATGAAAAAGGTTCTTTCCACACTGGAGATACATTCACGCACTTCCGCATTGCAACGAAGAAGAAGGTAGATGCTGGGTGAGCTGAGCCCTCACAGCGCCAGGCGTCGGTATTAGCGGCGGAAAGAAGCATTACTCGGAAAAAAATACAAAATCGAACTTACGAACATTTTTCGACATAAACGCAATTTGCAGACATGTTCGTATGTACCGTTGTTCGTAAGTCGTATGTTCGTAAGTAGGGGAGCGTCTGTAATATAATACTCCTCGTATTAGATAATAAAAATAACAGGAAATGGAACAGCTGAGCTTACCCACGTATTGATTGTGGGTAATGAAGTTTCATTCTGAGAAAGAGTGCCATTGCCTATCGGCGTTGTGTGCACGAGTATACTTCATTACCCAGAAAGCCCTCTTTTTGCCCGCGCATGCACGTTGTGCGTTTCCTGGTCGATGCGTAGGAGAAACTCGTCTGAATTAATCGTTCAGTGCTCGTAGATATTGTTATACACGAAAGATATGCAAAACAGTGCCATGGCCACCTGGCTTGGTCGCATCACAAAATTTTGATCGCATGACGGGCGAATTATTCGATCGAAATTTCCGTCGTAAGACGAGAATATTGTATGACAAGCGGTCGTATGACGAGGTACCACTGTAAGTAATATAAAAAGTCATGTCCGGGCAAGGTGAATTCTAAAATATTGCACAATCTAAGATATTGCACATTGTTATGGCACACCCCGAAGTTATTGCACAGAAAGAATTGTGTGCCGTGTTATTGCGTGTTCAGAGCCCTGATTACTGTGGGAAAAACTGTCCCCAAGTCTATTTGTCCGTGTTTTCTGAGACCTGTGGCCTCTGCCAGAGGGCAGCAGCTGGAACAGGTTGTGACCAGGGTGGTATGGGTCCCTAACAATGTTCAACTCTGCTGAGGTTGGTTGGTTGGTTGGTAGGTCACCCAGGCGCCTGAGGATTACCCTCAGCAGCGCTAGAGCTGTCACTGGAACGCGGATTAGTTCATCCAGGGGGTAGCCGGAGGTGTGGGGCAGTGCGAATATCTCCGGCTGGATGAAAAACGTAAGGCGCCACGTTCCTGGGTGGCAGCTCTGGGTGGTTTTGTTGGATTCGCAGGCCGCGACGGGCGGCCTCTCGGGAGACACCTCGTGAAGGTTCCAACTGTTGTCTCCCTCTGCTGAGGTAGCGAGGGCTGGCAATGTCATCAATTGAGGGCAGAGAGCAGCCGATGATCTTCTGGGCGGTATTGATCACTCTCTGCATGGCTTTTCTGTCTGCTGCCGTGCTTCCAGCGTACCACATTGTAATGCAGTATGCCAGGATGCTCTCCACAGTGGCTCTATAGAAGGTTACCAGAAGCTTAGTGTCCAAGTTGTTCCTCCTGAGTACCCTCAGGAAATGGAGTCGTTTCTGGGCCTTCTTCACCACTGCCGTGGTGTTGGTAGACCAGGAGAGCTTGTCCATGACGTGGACCCCCAGGAATTTGAAGGACTTCACCCTGTCTACGCATACGCCCCGCATAGGAGTGGGGCCGGATCTGTGTTGCGTTTACGAAAGTCCAGGATTATTTCTTTAGTTTTCGTGGTGTTTAGTGTGAGATTGTTCACCAAACACCATGAAGACAGTTTGTTGACCTCATCTATGTAGGCAGACTCATCCCCCTGAGATGAGTCCGACCACAGTGGTGTCAACTGCAAATTTGATGATGGAGTTAGAGTGGTGGGTCGGTGTACAGTCGTATGTGTACAGGGAGTATAGAAGAGGACTCAGTACACAACCTTGAGGGGAGCCAGTACTCAGTGTAATGGAGGAAGAGAGGTGGGGACCAAGTCTAACAGTTTGTGGACGGTTGGTTAAGAAGTTCTTAATCCAGCAGCAGATGGAAGAGGATAGTCCAAGGTGGGAGAGTTTGTCAGCCAGAATGTCCGGAATTATAGTGTTGAAGGCTGAGCTATAGTCAATGAAAAGCATCCTCACATAGTTCCCCTGGTGCTCCAGGTGGCTCAGTGCTGTGTGTAGAGCTACGACGATGGTGTCCTCAGTGGACCCGTTAGCTATATAAGCAAACTGGTTCCTCCCCTAGCAGCATTCTTAGGAATGTAAGTACAACACTGATCTCCAATCATATGACAAACTCCCCCTTTCTCAGCCAAAATCCGATTCTGCAACATTATCCTAGATGTTTCATGCAACTGTTCGCCGAGCGCCATGAGGGCTTCATCTGTATAGTTAATGAAACTAAATATATACATAATTAAGCTACTCTGTATTTTTATTGGGAGTAATCCAAAGGAGTATGAACTCTAACCCTGACTTAATTTCACCTCTAGCTTTGAACACCTCGGGAATATTGCCCTATTGAGTCTATATAAACACGAGAGTCAAGAACGTAGGAATGTCAATATGGTCTGAGTCATTTCCGGTGTCGTCTAAGCTATAGTCATCATATACTGCAGTTGGGTCAGTCGTTGGTGCTGTTACCATCGCTGAAGTCACTACCGGAGTCATTGTCACATTTGACGAATATATTTTGATAGGCACGTCATTTGCCCTTACAGTCGTAGCCCACATTATAAGCGCCTGATTGAGGTTGCTGAGTGGCATAAGCTGTGAATAGCATAGCATTATCAGCCAGAAGTAGCTTAAGTATACGCCTCATTGGCTGCGTTGATATCTGTGACCCTGCTTGATCATCAAGATCCCTTAAAAGAGATATTTTGCCTTCTGTTCGATTCCCTTTTGACCTGTTCACTATTAGGCGGAAGTCATAATTCATTAACCTTCAATGTGGCTTTACCTTTACACCCACTTCCCACTGGCTGGGTTTCTCCAGTATCAGTATACTACACTGCTCTGATACCCAGTCCGAGGGTTTTTGGTATGGTGTAAAGTCTCTTCCACATAAACGGCGGGTCTCTATTAAGACAGTTATCGAACGAATATCTTCAAAACTTCCCACTTGACTTGCCTCAACTTTAACAGTCCATAGTTCCGCACCCTTCTCCACACCTCTAAATGCCAGTCTTGGTGCTCGTGTATTGGTTGTAAGCTGCGCTTTTACCTCATGTTCAACCTCACTAGTCGGCCTTTTTACTGTCCCTGTGGGCTGGGTGGCTGGTGTCAAAATCACCAGCACCCGCAGCACGCAGATCAGGAGGTGAATCCTTAACACCTGGTTCCTCATTCGGGCTGTCCGCGCTGCTCCTTGATTTTTGATCCCGGTGGATGCACCTTAGTACAATGGTTGAGGTGGTTCCACGTCGTGCTTCCTTCCACCTGGACAGCCGTGGGTGTTGCTCAGACCACCTTGTAAGTACCTTGTCATCTTGGCTCGTGCCACTTTCACTTGTATACCTTACCAGCATGTACCTTTTTCTTTGCATGGATTTGATCATGTCTACGTAATCTAAAACAAGATGTTTGAACGGGTCTTCTGGAACTTGTATGGCGACTAATATCCTTGTTGCTTAATTTGTCTCACAACTTCCTCCCCGTGCGCAATGATCTAAATTGTGCACATCTGAAATCAGTATTGTAAGCAATGAGACTGCTGCTACAACAACCCTTTGTGCAATATCCACAAACCTTTCTCGTCCTTTGTCGCACCTCTCTGCTGCCACAAACTATGTTCACTTAGCCCTGCCTTCTGATGGATTATCACAATATCATCCGGTGTCCAAACCGGTTCTATTGATACCAATGGAGCCAAATCAGTGACCTGGCTTTTCGCCGCCAATTTTACTGCTTCGTCAGCTGCATTTTTTTACTTGCACAATGTCATCGTTACCTTTCTTATGTGCTTGAACTTAATAACGGCAAGTCTGTTTGGTTGCATCATGGCTCAGATTAAATCAACTATCTGCTTGAGGTGATGTATCGGCAAGCCAAAACTTTTCCTGAATCCACGCTGCTTCCACACCGCTTCAAACAAATGACACACACCATGCGCATACGCCGAATCTGTATACACGTTTGCTACTTTTCCTTTGGCCATCACACATGCTTCAGTCAATGCCTTTATTTCAGCTAGCTGCGCGCACCATGGCTGATCTCAACTCTGCCTTTATTGTCGTGAAATTGCCACCCTCCTGCTTAATAACTACAAATCCAGCATGATTGCCAAGATAATCTTTACAACAGAATCCATCCTATGTTACTTCTGCATTGTGCAAGGGAGTAGATTCCAAATCTGGTCACAACTTTGTATATTTCATTGGCTCCAATATACACTCACAGGCTTTTTTTACCGTCGGACACCTCTTGATCGTGATATCTGGGTATGACAACAGCGGCAAGTATTGTGAGCATTGAGCCTGGGTTATTACAAATCGACTCTAATTGACCAATTCTGAAATTCTATGATGCGTATAGATCACTACTGGATACCCCATTGTAATTGTCAATGCCTTGCCATATGTACCACTTTGTCCAGCTTCGTGCTATAATAAGCTTTAGGCTGTTTTCTCCAACCACTGCACGTCTCTTGCTTGAAATCATAAAGCAGCCTCTCGTGGCCTGCCCAACTGGCTGTCTCAAATGCTCATATCTCAAAATATGTCTCGTATCGCAAGGTAAATATTTGCTCGGAATTTTACTCGTATCTCAAATTCCTCGTATGTCGGGGCACTCGTATGTCGAGGTATTACTGTATTGTTTCCCTTGGTATGTGAACGCAAACAAATGTCGGGAGTCTTCATGTAACGGCACACTAAAGGCTGAGCACATTTAAAAAATTTAGCCTCGGGCGGAACATTCGTTAGTAGGGTATGTGGGTTTGGTACCTCGACAGGCCCTTCCTGAATGATATCATTCACTGCCCTGGTAGTCTCAATCAACACACCTGCACAAATTTTCTGGAAAGTGTTTTAGCATGTCTTGCTTTAAATCATTCTCACCTTCGCTGATTTGCAACATCTGCTGCATGTCATGGGGACCAACCATAACTTCTCTTGGTTTTGAGACCATATAATTCATGCACAAAATCTTTATCTTTGTCCCCTCTGGGGACACGATAATTAACAGATTCTCCATTGCTTTGCATGTTACTTGTGATGTGTTTTTCATCACACTGAAGGTGTAAATATTTTGTGTGCGGAGAGTTGAGATAAGACTTGAGGGGCAATCACGTAGAGTGGAACTGACTAGTATGTGGGACAATGGAGAGTGTATATCTGGGGGCGTGACAACCCACCCCTCCCTTCACGGAGGTTTTAGGATGAGGAGAGGAGGGTGTTTATTTTTTTATTTTTTCTGTGAGCATTGCATTCTTTTGAACTGTATTGCTCACTTGAGGAGAATTTAGATTAACCCTGTGAGTACGCAACCACTGACTAATGTGTTTGAATTGAAATCATTTTGTCTCAACAGTCCACTTGATTTATTAACATTAAAGCTAGCTGATTTTGTCTAATAACAAATCTAACATTTATTATACTTATTGCTCTTTCAAGCTTGGAAGTCAGTATGCCGAAGGACCCGAGGGTGAGCCGACATCTGGTGAAGACCGTGGCCACGACATTTAAGACCCTTTTAATGGGCTGGACTTTGGCTCTGCACCTAGGTACTGAAGGATGATGACTTATTTAAAAGAATTGAAGACATGTTTGGAGAGTCCATGTGAATGTGTCCATTCATGAGTGTATTATTGTGTTGCGTGTGCTGCCAGCTTAATAAAATGAGAAAAAGGTACACCTGCAGATAAAAGTAAATTCAGCGCAAAAGGAAAAATATATTGATAAAGGTAGTTAGAAAGAGAAAAAAAGAATACATACGCTGACGTGATATTTAAGTTCCGGATATGCAAAGTTGAGCGGTATTGCCGTGTTGCTCCACCTTGATTTTTTTTGTTTTTTCAGCTTCGCGAGATCCAAAAACAATATATTAACTTTTTAGGCCTGCTCTTCATATTGGTTGCCATTGACAATGATGGACATCCGATGTAACATGATGTAACACTGAATTTCATCCAAATTCTAACAGAATCACAAAAAACGTTGAAAAAAACCCACTGACGGGGCTAACTCATGAACTGGGAAAGATTTGGAGAATTTTTGGATGCAGAAAAAATTCGGTTGGAATTTCCATGCTGACAAAATTCAAATGTGTATAATATATAAATAAATATATATATATATATATATATATATATATATATATATATATATATATATATATATATATATATATATATATATATATATATATATATATTTTTTTTTTCTGGTTGGTATCTTCTTTAGCAGAGCTTGTATTGTGCCACTAACATCTTCAGGCTCCAGCACTTTTTTTTAATTTCAAAATGGATGTCCTAATATATGCTAAAACCACCCAAAATGAGGGATCTTTCTATTAATTATATATATATATATATATATATATATACATATATATATATATATATATACATATACATATATACATATATATATATATATATATATATATATATATATATATATACATATATATATATATATATATATATATATATATACATATACATATATATATATATATATATACATATATATAGATAGATATATATATCTCTCTACTGTTCTGTATAGCCTGCAAGAGAAAACATTTTATCCCAATTAGCATGCAACATTTTTTATATACTCAGTGTAAACTTTTCGCCAGCACAGGTGCGCGCGCGGCCATTTCGATCGTCGTCGTCACTTGTATAGACATGAACAAATATGTTCACCCAATTGGCATGCAATTGATAGATTTTAACATTGGGTGACAAAATGTCCGGGTCATTTTCATTTAACAGTGCTACTTACGGTCAATTCGCGGTCGTTTCGTTCCGTCGTCAGTCTGTGGAGATATGTCGTGGCCGCCCAGAATAGAATGAAGATCGTTCGTGGTAACCCGGATGTAGATCTTTCGTGGCACCCGGATGTCCGGTGGAAATATTTAATCCAAACATTCCCACTTTTATTTGCTTAATAAAATAATAGTGTGTTAAATGAGTGCTCTTATTGATATTTTGATATTAGATATTTAGATATTAAACTTACTCTCCCTCATGATTACAATTTTGAGAACAGTAAACTCTCTGTCAACAGTAGATATTTAGATAATTAACTCATTCTCCCTCATGATTACAATTTTGAGAGCTGGTTTCAACAGTAAACTCTGTCATAATTTGAACCTGTTCTACCAAACATCCATTCTACCAAACGTCCGGCGACCAAACGTCCGGGCGACCAAACGTCCGGGCGACCAAACGTCCGGGCGACCAAACGTCCGGGCGACCAAACGTCCGGGCGACCAAACGTCCGGTCACGGTGCGGATCAGCTTGAAAGAGTGATTTTGCATATTTCACCTCAGTCTCAGTCTGTAGAAGGTCCCCACCTTGTGGACTTCCTATATGTGACTCCAGTTTCTTTACCTAGATCTACAATGTCTTCTGTGTCTGTGCTTGCTACTGTCTTACCACTGCAACCGAGGGAATTTCCCGAATATGGGATGAAATAAAGTTCTAATGCTCAAATATAGTAGTAAGAATAAGCACACTCTTACTGCTTAGGAGCAAGAAACCCATTCTTTATTGCAGAGAAAGAGCCCGAACTTTATTGAACGCGCTCGTCTTCTATAGCCAGGTACAAGCAGGGCGCCTCTGCAATCCTACGTCCTTATTTGGTGAAGACACACAGCTTTCCTGGGAAGATGTTTATAAGATTTGCGGAGGCTTACATAAGTGAGTTATACGAGTCCATTTAGGGGATTAGACATTGCTTATAATATACTGTACAACGGATTCATTTGGGCCTAATTCCGCAATATTGTTCACTTGATCACCTGGCTACACCAAGCTGCCAGTCAGTTACTAAGATTCGGGAACTCTGCTTTTCTCCTGCACATAGATAGCTCTATGTATAGCAGTTAGCTGTGTTTTAGTTCATTTTACAGCTGCTCCTGAGGGGGGCCTTTATAGTGTCCTCTCAACTGCGTTGCAGGCATGGATCGACCCGTAAGCATTTCATGCGGTGTTAGATGGGTAATCCTGTTACCGTATTTACTCGCATATACGCCACCCACGCGTAGAAGCCGCACCCTTAAAATTGCCTTAAAATTGTTGAATTTGACTATTTCTGCGTATAAGCCGTCCCCGGATTCACAATTTTCACTTCCATATCCACGGTTTTAATACTTTGAAGGGAAAAGCTTAAGAAAAATCATCGCACGTGGTATTTCTTAGATACTGTATGAACAAAAGCACATTATTAGAGTCAATATCATAAAGAAGTTAATATGCCTGTTTGTAAATCCAAAATAGCAAATTATTCAGTTCGAATAAAAGAAATGTCTGTCTTGATGAGAACCTGATGCTTTTTGACACAAATTACAATTTTCTTATCAGAAGTTTAAGATGTTGTGGCAGCCATATTGCTTCTAATGTCAAAATTTCTCGATTCTTTTATGGTTCATATTACTGCAATAGTTGTCACTATCGAACAAGAAATTAAACAAAAAAATCTAAGTGGAATTTTGTTTTATATCAAAATCACAAAGGCATAATCATGCAGCTAAACCTCAATTCAAAAGAGAATTCACATGACTGGTATATACAAGAGGTGTCCGTAGCGATCTATTTTTCACCAGCTCTGTGGGTGGGTGCAATAATAGCATGAGATACGTACACATTGCACCAGTATCAAGGTGGATATTTTAGCGATCGACCGCAGGACCTTCGATCAGCCTAAACAACAATTGAGATGTGCTGACATGTTAAAGGAGCACATATATCAAGGCTACTCGCGTCTGGCCTGTCAGAGCACATTTAACCGGGCAAGACGGCAGCGCCCTAGGTAAGATGGCCGCGCCCCGAGCGAGCAGTGACGGGTACAAATGGTTTTTTTCACGTTTTATGCAAGATATATTTTTTTCTTGAATTTCATAGATGTCAAAATAAATGTAGTTTAGCCTTTTATCTGTTCGCATTTTCTCTATTTTGAAATAAATGACCGCATCGGTCGCATTGTCTTGCGAGATGGCGCAATGGCATCATGGTGTTATGGCCTTGGCACGTCTTTTTATGCACATATAAGCCATACCCTCGATTCAGTTACCATTTTCTTTGTCCGACAAATGCGACTTATATGCGAGTAAATATGGTAGTTTGCATGCGATAGCTCATTAGCGCGAGTGGTAGCACATTCACCCAGTTCAGCTTTGTGCTATCACATATTTCCGGGAAAGGTTTGCCACAGTTCCCAGTTCTCTGCATTTGTGGATAATAGCTCTGACAGTCTTTTTTCACATTTCTTCTTGAATTTCTTTGGATCGTTGCATGACTCTGATCTTGCAGCCTACTTCACTAAGTCTTACACATTCTAATAAAGTGTTTTCTTGATTCAACACGTAGTGGTAATCAGGTCTACGTGTGGCCTGTGAAATTGAACTCAGCTTTCCTACAATTGTGATAAATTGCAATTATTTTGGGATTAAACAAAGGGGGCAATTACTTTTTCATAGAGGACCAGACACGTTTGTAATTTTTCTGCCTTGATAAATAAAAACATCATTTAGAAACTGAATTTTCTCTTTCCTTGGGTTGTCTGTGTCATATGCAAATTCATTTGATGGTCTGAAACCTGTGTGTGTGTGATAAATATGCAAAAAACACAGAAATCGGGAGGCAAATACTTTTTTACGGCACTGTACATGCACACCCACTTTAATAAAGTCTTTGATTTTCAACTTATTGGTAACTTATCACCTAACAACTTGCATTGTAGCTGAGAAAAGAAATACAACCTGTTTTTAGACACATTTAAAACTTAGCTATCTGATATTGATATTGTAATCAACATTGATGTTTGTAGATGTGTATAAAATAGTGTGCCCAACTGTGCCCTCCCCTTACGCACAAACAAACACACACACACAATCAACCCCACAAACATGGTAATTAGTTTAAACAAATGTATGTATTATCTTTTAATCAAGTACACTATATGTACAACAACAAACTATAACACTATAGCAAGCAAAGATTCTATCTAATTAAAAAATATTGTAATCATGTTCAGTTAAAAAATGTACGAATGTAAATTGGAATTTTTTTACATAGCCATTCATGGAAAATAGCTTTTAGGTTATTAAGAGAAATGCATTTAGACTGGTTAACATTCAAATAAACAAACTTTTATTTGCAAAAACCAACAGTAAACTTCATGCAGACTGATGCTCCCAGAAGCTTGGACAGAGGAGCCTGTATTTTTCACAAAGTGATATGTTAGGAAAAAATGTGACACTTGCCAAATGTCTTGACAGATAAAAGTAGCTCTTTTGAAAGTCCTGAAGGGGAACCACAAGGGCTATGAAGACGAAGCTTGGGCTTCTAAAATGCCAGTCAACTGCCAACTATTGAATAAGACGAGAGAAAATTCTCAATGCTCAGACACAAAATTGGAATAAATTTCAATGGAATTACCAATCACAATACAATGCATAATTGGATGTATGTATTTACAACAATGTATCTACTATGGAATCTGTAATGCATCATTATGCCACATCACAAATAAGTGCTTTACTACAGTAATCCCTCGAATATCACAGCTTCAACCTTTGGGGTTTCACTACATCACAAAGGTTTTTTCTGGGGGAATTTTTTTTATTTTGTAAGTTCAAAAATGTAAAAATCCACGCTGAAACTCGCAAGCGGAAGCCACTCCCTTGTCCTTCGCTTACTACTATGACTCAGCACTGAAGTAAAAAAACAAAAACAAAAATATTTTTAAATAGGGGTGACCCTACTTTGCGTTTTTTTGTTTATCGCGGCCATGTCTGGTCTATATTAACCGCGATAATCAAGTGATTACTGTGTCTAGTGCTAGGGTGGTCCGGTGGAGCGAGTGGTTAGTGCGTCGGCCTCACAACCCTGGGGTTCTGGGTCTAATTCCAGGTCACGTCCACCTGTGTGGAGTTTGGATGTCCTGCGTGGGTTTCCTCCAGGTACTCCGGTTTCCTCCCACATTCCAAAATCATGCATGGTAGGCTGATTGGACACTCTAAATTGCCCCTAGGTATGAGTGTGAGTGTTCATGGTTGTTTGGCTCTTGTGCCCTGCGATTGTCTGGCCACCGATTCAGGGTGTCCCCCGCCTCTGGCTCGGAGTCAGCTGGAATAGGCTCCAGCACCCCCCTTACCCTAATGAGGATAAAGTGGTTCGGAAAATGAGATGAGACTATATAGTGCAAATCAAGGTTTTGGTAAACACTCACTTAAAAAAAGCACATGCACACACGATTATAGAAGTCAACCACAATGCAACAAATACTATTGTTTACTCTATTTTTACACCTATTTCAATTCATTGTATCTACAATTTTTAAAACATATTGGATTAAGTTTCCAAGTATGACATTAAAATACCATATATGTGAAAGAAATCGTTGCTTCCTGGTCATTCACTTGATACTATATTGTTGAATCCTTTCAGATTCTGATATTCTTTACAGCAAGAAATGCTGATAATAAACATCTAGTTTGGTTCCCCCCAACCCACGTTTCCTCTCGAGTAAAAGTCATTTGATGGCAAACAAGATTAACCATTTATCACCATGTTGCCTCCCCTGACTTCTAACAAAAAAATTGGCTGGTACCGTATTTTCTCGATTATAACACGCAGATTTTTGCTATATAATTAATTCCAATAGATGGGGTGCGTGTTATAATCAATAACTAAAATAAATTACAAATTTTCGATCGAAAAAAGCTTTGTCAAACTCACTTTGACGCACGGATTTTACGTCATCTCGTAAAGCCGATCGAAAATCGGAAAGCCGAGACCACCACTGCCCCCCTCTAGCCTCGTACTCGTCTCAGTTCACCCTCTCTCAGTTCAGTTTTGGACATTGTACAAGCAACATGGCATCAAAACGAGCAAGTTATACCGCAGCGTTCAAAAGAAAAGTCATCAAAGTGGCAGAGGAATTGGGCAACAGAGAAGCTGGAAGAAAATTCGATATTAGTGAAGCTAACATCCGTGGTTGGAGGAAGAAGAAAGACTCATTATTGAAAGAAAAAGCAACAGCAAAAGCATCAGGACGTGGAAGAAAAGCAATGTTTCCAGAGTTAGAGAAAGAACTTCATAAAACGATTGCTGAGAGAAGAGCTGCAGGGTGTGCCATCAACACAGTCGAGCTGCGTATCCTCGCCCTGAAAATCATGAAAAAAACCAACAAGGATTCCGGCTTCAAATCGTCTGCATGTTGGTGCTATAAGTTTATGCAACGGCACGACCTATCTGTAAGAAAGAGAACGTCAATTGCCCAAAGGATGCCGGAGGACTACGGGAAATTTTAGGTGCGCACTATATTCGATTACTGCGTTTTTCCAGATGTTTTTGGCCCAAAATTACCTGCGTGTTATTTTCGAGTGCGCGTTAAATTCGAGAAAATACGGTACTTCACACAATTGCACACATAACAACAAGCCTTCTTCCTGTGTATTGAATGAATGAGTTAATCACAATGAGCGTTGAACTGTGATTCATTAGAACTTCTAATGCATTTTTCATTTTACATCCGAAAGCTAAGTTAGTGCATACCTGGTGTGAGCAATGTGACAGAAAGTTAATACAATTTCCTTATCAACTATAGGAGAATGGGTTCACATACGACTAGGTGTAACGGGCACAAAAAGGTAAATAAACCTGCCGCTGCCATGATTAGCATTCAGAGTGAAAATAGGATGTCAAATTATTAATACTCACAGATGATTTGTCATAATACTGGATTCCTCTCCTCACATTACTGGGATTGCTTGCACACTCACCTTGCCCTAACCAACCTATCTTCCCTCCTTCCCATCTTCCTTTCCCATAAACAACCACAAGACACGAGGCACAATAAACTCTTAAGTGTGCCAGTGTGATGGTGACTGTGATAGCCATTACTGTATTAATGTGTGTTATTAAAATGTTGAATTTTCTTTTATCTTTATTGTACACTCTTTTCTTTCCCTCACATAGTTGAACTCATTGGAGAAGGCATGGGCTGATCACGAATTGTGTGAGTGCTAATTCAACTGTCTTAAGTGATGCACGCGATATAGAAAAAAAGACAAGTGGTGCAGGAGTGGACGGAGTGCGCTACCACCTGGGGCACGCATGCTCGGGCTATGTACTATAAAAAGAGTGAGCCTCGACCATTAGAAAAAAAGATGGACTTGTTCATGGCAGTAGCAGCACTGCTTTGGAACTTTATCACCTCATACTATCGCGGCTGGACGACATTCGCAGAAGAGAAGAACAGCACATGAAGAGGCCATCATGGAACAGAGACTTCTCCAAGTGCTCAGAAGCCCAACGTGTATGTAACTTTATCGGCCAGGGTGGAGCCTGTCTACTTCGAGAAAGACCCACGTCAACTTGGTTCCTGGTGGAAAGGATTTTTTTTTCTTTTCTTCATTTGTGCTGTCCACCAAGCTTTGTGGGGTATTGCGTACACAAATGAGTATGATTTGTAATAATTTTGTGAGCATGACTTCCAGATAAAAGGGAAACGGGGAAATTGTGTTTTGTGCTTTTGTCATGTTCTGCCCCAACTCGTGACACTGACACATCCATGAACTTTCACAGCTGCTTGTTAAGAGTCGTTCCTTTGATGTTGAGACTAAAGCGGCTTGCGACATGCGTACATCCATGGAGCTTTTGGACGGGACCTAAGTCCGAATCGTGCCAAAATGTTATTGCGGCCTGTTTTTGAACGGGCTGAAGTCATTCCATCCAAACGTCATGTGAAGGGGCCTCCGAGTGTATGCTTAAGCAAAGCGCACAGGATATCATCTGTGGTGCCGATACATAAATGAGCACTTTATACAGCTGCTGTTAAGAGTCGTGTGTTTGATGTTGAGACAAAAGAGACTTGCCCTGTGTAGGCTTCATTTCGGCACCCTATGATGATAATGAGACGCGTCTCGGCTACCTTACACCGAATTCAGTGTTGATCTAAAGTCGGTGGTGGCCAACCCGGTCTTCGAGAGCCCCTATACGGTCTGTTTTCCATATCTCCCTCCACCAACACACCTGAATCAAATAATATGGATCAGTATAAAGCTTCTGGACAGCTTGCTGATGAGTTGATCTTTTTATTCAGGTGTGGTAGAGGAGGGAGATATGGAAAACAGACTGTATAGGGGCTCTCAATGACCAGAGTTGGCCACCCCTGATCTAAAGCATCCAATGAGTCCACAAAAAACGAATACGCAAAAAGTTAAGTTGAGAGGGGTGATCCTACTTGGCGGTTTTTCGATTAAATCCACATTATCCGCGAAATTCAAGGGAAAACTGTAATGCACCAAAATTAAAAAAGACAGATACACAATAACAGCGCATTCTCAATCTATTAAGTGGTAGCAGCAGATGAGGGGTTCATGTCAGGATTCAAGCTTGGTTGATTTCAGAGCATTTCTGTATTATTTTGTCAGTTTGCCTTGGACAACTGTTCATTCATGCAATTGGTGGTTGTGTTCTTCTCCAGCTTGTCTGAATCTCCTTTATTTTTCCTTTCTTTTTCTCGAAGTCAGCGGTATTCAATCCCATGTTTTCAATCAAGGTGAGCTGGCTGTCCCATCTCTCACAACCTGTGCAATTCAAAGATAGAAAGAGTCAGGGCAGCACACCTCAAACCCTGACGGAAAAATCCTCAAAATCTGGATCCAAATTATAATTAACATGATGAAGATATAAATTCACATTCATATAGAACTAAGACCACAAAAAATACTATCTTTGATAACCTGGTGATTTTACCAAGGCCTAATTACATGGATAAACATGCATTTTGTGTAGTCATACAGTGGGGCAAAAGAGTATTTAGACAACCACCAATTGTGCAAGTTATCCTACTTGAAAAGATTAGAGAGGCCTGTAATTGTCAACATGGGTAAACCTAAACAATGAGAGACGGAATGTGGGGAAAAAATCCCAGTAAAAACCATTGTTTGATTTTTAAAGAATTTATATGCAAATCATGGTGGGAAATAAGTATTTGGTCAATGCCAAAAGCTCATCTCAATACTTTGTTATGTACCATTTTTTGGCAATAACAGAGGCCAAACATTTTCTGTAACTCTTCACAAGCGCCGAGAAATACAATAAATCAAAGGCTACAAACGACAAGAAGGGTCCTCGTGCATGCATCCAACATTGGACGGAACAGAAAGCACAGCTCGACGCTCAGTTGAAGGCATCTTCGTCTTCAATATCATCAACCAAGCGACTCCAAGGTGCCGGACACCCTTTGAAGGACAATGATTTCGACGAGAAGCTCATCAGCTGGTTTTGTCAGCAACGTCAGAGGAAGCTCCGCTTCAGCCGCACGATAATCCAGAAAGAAGCGCTCACTTTGTCGACCGACGAAAATTTCAAGGCGAGTAATGGCTGGTTGGAAAAGTTTTTGCTTCGCCACAACTTCGTCTCACGCCGCCCGACGAATACGTGTCAGAAAGAGCCGGAGGAGTACGCTGAGAAGATCGTGAATTACTGATTGTTCGTCGAACAGAGCCGTCGCACCTCCAACTATACATACATCTTTGCTGCCGACGAGACGGCCGTTTACAGGAATTACTCGAGCAGTCTCATCGTTGAGAATAAGGGAGTCCGAGAGGTCCCTGTGAAGACTGGTGGTCATAACAAGTTACACGTTACTGTCATGCTGACCGCTCGATCCGACGGATTTAAATGCTTAAATCCTACTCAAGAACAAGCAACCAATTAAGGAGATTGTCACCAAGTTAAAGAATACGCTCCATCTTTGTTGGGTTGGCCGCTCCTTCAATGCCGATCTGACTTCTGAGTTTCTGCAGAAGATCATCGGTTCTTCTATGTTTGGCAAGTGCCTTACTGCCTGGGATTCATACCGTTGTCACATTAGCGATGCCACCAAGACGCAATTGAAGAAGCTCTAGATTGATGTGGCCGTTATTCCAGGAGGCTGCACCAAATTTATACAGACCCACAACGTCTAGTGGGCCAATGTCCGACAGTTCTACGAGAACTAGATGTTGCACGGCAAGAAGAGCTACACCAAATCCGGCAACATGCGAGCACCATCAATTGAAGTTTATTTGAAATGGATTGTCGATTCTTGGGATAAGCTGCCGAAGGATCTAATCATTTAGTCGTTCAAGGGATGCGGACTGGCCAACGCTCTCGACGGCTCAGAGGATTGCCAGATCTATTTTTTCAGGTCAGACGGCCCGATTCAGACTGGTTTGCAACTTCTCCAGCAAGCGCGAGCCAATGCTGGCGACGATGAACGTGAACTTACTCAGAAACTTGACGCTGATGCGGAATGTGATGTGAATGACGAGGACAGCTACAACAGCAACATGTAACTTTATTTTCACCAGTGAATTTGTAGTTACTTATCAGTAATCACCTTGTATTTGTGCCTTTTGTTAAATAAATATGTATATGTTACCTGGTTTCTCTTTTCATCCATAAAATGGACCGCATCTCAAAATTCTCACCAGCTAGTCGAAAAATAGAGCGGCACCCTTTAAGTGAACGGCACCTCTAATTGTACGGAACTACGGGGGAAAGTTTGTAAAATAAAGCGGCATGCCGTTGAAATAGAGGTTTTACGGTGTGTGTGTGTGTGTGTGTGTGTGTGTATGCATGTATGCATGTATGCATGTATGTATGTATGTATGTATGTATGTATGCATGCATTCATATATGTATATATGTATATATATATATATATATATACATACATATACATATATATACATATACACGCGCACATGCACACATACACACACATATATACATATACATATATATATATATATATATATATATATATATATATATATATATATGTATATATATACATGTATATATATGTGTAACCACAGTTGTGGTCAGAAGTTTACATACACTTGTGAAGAACATAATGTCATCACTCTATCAGAGAAAAATCAGAGTTGTACAAATAACTGGAAACTCAAGAGAGCCATGACATTATGTTCTTCACAAGTGTATTTAAACTTTTGACCACAACTGTACATGAATATGAATGCATTGTGTGGCGTATGGTCCGAGCATTGAAAGACTGACCCTCTACCTCTTCAAATTCTGCAGCAATGACAGCAGCACCCATTTGCCTGGTTTCAAAAACAACCTCTGGATATGATGCCAAGTGGGCACACTCAACTTCTTTGGTCGACCATGGCGAGGCATGTCCTGAGTGAAACTTTTCCTCTTGAAGCGCTGTATAGTGACAGCCACAGAGCTGCAGCTCAATTTCAGGGTGTTATCTTCTTGAAGCCTAGCGCAGGGGTCGTCAACCCAAAATGTTGAAAGAGCCATAATGGCCGGAAAAAAAAATGTCTAGACCCTCCCAAAAATTTAAATCATTATATAAGTCTTATAATAATGGCAACACGTGCTGTATGTATCTATATATTAGTCTACTATCAAAATGACTAAGTTGGCTACAAATACGTCATGAGCATTTATGATTAAGTATTTCATTTCCCTGCAGTGCATTCTGTATAGAACGACGCACCACAACATCTGTTGTTCGATGGTGTCTCAAGTTAACCTTCATTACAATCTTAATAAATTATTTCATTGCTTTGATGACAATAAATAAATGCAATAAAGAACTTCGATATTTGATGTCAGGATTTGACAAAACCAGAACAAAATGGAAGGTGCATAACGTGGCCCTTCAGAGATCTTCCCCATCTGTGAACGAGTTTCCACGCTTTATTATCTCTTGGGTTGCAACTAAACTTGCAGCAGTAGTGGAGAGTTTGGAGATGCAATCCAATTCTTAAATCTATCTTGCACTCCTCTAATTTCTCTAGAAGTAATGCAATCACACTTGTTCTCCCCTTCCATACTCGGGTGCAAATCTAGCAAGCCTTTCTAGGAAATGTCTTTCCACATGACTGTTATTTGCCAACTTCTCGCTACAAGGCGGACATTCAGGCAATCCTTCCACATTGGCAATTAATGCAAATGATTTGGTCCAAGAAAAGTTGAATCCTGTTTTCCTAAAAGCATTTTTCAGTTTTCCCCAGGGGATCCATGGCCCATCACACAGTCGCTGGTTTGTTTACAACAGCAACCTGCCTAGCATACCTCCATTGTGAAAGAAACGTGCCGCAGACTATTAAGCAAATTTTTTAATATGTAATAATTATTCTACACATTCTTCCAGTATTGGAATGTTTGTACTTCTATAGAAACCATATTAAATAAAAAAAAACATTTCTCTCCTCCATTTTCAACCATTTTTTTCAAAAAGGTCCACGGATCCGCTAGGCCAGAGCGAAAGAGCCGCATGCGGTTACAGAACCTATAGTTGCCGACCATTTTTCCACCCTGATTTTCAGAGAGTTCTTTGCAATGAAGTGCCATGTTGAACTTCCAGTGACCAGTATGAGAGTGACAATATTATATTTTATACAATTGGTCCCCAGTCACAGCTGACACCTTGTCACACTCTAGTCGCATTACACAAAGCGGGGAAATGCTTAATTGGTCTGATTTCTGGCTACTTTTGAGATTTTGAATTGAGGTGTACAGTAATCCCTCGATTATCGCGGTTAATGTAGACCACACATGGCCACGATAATCGAAAAATTGCGAAGTAGGGTCACCCATATTATAACTACCAGCATACATGTTTTACATGCTTTTTGTGCCATATACACAAGTCTAATCATCAAGTATATATTTATTGAATATTACAACTATAAACATATCAAAGACTGTAATGTATTAGTATCTTATATATATATATATATATATATATATATATATATATATATATATATAAACATACTTTAAATGCTGTACTCGCAGTGAAAATAGTCCTACACTTGAAATAGTCCAAAAATATCAGGTTAATGTTTGTAATCCCCCAAAAAAACAGGTTAATGACTGTATAATTCCCCAAAAAACATCTTGATGACTGTATAATCCAGCCCCCTTTCGGTGAGATATACAGCTTTGTGTTTGGGATTAAGCAGTTATAAAACCACTCATTGTGGAGAGCTTTCGTCATCCAAGATTTTCTGTTGCTCATCCAGTACACAGGCAGCAATGCCTCTTTTTGAATTTTTCAAACCAACCCTTGCTTGCTGAAAATTCACGAGGATCACCCGCGGCACTGGTGCTTGACTGAGGCTCGTACTCAGGGTCTCCGTCGGGAGCTAAGCTATCATACAAGTTCTTGGCCTTGGTTCGGATGATGTTGATATCCAGAGGAATGTTGTGCGCCTTACATTCCGAGACCCAGACTGAGAGGGCATTCTCCATTTTGATGAGGGTTTTATTCCTCGTGGTTACCACGCTCTTGGTTGCCCTTGTAAATGAAAGTGTGTCCGCATTTCGAATGTTAACCTCTTCTGTTTTTTATGAACCGCACGGTAGATTCATTGATGCTGTAATGGCAGATGACATCGACATACTTTTTCCCCGCTCTCAGCATGTCGAGCAATTGAAATTTTTCAGCAACCGTCATCATCGTCCGTTTTTTCTTCCCATCAACTGAAGCCTTGGGTGGTACTGGACGCTTGGGAGCCAGTTTTCGTTCTAGTGGATAATTGTAAAATCCAAACAAAGAAAGTAATTCACTCTCCATACACGATGCTAAATGCTACACACAGGGAACAGCACGTGCCTGCAGAGGCATTTAAACTTTTGCTTTATTCTTCTGTGGTATGGTTAGAACCAATCATTGCAGCACAGAAGAAGAGGTGGTACCATGACTTACGGCATTTTTTGCCGCCATTTTCGCTGCAATTTTTGTCTTCCGGTTGCAAACTTTTTTTAAAAACAATTAATTAATAGTGGAAAAAGTGAAGTCGCAATAATTGGGGATTACTGTACTCACTTTTGTTTGCACCTATACACATTAATAGCAGTGTATGGGTTATTTTAAAAGCGGACAATGATGAGAATAGGGTTGAAGAACGTAGTCTTTCTTTATTTAAAATATCTGCAGGAGATTGTGGCACGCAGTTTGCAACAACAGGTCCAGTGGATTGATGACAACATGTCTTGACAATGTCATGTCCAATTGTGACTGCTGTTTTCTCATCTCATCTCATCTCTAATCTCATCTTCCTCCGCTTTATTCGAAGTCGGGTCGCGGGGGCCGCAGCTTCACCAGGGAAGCCCAGACTTCCCTCTCTCCAGGCACTTCATCCACCTCTTCCGGGAGGACCCTTCGGCGTTTCTGGACTAGCCGGGAGACATAGTCTCCCCAGCGTGTCCGAGGTCGGCCCCGTGACCTCCTCCGGGTGGGACGTGCCCGGAACAGCTCCCTAGGGAGGCGTCCAGGGGGCATCCTGATCAGATGCCCGAGCCAGCTCATTTGGCTTCTCTCGATCCGGGGGAGCAGCGGCACTACTCCGAGCCCCTGCCGGATGACCGAACTTTTCACCTTATCTCTAAGGGAGAGTCCGGACATCCTACGGAGGAAACTCATTTCAGGCACTTGTATCCAGGATCTCGTTCTTTCGGCACGACCCACAGCTCATGACCATAGATGAGGCTGGGAACGTAGATCGACCGGGGAATAGAGAGCCTCGTCTTTTGGCTGAGCATTCCTCCCTCACTCGTGAACAAAACCCCAAGGTACATAAACTCCTCCACCTGGGGAAGGACCTGATCCGTAACCTGGAGAGGGCATGCCACCTTTTTCCGACTGAGGACCAACAACATCCAAAGCCTTTAGAAACACCGCGGTTACTTCAACCTCAGAGATAAGAGAGTCCGCCCTAGAGTTCGCCGGCTCTGCTTCCTCATGGTAAGGCGTGTCGGTGGGTGGAATTGAGGTCTTCAAAGAATTCGGCCCACCGATTCACAACATCCCGAGTTGAAGTCAGCAGCGCCCCATCCTCACTATATACACTGTGTTGACGGTGCACTGCTTGACCCTCCTGAGACGCCGGATGGTGGACCAAAATGTCCTTGAAGCTACCTGGTAGTCCTTCTCCATGGCCTTACCGAACTCCGCATGCCGCTTAGCCACCCGGTACCCGTCAGCTGTCTCCGGAGTCCCATGGGCCGAATCCCTTACTGCCGGTGTCCATCAGAGGGGCAGGGGGTTGCCGCCACGACAGGCACCGACCACTTGCGGCCGCAGCTCCGGTCTGCCGCCTCAGCAATAGAAGCGTGGTCCACTCAGACTAAATGTCCCCAGCCTTTTCCCGTACCTGAGAGTAACTGTCAGAGGTGGGAATTGAAACTCCTGGGAGGGGAGTCCGCCAGGCGTTCCCAGCATACCCTCACGAAACGTTTGGGTCTCCCGGGCTACACCGGCATAAGCTCTCACCATCGGAGCCAACTCACCACCTGGTGATCGGTTGACAGCTCCGCCCCTCTCTTTACCCGAATGTCCAATACATGCAGCCACATGTCCGATGACACGACCACAAAGTCGATCATCGAACTGTGGCCTAGGGTGTCCTGGTGCCAAGTGCACATACGGGGACCATTATGCCTAATCATGGTGTTCATTATTGTCAATCCACAACAATAGAATAACATCAGGGGGACCGTTGTGTCCCTCCGGGCGCTGCAGAGCAAGTTAAGCCCCGTTGGGTCCGGGACACAAGAGGCTAAAATCCACCGCAAGCACGCGCGCACACGCACACACGCACACACGTGCACATGCGCACGCACACACACACACACACACACACACACACACACACACACACACACACACACACGCACACACGCACACACACATCCACCCAAAACCCTAACAAGACATTGACAACCACACGAATACATGAACACACATCTTATTAACACAACATTAAGAATTCAAACAACAACATTAACAACATTAATCAACAACAAACATTAACAACATGAATCAACAACAAACATTAACAACAAGGATCAACAACAAACATTAACAACATTAATCATCAACAAACATTAAAAACATTAATCATCAACAAACATTAATGTTTTATGTTTTCTTTGGAATTTAATTTTTCACCCATTTTATTAGTCGCTACTGGTTCTTACTTGTTTGGATTTCACTGGCCCTTCTGCCATGCTTGGTTGATGGACGTTTTGAAAAGAAAAAAAATATCCAAAGACAATTGCCTTTGACGACTTTTAATAATGTTTCTATAATGCAACAGACAAACGTCGTCAAAGTGGGCGATCGCACGACTCTTGAACACTTTTTGGATGTTTCTTTTCTCTGGGTACTCCAGTTTCCTCCCACATTCCAAAAACATGCATTGTAGGCTGGTTGAACACTGTAAATTGCACCTAGGTATGAGTGTGGGCGTGAATGGTTGTCCGTCTCCTCGTCCCCTGGGATTGGCTGGCCACCAATTCAAGGTGTCCACCACCTTGTGTACGAAGTCAGCTGGAATGGGCTCCAGCAACCCCCGCGACCCTTGTGAGGATAAGCGGTTCAGAAAATAAATGAATGAATAAACGATGGGTATGACCATGTTGTCATCAATCTCCAGGGATTCATTGCTGTAAACTGCCTACCATATTAAAGATCTAGTGCCGATTTCTAAAAATTAAGACCACATTTTTCATCCTCATTGACAGCATCATTGTCTTCTTCCTCACTCCCCAATTTAATCTTTTTAACAAGATTCTCATTAGTTTGGGGGGTTGAGTGGTCCGCGAGCACGATTCCATTGTCATGTCTGAGAAGCCTAGCTAGCCTAGTGCAGGGAAGTAACATTTAATATATAGAAGTAATAGTAAAAAAACAAAAACAAACATTACCAAAAGAGCTGGGTCTGTTTTCTCAAGCAGGAAACTCCTTGGCCAAATCACTAATGCTTGTAAGAGAGGCCATAATAAAATAGCAAGATAAGAAAGACGAACACAGGAAGGCACTGTCACGGAACAACCAAAAGGAGGAAGGAAGACACTGCCTTATCGTCTCAGAAAGATGCACATTTGGGCAACCAAGTCTCCAGACCTCATGGACAACGGGCAGGAGATGATGGACTGATGACAAGTCAGAGTAGGTTGGGTTTTCCTTTGTCCTCAACTTGTATAATAATGCTTACAAGACAGAGAGACTTTGGCATGCTATTCCATATCTGCTAAGGCTAAGATAGAATACATTGTACCAGTGCGCTGTATTTGACTGCTCTGTCTTGGGCAATACATTGTTTAGATTGGAACGTGTTTTTATTGGAGTCCTCTTTTGAAAATGAACAGGCAAGGAACCTAGAGGATTGCCAGGTTAATAGGTGAATTAAAACCCTGTTTCCTTTACTAGCCAACTTCACAGCCTTAAGTACAGCTAAGCGAGGAAACTCTTCAGGCCTGAACCCCTCAAAATCATGGACGCTTTTTTGCGCCACAAATATTTCTATCTTGAAATTATAGTCTTTTCCTTAATATCTTAATTGGCATTCTTTTATTTCGGCCAGCGACCTGCTACCGTATTTTCTCGAATATAACACGCAGATTTTTGCTATATAATTAATTCCAATAGATGGGGTGCGTGTTATAATCAATAACTAAAATAAATTACAAATTTTCGATCGAAAAAAGCATTGTCAAACTCACTTTGACGCACGGATTTTACGTCATCTCGTAAAGCCAATCGGATGATGTGTTGTGGGAGGAAGAGGAAGTGGATGAAGGAAGCGTGGACGTTGATAGGATTCTCAACGAAGAGATGTATGAGGAGACGGATGAGAGGACAGACAAAGAGAGAGAGGAATATCTGCAGAGACTATTTAAAGATTCTGATGCGGACTCTTCATTTGAAGGATTCTAATGAATAAATTTGTACTCTTGATGAACACTTGTAGTTTAAACACATGTGATAGTCTTTTCCATTGTGCATATCTTCAAATCATTTATTTATTCAATTTGTATGTTCCTTTTCTTGTTTGAGAATGACAATAGATATTTGAATTAAAACATGGTATTGTCAATTGAAATGTAGTCAATGTTCAAGGAAGTCTAAAAGGTATTGCAACATAACATGTCTACATGATATGTTTGTCCACTCTGTGTATCATCTATTGTCCTAAAATTCAAACGCATAACTCCACCAACTGCACGACACTCGACACGCTCGTACCTGAAGATTTCTCTATCCGGTTTTGAACAAAACAATCGTGAAACGAAGAAAAAAAGGTAAGATTTCTGATTTTCGTCAGCGGGAAATTTTAGGTGCGCACTATATTCGATTACTGCGTTTTTCCAGATGTTTTTGGCCCAAAATTACCTGCGTGTTATTTTCGAGTGCGCGTTTAATTCGAGAAAATACGGTATTCTTCTTCAGCCATTTTTCATTGAGGCTTCAACGCTTACGAGTTTCAGTGCGAATTTTCAAATTTTTAAGAACATTTTTTTTATTTTAGATCCTCATGAAAAATAATGTGATAGACTGAATCCACAGATTTTGAAGCCGCTAAGTGGCGAAGGATGACAGAGTATGCATTCAACACACACACACACAGCAAGCCCTATGGCTGACTGGCAAGCAGTCGAGAGCAGGGATGGACAAACCGGTCCCCGAGGGACGCTGTGTGTGCAGGTTTTTGTTCCAACCGATATAGCACAGATATTTTAACCAATGAGATTTCTGCAGAAAACAAGAAGCACCTGACAGCAATCCACTGATTGCACTTGTAGGAAACCAGATTGGGGAAAAAGTGCCCTCTCAATGGGTTGGAATGAAAACCCACACAAAGTGCAGCCCTTTGTGGAATAGTTTGCCCACCCCTGGTCTAGAGTGTGGTCTGCCTTTCACCCGAAGTCAGCTGGGATAGGATCCTCATGAGGACAAGCCGTGATAAAAATGAATGATTGAAGATGAAGATTAAATGGTACGGCATGGTGTTTGCAACCCGCAACCCTCATGAGGATGCGCAGTACGGAAGATAAATGAATGAATACACACGCACAGACATCCACACACTCACAAAATGCTAACTTAATGAACTGTGCAAATGTATGAGAAGAGTCAATACTGAGAGCCTAGATACGTAAGAGTTGTGTCTCAGTTTTAAGAACCCAGTCAAGATTGATTCTCTTACCTCACAAGATTTTCATTGTCATCCAGTACTTTACAGGTTGTACTCTCATTCCTTGTGTCATCCGCTTTGTTTTTTTTTAACAAAGCAGAATGGCGTTGTCTGCGCTCCCGTGGCAGAAAATCCTATCGACACATAGATAAGAATAAAGTGCGTCATTGGCAAATATGATTCATTATTAAAAAAAAGAACTAAACGACTGCATTTTGATTGAACTAAGACTATAAACAAGGTTATATGCCATTTAAAAAAACAACAAGCCTCCTTCCTGTGCATTGAATGGATAAATTAATCCCAAGGGCCGTTAAAGTGTATTACAAAACAGCTTCTAGTGCTTTTACCCATTGGAAATGGCAATCAGCACTAGCAGGGGTATGAAAAAGGTTGGGCACCCTCGAAAAGTTTTCTTCATTAAATAATTGGTTGTATAGATAGGCAATTTCAGTTAAGTATAAAAAATGGCTGAAAAAAAGTAATATTTTCAGACTCGGTAAAAAATAAAGAGTGTTGTAATTTAAGACAAGAGTTTTATCTTTATTTGAATACCTTTGGCATTAATTATTGGAAGACAAATTTTGTTTGGTGAGCTCACTGAAGGGTTAGATGGTCGCTATTTGCATGTGATTTACCACTTTGTATCTTCTCTGAAGAGTAGCATTAAGGGAGCCTCAAAACAACTCTCAAATAACCTAACAACAATGACTCTTCAATATTATGCTTCTAATTTTGAGGAATAAAGTGCAATATAAACGGAAGATGATGGGCACAGTTAGTGAAGGAGTGAAGGACCGGAATGGCAGGCAAAGAATAATCTTAGATAAAGACAGGCAAATTATGGTGAGGACACTCAAAAAGTCATTTAAGACACGCCCAAAAGCTCAAAAACGTTTGAAGTAGATTTAGCCATTGTTTAACTAGTCAGTGCGTTTTGCACAAGCAGATGGTGTACTGAAGAAGTCTTTTCTTCGTGCATGCCAAAGAGTTAGTTGAGGTGTGCTAAAGCACATTTAGATGACCCAGCCAAATTTTTACTAAGGTTCCGTGGAGGGAAAAAAATAAAATTGAGTTATCAAAAATAAAAATGAGTTATCTAGACAAAACAAGGGGCGTTATTCAGGGAAGATAAAGAACACAGACATCCTGGACAAATATGTGCTATTAACAAGATATTTTAATGGGGCTCCCTCATACTGTGGCCAATATGTGGCTAGTGAAGGTACTGGCAATTTTGTTAAAGTTAAAATACATAAATTCCCATTAGATTCAACAGATTCTTTGTGAAAAATAAAAAATAAATCTCAGAAAATGTTGAGGTTGTGTTGTGGTTGGATGCTTCAACATGATAAATAAACTTTAACATTGCTCAAACTCTAGTTAGGCATTAAAACATTTAACCATCTGAAATGGCCATGTAAGTACACAGGCCTGAATGTTATTAAAATAATTTGGTGGGATTACACCTGCTGTACATTCCTAAAAATATTAGAAATGCAGTCGAACCTCTACTTACGAAATTAATTGGTTCCAAGACTTTTTTAGTAACTTGAAAATTTCATAAGTGGAGATGTATTTTATTTGTAAATTCTCTAATTCGTTCCATGGTCCTCACACAACTACGAACTAAACCCTTTAAAAATGCTCAAAGTTGCCCAATTTTGCATGAAAGATGTGAGGAAACACACAAAAATGAGAGAAAATGATTTATTAATCTCTTAAAATAAATAAAGCATATAAAAATGTCCCCTGCACCACCAAAATATCTCCCTTCGTGGCCGTTATAGATGCAATACCTGTGTTTGTCCGCCAGATGGCGGCAAGAGCCCATTCTACCAGGGCCAAAAGCCGTTGTCCACTTTGTATTACATTTTAGACTTTTACGTGTGCCCTATGTGTGCGTGTGAAAATATGAGCGACGTTGCATTTGTACAGTTTTTAATTGCTTAATAAGGGGAATTAAAAATGTCAAGTCAACTAAGCGAAAGATACGTCTGCCCCCTCCAGACCAACAGGGGGCAGAAAACCCCAATCAGACTAAACTCTCCACACTTCCTGCCTGAGGTCACAGATAGTGTATAAGCTCAATAGTCTAGTTCACCAAAAAAGCACAAGACAAGACAGGCAACTAAAGAACCAAAGACACCCTTCAGTTCCCGGTCATACATAACTGGAAGGAACAGACTTGAGTACTACTTGAATTCCACTTGATTAATGCTCAGTTTGTTTCACTCAACCATAAGTTGTATTCTTTGTGTTTTCCTTTAATTTTGGATTACTCATCAATCTCAGTAAAGTGAATATTCTTATTACCTATTACCTAATACCTAATACCTATTATTACCTATCTATTTATGTCTAAAATGCCTTTCCTATTCCTGCATCCTCACCCTCTTGCCACTGGAACAACGAAATTTCCCGAATACGGGATGAATAAAGTTATCCAATCCAATCCAATCCAATCCAATATTCGTGTTTGGTTTACTCAATCAGCTAACGTACTCATTCACTTCTACTCTATCACTTTGAACACTACTGCATTTCTGTAGTAAATTTAAGATGTGACTAGTAAACTCAAGAGTAATACTTTGATCTACTTAGTAACTTGAATTTAGAATGATGTCACGTGATTTTTTATTTCCCCTTCTTTAAGGTTTTCAACCTAATCACTTCCTATTACCCATTTAACTACAATAAACATAAATGGAGGAAGAATTTGAGTTGTTCATGCATTGAGAAGACTGGGGCTTTTTTCAACTTGGGGCGAAAAATTGAGGGATTTACACAACAACTTCACAGTTGAAAACCATTGTGGCATCGAGGACAAAAGATTAACACCGGAAAACCCAAGGCTTTTTGGCCTCCGCTTTAACTCTGCAGCCCAAAAAATGTACCTATTTGCATTTTCACACCTCTCTTGGCTGTGAATAGCATCACTTCAAATGTAAATGTAGCCGTGGCTGAGGAATAAGCAGGGGGAAGGGAAGTTATTTTCTCATGTTGAAAAAGCCTTCACACACACAGAACACACAATTTCTAAATTTTTAATACACATCTAATCAAAACTGTTATAAATTAAAATGAGTATTTTATTATTATTAGGTAAAAGGAATATAAAAAAAACATGTTTATATTATGTTACGGGTCAATTTGACCCATTTCAGTTTTTGTGTTCCTAAAAATACTGGTTATTTATTTTTTATTTTTCCTCATGAAAATGGTGTGTGAAATTTGGGCACTTTGATGTTTGTAAACGTCTGTACAATCAACCCGATTTGGATCCAGTGGACAATGGGTCAAGGAAACACAAAATATGCCAGGTCTGTGCCCCAAAAGACAAAAAAACAAGTAACAGATGACAGAAAACCCACTCTTTTTCAAAATAATACAAGGGAGGACAAAGACAAGTTCCACAGTGACTCAAATGTTGCTTCCTGTTGTACGCCTCAATTAGCATAAAACGATTTCTGCTCAGCAGAAGGAAAGGCTTGGGAGCTACCTCATTTGAATAACCATAGGACTGTTCACACCTCAGGTTTCGGCCGAACGGCCGGTCCTTGGTATGTCTAGGTGGAACTCAGAAATTTACTGGCCAATGGTAGTTCTAGTGTTAAAAGCCTTGAGTCAAAGCCAACACAGTTATCGCAAAGAACAACTGCAAGTCAGGCGGAAAAAGCCACTGGTAAAACCTTTGCCTCAGCAAAAAGAGCCTTCACCAATCAAGCCACTTACCTGGGCGAAGAGGCTAGAAACCTGGTAAAATCAAAGATGCTGAACGAATACAATATACTCTATTCACTTACACGGGAGGTATATTGCGCTAATAACAATTACGAACTCGGCCTCCTAGCTGAACTGAGAGGTAATGAGGAAGATAGAGAAGTGATATTGGATAAGCAGCAACAGATGAACTTAGAGAAGACCAGAGAGGTCTGCAAAACCAAGCTGTCCGAAGTAAGGGGAACAGTACAGTCCAACCTCTGGGACAGATATGGTAAAGCCGAGCTCTTGATCGCAATCGAGGATGCTAAATCAGACTGCGAAAGGGCCCTTGCGATCCCTGTGTCTGCGGCTAACAAGGATGCCTACGAACTCCGAGTGAGCAATGCAAAGAGACGCATAAATGAGTTTGCGGCAAGACACAAGGAATGGGAAGAATGGATTCCAGGAGAAGAAAAAGTCATCTGGATGGGAAACTAAGAGACCTAAAACAACAAAAAGACAACCTCAAAGGAAGAAGGGCAGAATTCCTAATGGTGCTAAGGTCTGCAGAGGAGGCAATATTATTATTATTATCATTATTATTATTATTATTATTATTATTAATAAGAGAAAGAACCCTCCAAACACAGCCTGCAGTACAGCCAGCCCTGCAATCTATCCTTAAAATCAGGCCCACCGGTTTACCTAGATTCTACGGTTCCAAAAGAGACTTCCATCAGTGGAAAAGGACCTGTGAGAGTCTGCAAAAACAAGGTGAGCTGACCGGCTCTCTGGAAGCCAAACAACTCCAACTCCTTGAGAGCGTGAACGAGATCTGCAAAGACCTCAGACTGTCAACCTGTAAAACAGCAGAGGACATATTCGAGACTCTGGAGTGCCAATTTGGAAACAAGGAGACCATAGTCTTGGAGATTATAGAACACCTTGCAAAAAGTGCCTAGAGTGTCACAAAGATGAAAGCGAATGCAAGGACACTTGTGCAAAATACAGAACTGCACGAAAGATCATCATTTCTTCCTGTGCCGGAAAAGAGACACGAGACCAAAACCAAACGAGGGAAGGCTCAAATTGACAGAAGAACAACAGCAATTTGTGTCTGAACTGTCCCCCGACATAGCAGAAAAAATCAAGAGAGTCTTTACCAATGTTTCGACAAATTCACTCTGCACCTGTAGGAATAGAGCATAGTGCATGGAAGGAACTCCCAGTGATCCTTATGCTCCTCGAAGTTACAATAAATGCAGGTCAGAAGATCGGAACCCTGATTGACTTGGCGTCTGTCCGACACGAACTACATTACCCACATCGCTGCCAAGAGACTCAATCTTAGAAGTGAGAAGATCACTCTATTTGTCCATGGTGTTGAGGGAATGGTCCTTGTTGGATTTATTATGGGATGTTTCTATATGTTTTGTAAGCATTTTTAATAAGTAATAAGGCTATAAATTAATTCATGATTTATGTTGGGACCACGAGGACACTTTCCCCCACAGCTACGCTCGAGGCCCCACAGCTACGCTCGAGGCCCCACAGCTACGCTCGAGGCCACTTCATTGTTTTCAGGACTATGCGTTCTTGACCGGCAAGAAACTCGAACCGTGTTTGGACTGGACTCTGGCAGCAGATGGCGATAATCGCATTATTGTTTAAAAATACGGCTGCTTTGTTTACCTTATAATAATGCTTTGTTTACCTTATAATGCTGCTTTGTTTACCTTATAATGAAAATATGATGCAATTCCTTACACCGTTGTTTTGGCTCGGGTCAACTTGTATGCTTAATTCTGTGTTATTCTACTGTCTTATGCAATTGTTTTGAATCAGATTACGAGTGGTTCTCCTTGAAATGTTTTCCGTTTGTCGCGACTAAATACAATGAACAATATACTGCCCGTCAGAAATGCTCAGGAACGAAGGCATGTTATGAGTGTATCTCCTTGCAAGTTGTAACCAGAGATGTGAAAGATGTCTTCCAATTTTAATTAAATATTACTAATAATGATTTAAGGGTATTAATCATTATTCCAACAGTCCTGAAAGAAAAGACAAAAAAGGTATCAGCTCCGAGTGACAATCGAGACACCCACAGGGACTGAAAAAGCCCATGAACTCACCTGTTATGGCTTGGAAGAAATACCTGAAGAACTGAAAAGGTCCTTCCCAGATGCCAGCTTAGAGGACCTGTACAGACCAGAACAGATCGAGCTACTCATCAGTCACCGGGAATGGCTCCTCGCACCGCAGAGGGTGAAAGTGATCGGAGACCTCGTCGAATGGGACAGACCACTGGGCAAGACCGTTGGCAGAACGCACCCAGACCTCTTTGAGGAGGTGATTGTGGCAGCTTGCGCATCTAAAACACACTTTGCACGGTCCATGAGGGCCACAGCTGTGAAATACCAAGAACTCAGAGCATCAGAGTAATTCAAAGCTGAAACCAGAAGCACTGTTACAGACAAAGAATTTCTCAAATGGTGGAAATGGGACAGTATTGGAGCAACTTGCGAACCAAAGTGCGGAGGATGCAGATGTGGCAACTGCCAGCCAGGAGGCAAGACACTGAGCGAGGAAAGAGAGCTGGAAATCATCAGAAAAGGCCTCACCTCTGTCAACACTGATGATCACATCAGCAAACCTCACTGGGCTACAAAATACCCATGGATTGAAGACCCTATTTCTCTACCCAACAACAGAAGTGGAGTAGAAGCCACCTTTCTGAGAACAGAAAAACAACTTAAGAAAGAACCCAAGTGGAAAGTGGCATACGCATCCCAAGTCCATGAAATGGTGGAAAGAGGAGCGGCAAAGAAACTCACCAAAGAAATTATCACCAATTAGAGGGGACCGGTGTGGTACGTTAGCCACTTGGTAGCGCCAAACCCCCACTCCGTCCCTACACCCGTGCGTCTAGTCTGGAGGAGCAGCCAGAAGTTCAAGGGACTTAGCATGAACGATATCCTACTGAAACGATCAGACGTCCTCAACCCAATTCGAGCAGTGCTACCCAGATTCAGAAGACGGCTGTATGCAGCACTTTGAGACATCAAGATGTACAACTCAGTGTGGTTGGAAGAATTAGAAATGCACCTACACAGATTTCTTTGGAGAGACACTGAAGACAGTGAACTTGAAGAGTATGCCATCACCCGAGTTAACATTGGCGATTGCCCAGCAGGATGCTTTGCACAGCTGGCCATGAGAGAGACGGAAGCTGCCCATATTTACTCACCTAAAAGACGAGTGTAGAATCCTGGGGGAAGGTTCTTATGTTGACAATGTGCTTACCTCTCATAAAGACTTGGAAAAACTGGATGAATGCACCAGAAGAGTCGAAGAGATCCTAAAAGCAGGCAGGTTTTTCCTCAAACCCTGGCTCTGGTCAGGTCAAAGTGGGAGGGAGATGCTCACATCAGGAGTATCATCCAGCGATGTACTAATTCTACCAAACCAAAGAAGAAGATGACAAAGCTCTTGTCGAAAGTGACAAACTGTACCCGATGACCTCAGTCAACTTCTCAAAGAGAAGGAAGATGAGTGGGTCAAAACCTCCTGGAAGAAGAGGTGAGATAAAAAAAACTCCCAAACCATTGACTAGAAGACAACTACTAAGTCAGGTAGCTAGCCTCTATGATCCAATAGGTCTTGTCACCTCCGCCAAACAGAAGGGTGCTATTCTGGTTAACAGCAAAACCCGAGACACATGGGACAAACCATTGTCAGAAAGGTTGAGGGAAGAAGCAATCCAGTTACTTGAAGAATAAGTCTGCCTCAGCCAAATTACCTTCCACAGAAGCCTCACACCACGGAAATGTAGCCGAAAACCGTGGGGAGTGACATTCTCTGATGGAAGCGACCAGAGTTATGGAGCTGTGGTGTACCTCAGATGGGAGACCGCGACAGACGTCAGAGTCAGACTCGTCGAGTCCAAGGCAAAACTCACACCACTTGACCAGAAGGGAAAACCAGTAAAAGCTGAAATATGTGGCGCTGTCTATGCGGCTTGCCTCAGAAGATATATCGAAAAGCACAGTCGAATGGAGATTGACAAATGGCTCCACCAACTAGACAGTCGAACTGACAGACAGTTACGGATATCAAACTTTCTTCGCGAACAGAGTTGGAGAAATTCAGAGGACCACATCCGCTGATGACTGGTGGTGGATCCAAGGAGACATCAATATTGCGCACATCCTAACAAGAGGTACAGCCCCCAAGGATCTCCAAGAGGGCTCCGCATGGCAGGATGGACCTCAATTCATAATGCTGCCCTTAAAAGAGTGGCCTAAGAAGTCTGCCAAAGAATTTGCTGCCTATGCCAGGGAAGGAGTTAACAAACTCCAAAGAAAATCTTTCACAGCATTGCAGACCAGATCACAGACGAAGAGAAGTACAAGCGATGCGCCAACTGCCGGAACAAGTAATCCGACTCATGCCACGAACGGGAGAGATCAGAATGTCCCACGAGACGCCACAAGCGGAGACGAGCCTCGAACCCGAAGACTTGCAGCACTGATCGATGTAAGGAAATTCAGCAGCCTAACCAAGTTGATTGGGGTCATAGGCTGGGAATGGAGAGCTGCAACAAAATGGAAGAGTATTGGAAAAAATCCCAACTACAAGTTATCCAAAGTGGAAGAGACTTTCATCGGATGAGATAAAGTACAGAGCCAAGCAAGCTGTACTTACACTGAGAGTATAAAGATTCAAAGAGACCTCTTCCTCGCAGCCCAAGAGCGTGCATCCTCTCAAGACACCGCCCTCAACAGGTTGGCTGTATACAAAGATGCGCAGACTGAACTCTTGGTCTGTGGAGGAAGATTCCAAATTTTCGACAATGACAAAACTGCTGTACCGATCTTACCCTATAATGCATGGATATCCTCTCTTCCCTATAATGCATGGATATCCTCTCTTCTGGCACAAGAAGCCCGCAAACCATGAAGAAATAGCAGGTACACTCCTGCGCATGAGGAAGAAAGCGTGGTTTATAAAAGGCCGAAGATTGGCCCAGAAGATTGTAAATGATTGTGTAACATGCAGAAAGACCAAAGCCAAAAGATGCCAACAAATCATGAGTGACCTTCCATATGAGCGAATAACACCAGCCAGACCATTTCAATACGCAACAGTGGATCTGTTTGGCTCTTATGAAGTGAAGGATGAGGTGAAGAAGAAATCAAGACTCAAAGTATGGGGTCTAGTCTTCTGCTGCATGGCATCCCGAGCCCTACACACAGACGTTGTTAATCACCTGTCATCCGAGGGTTTCCTGTTGGCCTACAAGAGATTCACAGCGTTGAGGGGACACCCAAAGAAAATATAGTCAGACCCAGTAAAAAACTTTGTGGGTGCCAAGCCTGCCCTCAAAGAACTGTATACCTTCCTAAGGAAGCTAGAAGCATCCAAAGTTGAGGATGAAGCCTCCACACATGGAACAGATTGGAACTGGAAACTCCACCCTGCTGATTCCCCTCACCGAAATGGAGCTGCCGAGGCTGCTGGACCCACAGTAAAATGCGCTTTGCACAATCTGGGAAGAGACGGATGCTTCACATGGAGTGAGTTCCAAACCTTCCCTCTACATGGCTGCTAACCCGGCCAACGAAAGACCCATTGATGCCAGAACTCAAAGTCGTGAGGAGTGTGTAGACACAATACATCAGCCCAAACTCTTCCGCTGGGAAGAACAGGACCCAAGGGAGATGTAGGTAGCTTCGGCTTTCAAAAGAAGTTGACCGATTTTGGAAGAAGTGGAGTCAACTGGCAGGACCTAATTCGATCATTCGAAGCAAGTGACACACAACAAACGTAGCCACAGGAGATATTGTCTGGCTGGCCGACCAAAATGCTTTGAGGGGCCAGTATAAACTTGGAAGAGTCGATAGTGTCATCCCCGACAAAAAAGGCATCGTCAGAGATGTACACATCAAGACCTTCTCGAGCTACCCCGTCTCTACTACCAAATCTGATCAAGCAAAGAAAACCCCTACAAAAATCCCTTCATTGTCCTGAGACCTGTGGAGGAACGAAAGGGAACATCAACGAAATAACAAAGAAACAGACGATGAGCAACCAGTACTTATGTGACCTCTCTGGGTTCAAGAACAGAGATGTCAAGTGGGAGGTATCAAATCAACTAAGTGAAAGATACGTCTGCCCCCCTCCAGACCAACAGGGGGCAGAAACTAAACTCTCCACACTTCCTGCCTGAGGTCACAGACAGTATATAACCTAAATAATCTAGTTCACCAAAAAAGCACAAGACAAGACAGGCAACTAAAGAACCAAAGACACCCTTCAGTTCCCGCTCATACGTAACTGGCAGGAACAGACTTGAGTACTACTTGAATTCCACTTGATTAATGCTCAGTTTGTTTCACTCAACCATAAGTTGTATTCTTTGTGTTTTCCTTTAACTTTGGATTACTCACCAATCTCAGTAAAGTGAATATTCGTGTTTGGTTTACTCAATCAGCTAATCTACTCCTTCACTTCTACTCTATCACTTTGAACACTCTACTGCATTTCTGTAGTAAATTTAAGATGTGACGAGTAAACTCAAGAGTAATACTTTGATCTACTTAGTAACTTGAATTTAGAATGATGTCACTATCACCCTAAACTAAAATAAACTGTAAAATGGAGGAAGAATTTGAGTTGTTCATGCGTTGAGAAGACCGGGCCCTTTTTCAAGTGGGGGCAATAAAATTGGGGGAATTACACAACAACTTGACACAAAATAAAATGACGGGTGAGGAAATGCATTTACTTTTTGGGGGATTTAGTAACTTGGATCTTTTTCGTATCTCGAGTCACTCATTTGCATATAAAAAAATTCATAACCTGAAACTTTCGTACGCAGAGGCATTTGTAAGTGGCCGAGTATGCGACAGGCTGCTTATGACAACAGCACTGATCTGTCTTTCTCGACCCATCTAGGTCACGTAAAGATATCTCCAAGCATCAGTCATACAGTCTGCATTATTTAGGTGTTTTTTTTTATTAATCAGTGCAGAATTGAGTGAAAAAACAATGGCTCCAAAGCAAGCCGGTGCAATAAAGGGTAGTGAGAAGAAAAAAAGTGTACGATGACAATCGACATTAAGCATGAAATAATAGAAAAACATAGGAGTGGTTTAGCTTGACTGAGCTGGCTCGCCAAGGTAAAAGTAAAACTAGTTTGAAGTGTGTGTGTATGGTAATCTAAGTTCATTTAAGAGTGAGCATGGTCGTCCGTCTCCTAATGCCCTGCAATCGGCTGTCCACCGATTCAGGGTGTCCCCGCCTCTGGCCCAGAGACAGCTGGAATTGGGTCTAGCACCCCCCCCCCCCCCGACCCTAATGAGGATAAAGCGTTTCAGAAAATGAAATGAGATTATCATGCCAATGAATATACCGTATTTACTCGCATTTAAGACGGCTGTGTGTATAAGTCGCACCCTTAAAATTGCCTTAAAATTGTTGAATTATACAATTTCTCACGTATAAGTCGTCCCCTGATTCTCAATTTTCACCTCCATATTTCTGTTTTTAATAGGGAGTACACGTGTTACTTTGAAGGGGAAATCTTAAGAAAAATCATCACAAGTGGTATTTCTGAGATACTGTATGAATCAAAAGCATATTCTTAGGGTCAATTTAATAAATTAATATGCCTGTCTTTGTAAAAGCAAAATTTTAAAATAAATAAGTCTATCTTGATGAGAACCTGATGCTTTCTAATTACAGAAATTACAATTTTCTTACCAGAAGTTTAAGATGTTGTGGCAGCCATATTGCTTCTAATGTCAAAATATCTCAATTCTTTCGATGATTCATATTACTCCGATACTTTCAAACAAGAAATAAAACGTAAAAAATATCAAAGTGGAATTTTGTTTTATTTCAAAATCCAGGCTACTCGCGTCCGGCCATTCAGAGCACGTTTAACTAGGTTAAGATGGCCGCGCCCCTACATAGGTAAGATTGCCGTGCCCCGAGCGAGCAGTGATGGGAACGCAAGTTTTTTAACGTATTATGCAAGATACGTACGTTTTTTGTTCTTGAATTTCATTCAAAATAAAAAAAAAATAGCGTTTTATCTGTTATCTTTTCTCTATTTTGAAATAAATGTTTCGGCCGCATTGTTTTGCGTCATGACGTCATGGTTGTCACGGTTGCAATTCCTATTTTGGTGGTACTGAAAATCAAGATTTGTACATACATTAATACCTTGACATACGAGTGCCCCGACACACGTTTAACTAAGGTAAGATGCCAGCACCCTGAGCAAGCAATATCAGACACAAAAAAGTGTACTCACGTCTGGCCAGTTTGAGCATGTTTAACTACGGTAAGATGGACGTGCCCCGAGCGAGCAAGATACGGTTAATTTTTTCCTTGAATTATATTCATAGACGTCAAAATACATTATATTTAGCGTTTTATCCGTTTATCTTTTCTTTATTTCGGAATAAATGACCGTATCGACCGCATTGTCTTGCGCCGTGACATCATCATGACATTTCCGTCAACTTGCAGTTTTGTGCATGTTGCATGCGCATATAAGTCGTACCCTCGATTAAGTCATAATTTTTTGGTCCGACAAAAGCGTCTTCTATGCTAGTAAATACGGTATATAGGGCGGTCCAGCAAATGAGTGGTTAGTGTGTCGGCCTCACAGTGGGGGACCTGGATTCCTTAAGTTTGCATGTTCTCAACGGGCCTGCGTGGGTTTTCTCAGGGGTACTCCAATGACCTCCCACATTACAAAGACATGTATGGTAGGCTGATGGGACACTCTAAATTGACCCTAGGTATGAGTGGGTGACCGGACCATTCGCCGAAAGACGTTTGGTCAACGGACAGTTCGCCGAATGGACGTTTGGTCGACGGACAGTTCGCCGAACGGACGTTTGGGCGACCGGACAGTTCGCCGAACGGACGTTTGGGCGACTGGACAGTTCGCCAAATGGACGTTTGGGGGACCGCACAGTTCGCCGAATGGACGTTTGGGCGACCGGACAGTTCGCCGAACGGACGTTTCGCCGCCGTGGGATTCGCCCCAACGGCCGTCGAACAAACGTCTTTCGGCGAATCGTCCGAGTACCGTATGAGTGTGAGCGTGAATGGTTGTTTGTCTCCTTGTGCCCAGCGATTGGCTGGCCACCAATTCAGGGTGCCCCCCACCTCTGGCCAAAGTCAGCTGAGATAGGCTCCAGCACCCCCCGCGACCCGTGATGATAAAGTGGTTCAGATGAGATGAACTTAAACAGTGGTACCTCGACATACGAGTGCCCCGACATACGAGCAATTTGAGATACGAGTAAAATTTTGAGCAGATATTTATCTTGAGATCATGACACATTTTGAGATACGAGCAGACAGCGGACGCAAGAGGCTGCTCATAAGAGCACAATGGGCACTGTCTCTCTCCTCGCAACTCCCTCATGTAATGTCTCTGTGGTCGCAACTCCCTCGTGAATGTCTCTGTGGTCGCAACTCCCTCGTGTAATGTCTCTACAAGCACTGGGCAGAGCGTTGCGGAGCGTGCATTTTTTCAGTGTTTTTTTCTTCCCGGTAGTCAGTGCGAATGGCGTATTATACTACAGTGGTACCTCGTCATACGACCGCTCGTCATACAATATTCTCGTCTTACGACGGAAATTTCGATCAAATAATTCGCCCGTCATGCGATCAAAATTTTGTGATGCGACCAAGCACTGTCTTTTTTCCATATCTTTCGTGAATAACAATATCTACGAGCACCGGATGAGTTCTTCAGACGAGTTGCGACCAGGAAACGCACAACGTGCATGCGCGGGAAAAAGAGGGCTTTCTGGGTAATGAAGTATACTCGTGCACACAACGCCGACAGGCAATGGCACTCTCTCAGAATAAAACTTCATTACCCACAACCAATACGAGGAGTACCGTAATTACTCGAATATAACACGCAGATTTTTGCTATATAATTAATTCCAATAGTTGGGGGTGCGTGTTATAATCAATAACTAAAATAAATTACAAATTTTCGATCGAAAAAAGCATTGTCAAACTCACTTTGACGCACGGATTTTACGTCATCTCGTAGAGCCGACGCACGGATTTTACGTCATCTCGTAAAGCCAATCGGATGATGTGTTGTGGGAGGAAGAGGAAGTGGATGAAGGAAGCGTGGACGTTGATAGGATTCTCAACGAAGAGATGTATGAGAGGTGTCAGGAGTGGCCCTTTTGGCCCTCCTGGGTTGCCGTTGACGCATACCGGCTGTAGCCAATCCATTGATTGCTTTCGTTTCCTGTATTTAAGTAGCGACGCGTCATCACACGTCGCCGGATCGTTCACTATCGTTGACTATCATTGACTGTTGTTAGCGGTTGCTAGCGGTCGCTAGCTGTCGTTATTCTGTTGCCTCTGTCCGTATGCGCGCCGCATGCGGCCACGTTTGTTTCCACGCCTTGGTTGATTCATTAAAGGACTCCGTATCACGCTGAATGCCTCGTCCTCTCCTGCTTCCTGCATTTGGGTCTACCTACATCCACGGTCGCGTCGCACAACGCGGCGCGACCGTAACAGATGCCCCCGATCGCGCTGCGACGACCCAGCGACGCGGCGCGATCATAACAAGAGGACAGACAAAGAGAGAGAGGAACTCTTCATTTGAAGGATTCTAATGAATAAGTTAGTTTGAACAAAACAATCGTGAAACGAAGAAAAAAAGGTAAGATTTCTGATTTTCGTCAGCGGGAAATTTTAGCTGCGCACTATATTTGATTACTGCGTTTTTCCAGATATTTTTGGCCCAAAATTACCTGCGTGTTATTTTCGAGTGCGCGTTATATTCGAGTAATTACGGTATTATATCACTTCTCGTTCGCTGCTCTTAAGAACATCGGGGGCACTGGCTCGCAACTTCCCGCAATAGCATCCCCGGTAGCAACTCTATCATAGGCGGCGTTCAAAGCGGATGTGACCACAGATGCTACAAGCTAAAAGGGAGCCGCTAGCCAGCGCCCCCGAAGCTCCCATGAGCAGCGGAGCGATCACTGATAAAAGACTGCTGCTCGTTGGCAAGTGGTCGTGCGTTATCCGATTGTGAGGACATTTGTGTGCATAATTTTCGGAATATTTTGACAGGAATAGTACAACAGCAAACAGCCCATCGATAGTGAACGAGAGGTGGAGTGTTTGTTCCGTTTACGAGTGCGTTGTGTGGGGGAAAAAAACCGAAGCCCCCCCCGCCCCTTTTGTGCCCTCAGCGAAATCCGCCCAATTTTAGTTGGATTAAACACATTTCATTTCTATTAAACCACTAGTTATGTGTTACTTTGTTAATAGATGGGGAATTAGAAGAAATAAAACATTTTTTCCAATCCAATATCCTGTTTTTGGTGTTTTTTCAGAGGGCTGGAACGAATTAATTTGTTTTGAATTCATTTCAATGGGAAACGTCCGCTCGAGTTACGAGAACCTCGTCATACGATCTCAGTCTTGAAACGGATTACGATCGTATGTCGAGGTACCACTGTACTTCTCGTTGGCAAGTGGTCGTGCGTTATCCTACTGTGAGGACATTTGTGTGCATCATTTTGGGAATATTTTGAAGGGTATACAAAATCAAACAACCCTTGATATTGACTGAAAGTCAGTGTGGAGGCGGGGCAAATAGAGCCAACCCGTGAGAAGAAATCTATCAAAATGTCATACAAAATTAGAATTAAGTTTAGTGTTAGGTTATATTAAACTTATATTTGAGTGTGTCTGCATCGTAATCCAAGTTGATTTAAATTTGTTTTTTTATGTTACGAGCGCGCTGCCGTGCAAAAGCCCTCCTCCCCCTCTCTCTGTCCGTCTCTCTCTCCCCCCTTCGAAATCCGTATAATTTTAGTACTATTAAACACATTTTAGTAATATTAAACCACTAGTTATTTGTCACAATGTTAATAGGTGGCGAATTAGAACAAATAAAAATGTTTTTCTAATCCAATATCCTATTTTGGGTGTTTTTTCAGAGGGTTGGAATCAATTAATTTGTTTTTAGTTCATTTCTATGGGAAACGTTCGTTTGAGTTACGAGAAAATCGACATACGAGCTCAGTCTCGGAACGCATTAAGCTCTTATCTTGAGGTACCACTGTATATTTAAATATGTAAGATTGTAGCCAAAGGCTACATTCCATCTTTATTCTATTGTGTAGGTTGAAGATAAACAATGACACATACTAGATGTTAGGGTTATTAGTCTTACATTATTATATATTTGCTCGCAATGAAGAACGCTTTGCTTTACTTAGCTTATTAACATTAGAAAAGTCATTATAGTACATCTGCTTGCACGCACAAACGCACGCACGCACGCACACAGATATCAGTTTTAGTCAGTGCTGTGAAATTTAGTTCGTCTAACAGCAAGGCTTTAAGAAGATTGGTGAAGAGGTTCAGAGACGGGAGTTCTCGTATGTTAATTAGAATATAGAGTTCCAGGTATGTTTTTGAAGGGAACTACACAGTCACTTATAGAGCTAGCTTTTGTTTATCTATTGGATTTTTCCGTAAAAAATCTTGCGGTAGAGGTGCTTTGTGATGTTATACATATTGTAAATTAAGGTGGAATTTGCATATTTAACAGTATTGTCCCAGTTCAGGCGTTTTGAGTTTTTTTAAAATATCTGTATGGTGGATTTCTGTCCAATAATTTCAGAGTTGCTCATAAGTGGTTTCAACTGGTTTTAGTGTTGTTTTGCAGGCCGATGAACAACTTGTTAGGCAGTAAGTCATGTGTGATATGATCATTGTGTCAAAATATAGTTTTTCTCACTCAGCCGTTAAATTGTTTCTAATGAACTTAAATTTGGACAAATTGAATTTAATTTTATTCTGTTATTTTTTATCTGTCGTTTGAAGAAAAGTTGAGAGTCAAGAATTATTCCAAGGTATTTAAATTCTAGGACTATATTTATATATTTTTGGGGATAAACATTTTTTTCCTTGTATAAAACTTTGGGGTCAGTTATTTGTCGCCCTTTTTGGATTGGATTCGATTGGATAACTTTATTCAATCCCGTATTCTGGAAATTTCATTGTCACAGTAGCAAGAGGATGAGAATGCAGATACAGGAAAGGCATTTTAGACAAATAGATAGAAAGAAACCTAGCCACACGACGGGTGGGGCCGAGTCGCAAAGGTCGCAGAACAACAAAGCAAAAAGCACAAAGTACAAAGCAAAGTATATGGTGATCATTAAGAATCATTGAATCAAATCATTAAGACAGAAAAGCAGCAAAAACACAAAACGAGCAAGAGCGGCGCCATCTTGGTTGCAGTAGCAAAAACGGATACAGACTCAAGAAAAAGACGTTGTAGAGTTGGATAAAAACTGGAACCACACACAGGAAGTCTTCCACAATATGGGGAACTTCTGCACTGTGACCGAGGTTGAAAATATGCAGTCACTCTTCCAAGCTTATCCGCACAGTTCCTCAGTAGTCTGGAGCTGAAGAATCAACAGTAGCAGAGTATAACCCCTCGACTCCGTAACCGAACTGTTATTTGTTGGTATGCACCAAACAGCAGTTCAGAGTACCCACCCTTTTTGGAGTCCTTGGAGGGGGTGCTGAAGAGTGCTCCTTTGGGGGACTCCCTCGTTCTGCTGGGGGACTTCAATGCTCATGTGCGCAATGTGAGTGAGACCTGGAGGGGAGTGATTGGGAAGAACATCCCCCTGAGAAGAACCCGAGTGCTGTTCTATTGTTGGATTTCTGTGATCGTCGAGGATTGACAATAATGAACGCCATGTTCAAACATAAGGGTGTCCATATGTGCACTTGACACCAGGACACCCTAGGCCGCAGTTTGATGACCGACTTTGTAGTCATGTCATCAGACCTGCGGCTGCATGTCCTGGATACTCGGGTAAACAGAGGGGCTAAGCTGTCAACCGATCACCACCTGGTGGTGAGTTGGCTCCGATGTGGGGGCAGATGCCGGTGAGGCCCAGGAGACCCAAACATTTCGTCAGGGTCTGCTAGGGATGCCTGGCGGAATCCCCTGACAGAATCAGTTTCAATTCCCACCTCCGACAGAGCTTCTCTCATGTCCAGGAAGAGACGTGGGACAATGAGTCCGAGTAGACCATGTTCCGCGCTTCTATTGCAGAGGCGGCAGCAAGGTGGTCAGTGCCTGTCGAGGCGGGAACCCCAGAACCCGTCAGGCTGAAAAAGGAGTCCTACCGGGCCCTTTTGGACCATGGGACTCCGGGGGCAGCTGACGGGCACCGGGTGGCCAAGCGGCACGCGGCTCTGGTCGTCTCCAAGGCAAAAACCAAGGCATGGGAGGAGTTCGGTGAGGACATTGAGAACAACTTCCGGGTTGCTTCAAGGAAATTTTAAAATCCATCACCAATCTTAAAATTTAGAAAGTTGGTAGCCTTTATTAACAATATGAATTCATACTCAGCAGTTTTATCAATTTAATAAATTTTACCCCAAAAACTATTTCAATTTGTAATTCTCCACACCAACCTTACACTGCCAAAAAATCAGTTGACCCCCATTGCAACTTTTCTCTCGAAATATTCCAATTTATGATTAAGCAGATAAAGCGGACTCTCAGAGATTAGGAAACAATGAAATATCATAAAAGATGAATTGCGGTAAAATCGATATTTTTTTCCCTGTACCGCTTATCCTCACAAGGGTTACTTGAGGGTACTGGAGCCCATCCCAGCCAACTATGGACACTGTGGGTCCACTGTTCTTCAGTCTTTACATAAATGATTGGTGACGCTGTCCTTCAATTGTTACCTGCCAAATGTAGACCGATGATGACGTTCTATATGTCCACACGAAAGACAAAAAACATGCTGCACAGGAAATCACAGATGCAATGACGAGCGTGAATGGCTTGAAAAATCCCAACTACACTTAAACATATCTAAGACTGTCTGTATGTACTTCTAAAAAAGAGCAATAAATAACAGTGACCCCAACGTTTTTGTCCAAGGAAAAACAATCAATGTAGTCCAATAATTTAAATACCTAGGAATCTCACTCTTGACTCTCAACATGTATTTAAACAGATTTAAAAAAAACACTGAATAAAATTAAATTAAATTTGTCTAATTTTAGGTAATTAGAAACAATCTAACGCCAGAGTCTATATTTTGACACAATGATCGTATCACACATGACTTACTGCCTAACAAGTTGGTCATCAGCCTGCAAAACAACACTAAAATCAATTGAAACCATTTATAAGTAAGCTCTGAAAGTATTGGACAGAATATCAAAAACACACCACCACTGTCAGATATTTAAAAAAAACACAAATGCCTAACTAGGACAATACTGTTCAATATGCAGATGCCACCTTAGTTTACAAAATCTTCCATCAGAAAGGTCCTCCTCCACTACAATATTTTGTACAAAAAAATTCCAACACATCAACAAGGGTTGGCTCTAGAGGTGACTGTGTAGTTCCCTTCAAAAAGAGTGCATTCAGCCAAAGTCTCTGTTCGTGCCGCACACACCTGGAACTCAATACCAATAAACATACGTGAACTCCCGTCTCTGAATCCGCCAATCATCTTAAAGTCTGGCTGTTAGACAAACAAAATTGCGATCACAATGCTGTCGAAAACTGCTACTTCTGTGTGTTTGGATGCCTGTGTGCGTGCATGTGTGTGTGCATGTGTGCGTGTGAGGAGCCAGTAGCCATCAGGGAGCGGGGATGAGCAAACGTTGAAAGTAGTTTTTGCCAGAACAAAGTGGTGAAATTATCAGTGCCGGAGATATATTAATGTGTAGATTCAATATGATAAAAATGGTGATTTATATAGTCAAATCAATAATAGAAAATCACTAATTCAAACCCCATGCCAGACCAACGGAATAATAATTATTTTCAATATCCAAATCTATTGAAAGTCACCGCAGTGAAGAACTGCGGTCAAGCCAGTGTATGTTCATGTTTTTGTGGTCAAATGAGCGATTTCTCAAAATAGCCCACATAATTCAAGTATTACGGTAAATCCATTTAAAACAGAAGAGTGGGAAAGGAGTTGACTTCCGTGTGCTCGTAGTGCTTTAATCCCTCAAAAATAGGACCTTCAAACCTTCAAAAATACTTTTAACAGTCAAAGAAACAGCAGCATCGTCATAATTTAAAAATGAAATAGTCGTACAATTAACAAACACACTTCAATCCACAAGTACAATATGAAGTAAATCCCCTGACCAGTAGCTGTGTTTTATTAGAATAGTGAAGTGCTAATGTAAATAAATATTATTTTCACAATTTCCAGGTACGTGGGTTAATCCTCGTAGTAGAGCTCCTTGACTGCGCTCACTCATACTCAAAATTATGCAATTTAACAGATCACATTTTTAGTAAAAGTCACAGTTGCATTTTTCATTTTTGTGGTACTGTAAATCAACAAGATTTGTTTTCATAATTTCCAGACAATGCATCACTCTGGCAACCTCAGATGAAAAAGAAGACCTTTGAACTGTGTCTTCCCTCGCCCGGACACGGGTCACCGTGGGCCCACTCAGGAGCCAGTCGTGGAGGAGGAGCACGATGGAGAGTGCCTGGTGGCCGGGCTGAAACCCATGGGGCCCTGTCGGGCGCAGCCCGAAGAGGCTACGTGGGTTCCCCTTCTTGCTGGCTCACCACCTGCAGAAGGGGCCAAATAGTTCAGGTGGGATGACAGTTGGGCAGCAGCCAAAGGAGGAATCCATGGCGGTCCGATCCCTGGGTGCAGAAACTGGCTCTTGGGACGTGGAATGTAACCTCCCTAGTTGTGAAAGAGACTGAGCTAGTGTGTAAGGTTGAGAAATTCCAGCTCAATATGGTCGGGCTCACCTCTACGCACAGTTTGGTTTGTGGTACCACTCCTCTCACTCCTTTCCACAGGTTCACAATTTTTACAAACAGAATATTTGTTATAACACTGAAAACTGTGGCAAACAGTCATTCTATAGTCGTATAGGGTATAATTCGAGCACCACAAAAAACCCCAAGGATAAGCACTATAGAAGATCCAGAACCAAATGGGAAGAGGTGCAAAGTGCAATTTATTATCTTGATGAATTAAAAAAAAGACTCATAAAGGATACAATGAGTATCAAAAAGATGAAAATTTAGTGAAACAGTAAGGTTAAACTGCTAACTGCAGTATCCTGGTGGAATCTCATCCACGCAGTAAAACAGTCAACTCGTCCCTTGTCCCTGACCCACAAAATCCTTCAAAAGCAGAGAAAAACAGACATTTTCCTCCAACCGCTGTGGTTTTCCTTTGTTCTGTTGACATTTTCTGTAATGACCAAGATACAATTACACAGTGCAATTCTCCTTGTGGAAACTGCTCCCCACACCAAGATCTTAATAGCGTGTATTTCTTAATATCCCTCAAATAATTGTGTGTTTCCCCTGGTCTTATAGTACATCTTTAGCAATGTCACATTAGTGTCATCACGCAGTAGTAAAAAGTCACAATCATCACAATTTTGTCATGACAGGCACATTAAAAGAACAACACATTACAATATCCCAACACTACGACTTCTAACTAGGATCTCAAAAGTGCACTGGATTGACGGAAACAACAGAACAACATGACGAACAGGGGATATGGAAATATAGAGCTATACATGAAACTGCACAATAATAAACGATTAGTGAAACTGAAACAACTAGTTCGAAGGTTCGAGCTTCAATGAATAATGTAGTGACTCGGGGATGAGTGGTTTCAAGTGACACGTATGCAAAAAATATTTTATATTTGCACTATTTCGTATTAAAAATGAACATTTTAATGATAAAGCAGACTGAAGTTGTCTCGCTGCAATTTTCTTTTTGGCCAACATTGAAGAACTCTTAGATGGCAGTTTGGATTGAAAAATACATATTTTATTATGCCAGCCCTAGAACTTATAGTCATACTCCTCACTATAAGTGAGGCTAAATTTAAGTGTTAATGTAGGATCTAGTTCTTAAGTGGCCAAAATCAAAACTCAACAAAGACAACAGCTCAGGCATTCTTTCAGTGACAGACCTCAATCCTTTCATTTATGTCTTCACAGATGGGGATATTCTTTCGCTTCTGTCCCCTGGTTCTCTGTGGGGAAGAAAAAAAAATCAAGTTTGCGTAAAACTAAAAATAATGAAAAAGTTGATTGAGCTCAGTAATTCAGTCATTTATTCATTCATTTTCAATTGTGCTTATTTCGTTCTGTAATAAATGAATAACCAATATTCAGAAATAGAACAAAAAAATAGAAATAGAAATATTGGCCAACATGACACAAGCGTGTACAGAACTCAAGACTTAATTGGGGATCCTTAAGATTGAGTCAATCAGTCTTTGGCAGCTGTAGGGCCTGCGTTGTTCTGATAGTTGCCTTAAGCTCTTCTGAACAATTAGGTGCATTTATCATCTTGGATTTTCCCCTTCAAATATCCCATCGGTTATCAATGCGGTTGAGGTCAGGTGTGTTTGCTGGCCAGTTCTTAACCCTAGAATGGTAACCCTCTATTTCAGGGGTTACCTTTCACGCTTCTGAAATAGAGGGTTACCGGGGGAAAAATGGGTACCCTTCATTGCACCGTCTTGCTTAGGACCCATTTTTCCCCGGTAACTATGGTAACCCAGTATTTCAGAAGCGTGAAAGGTAACCCCTGAAATAGAGGGTTACCATTCTAGGGTTAAACCAGTTAATGGTTTGGCGATGTATTCAGGTGCTTAGTCCTGTTAGCAAATGAAACCTGCATCTCCATAAATTTGGTCAGTAGCAGGAAACATGCCATGCTGTCAAACCTCCAGGTAGACTGCTGTAATATACTTGGACACAAGAAAAACACAGTGGGCCAAACAACAGCCGAGACAGGGCACCCCAAATCATTGACTATGGAAGTTTACAAGTGACCTCAAGCAATGTGGGTTAAGTATCTCTTATTACCTAAGATTTAGGGGAATTCGTTTTGAAGGACATTTTATAATGGGTGTTTATCACACAATCTCTAATGCCTATTGCTTGTAAACCTATTTTTTTGCTTTTGCTTGTCAATTGGCAAGCCTGGTCTTAAATTTGTGAACAGTCAAAGTCTGTAGCAAGGAGAGTTTGTGTTTAGCCAAAAAGTAGGCACACATTACAGTCGTACCTCTACTTATGAATAGCTCTAGGTACAAAGTTTTCAAGTTACAAAGGCTTTTTATATGCAAATGAGTGCCTCAAGATATGAAAATAAGATCCAAGTTACGAAATCCCCCAAACATCAATACATTTCCAATTTCCGTTATTTTATTTACAAAGCAGCGAGCATTCCAATAGCAGAATTCAAAGAAATGCTAAATAAAATTTCTTTCTGTCTTAAAAAAACATCCAGTGTTCATGAGTCGTGCGGTCGCCCACTAGTGAGTTTATTATCATCATATGTATCATTTATCAGTGTTATCCCACATTTGCAACCATACAGTGGGGCAAATAAGTATTTAGTCAAGCACCAATTGTGCAAGTTCTCCTACTTGAAAAGATTAGGGAGGCCTGTAATTGTGAACACGAGTTAAACCTCAACCATAAGAGACAGAATGTGAAAAAACAGAAAATCACATTGTTTGATTTTTTAAGTATTCATTTCCAAATTAGAGTGGAAACATCTATACAAGATGGCGGCGCGCACTGACGCTGCGGCTCTATGCTCTCCAGTTCGGTGTCGTTCGTTATCTTACAGTCGCCAGGATTTACTCACTATCCAAAGGATATGCGATATATCCGATTTCTCAACAAACTCTCCGGGCTCTCCGTGGCTAGCCAGCCCACCAAAAGCACGTCGAAGGCGGCGAAGGGACAGAAAACAAAAGCGTGGATGCCGGGCGGGCCTTGCTGCTAAGCTGAAACAACAACCACACCGAGGACCGCTTCCTAGTATCTTTTTGACCAACGCCCGATCCATCACCCACAAAATGGATGAGTTGGAACTTCGTATTGCTACCAACAGCTTTGTTAGAAACTGTAATATTATTATCATCACAGAAACGTGGCTACACCCGCATATCCCCGACGCTGCGGTATCGCTAGCTAGCCGAACGCTTTTTCGGAACGACTGTTCAAAAGTATTAACAGGCAAAAGCAAGGGAGGAGGACTGTGCATGTATATACATAATGAATGGTGTTGTGATAGTAGGATCATTGACACTCACTGTTCCCCGGATTTAGAGTTATTGGCAATACGGTGTAGGCCCTTTTATCTACCGAGAGAGCTAACCGTCGTCATAGCAACGGCTATCTATATACCTCCGAATGCTAACGTTAACACAGCACTTAACCTCCTGCTAACGGCTGTAAACAAACAACAGCTTGACCACCCCGATGGCGTTTTTATTGTCGCTGGTGATTTCAACAAGGCGTGTTTAAAGACTGTTTTACCTAAGTTTATTCAATACGTAAATTGTAATACTAGAGGAGACAAAACTCTTGACCATGTCTATTCTAACATCAAACATGCTTATAAAGCCACTTCCCTCCCTCACCTAGCTGGATCAGATCACCTCTGCCTATCTCTCACCCCCGCTTACACTCCACTCCGGAGGCAAACAACGCCACAAATAAAGATAATAAAAACTTGGCCCGACGACGGACTCTCTCAGCTGCAGGATTGTTTTTCCCGCACCAACTGGGAACTTTTTGTACACGACAACCTCCAGGACTACACGGACTCTGTACTTTCTTACATAAAAAACTGCATTGACAACGTCACTATAGATAAACGAATACAGGTTTTTCCTAACCAAAAACCCTGGATGACCAATGAGACACAGGCACTCATCAAATGCCGTAACTCCGCCTTTAGATCAGGGGACAAGATAAAATATAGAGCTGCCAGAGCTGAGCTGAAAAGAGGCATTACAAAGGCCAAGGCAGCATATACCAAAAAAAATTGAGGAGCACTTCACAGAAAATAACCCAAAGAAGATGTGGCAAGGAATACGACATATTACCAACTACAATAACAATAATATGTCTGTTAATGCAGATGCCTCACTAGCGGAGAAATTGAACCGTTTCTTTGCCCGCTTTGAGACTGACAAATCAGACCCAGTCTCAACACCCCCACCACCACCCTGCAGCAATACACTGATGTTCCGGGAACAGGAAGTGAGACTGGTAATGCGGTCTGTGAACACCAGGAAGGCTGCTGGCCCAGACGGAGTACCTGGGAAGGTGCTCAAAGCCTGTGCTGACCAGCTGGCTGGAGTCTTCACAAACATTTTCAATTGTTCCCTGGAACAATCCATCATTCCATCTTGTCTGAAATCTGCCACCATCATCCCTGTCCCCAAAAAGCCAACCATTGGCAGCATGAATGATTATAGGCCTGTTGCCCTCACGCCTGTGATCATGAAGTGCTTTGAAAAGTTGGTAGCCCGCCATATCAGGAATACAATCTCTCCCTCAATTGACCTTCACCAGTTTGCTTATAGAGCAAACAGGTCCACTGATGATGCTATTGCCATTGCTCTTCATACAGCACTGAGCCACCTGGAACACCCTGGGAACTACGTGAGGATGCTCTTCATTGACTATAGCTCAGCCTTCAACACCATAAAACCGGACATTCTGACTGACAAACTCTCCCACCTTGGACTATCCTCTTCAATCTGCTGCTGGATAAAGAACTTCTTGACCAACCGACCACAGACTGTTAGACTTGGTCCCCACCTCTCTTCCTCCATTACACTAAGCACTGGCTCCCCTCAAGGCTGTGTACTGAGTCCTCTTCTGTACTCCCTGTACACATACGACTGGACACCCACCAGTCTAACGCCATCATCAAATTCGCTGACGACACCACTGTGGTCGGACTCATCTCAGGAGGGGATGAGTCGGCTTACAGAGATGAGGTCAACAATTTGTCTTCGTGGTGCTCGGTGAACAATCTCACACTGAACACCACGAAAACTAAAGAAATAATCCTGGACTTTCGCAAACACGGCACAGATCTGGCCCCACTCCTCATAAATGGAGTATGTGTAGACAGGGTCCAGTCCTTTAAATTCCTGGGGGTGCACGTCACGGATAAGCTCTCATGGTCTACAAACATCACGGCAGTGGTGAAGAAGGCTCAGAAACGACTCCATTTCCTCAGGGTACTTAGGAAGAACAACTTGGGCACCAATCTTCTGATAACCTTCTATAGAACCACTGTAGAGAGCATCCTGGCGTACGGCATCACAGTGTGGTACGCTGGAAGCACGGCGGCAGACAAAAAGGCCATGCAGAAAGTGATTAACACTGCCCAGAGGATTGTCGGCTGCTCTCTGCCCTCACTGGAAGACATTGCCAGCCCTCGTTACCTCAGCAGAGCCAAGAACATCATAGGGGACCCTTACCACCCTGGTTACAATCTGTTCCAGCTGCTGCCCTCTGGCAGACGCTATAGGTCCCACAAAGCACGGACAAATAGGCTTAAGGACAGTTTTTTCCCCACATCCATCAGAAATCTAAACTCGCGCTAACATAACACACATTCCCTTCTGCGGTAATATGAACAGATGTTTGGGTGGTGATCTGCCTCCTACTAGCTGACTGAAGTAAGGTAAGTGGAAGACAGTGAGAGGTAAGCGAGAGGTAAGCGACCTGTATCCACAACAGCAGAATGCCAAATTACAAGTCCGTAACTTACACTTATTTAGGTCTTTTGCCGAGTAAACGTAGCTTATGGAGAAGCACTATCAATTTCGTCACACACAGTTTCTGCGTGTGATGACAAGTAGGCTTTTTGTGTTGTGATAATGACGACAGGGCCTATGTCCGATTATTATTATTATATTAAAATAAGTATTTGGTCGCCTACAAACAAGCAAGATTTCTGGCTGTCAAAGAGGTCTAACTTCTATCGAGGTCTCGACTCGTTACCTGTATTAATAGCATCTGTTTTAACTCATTAACGGTATAAAAGTGTGACCGTCTCCCGCCGTCAATGGCAGCCAATGGGTTAAATGAGTGCTCTGCACCTCAGTCAACATGAATCGGACGTCCACCGCCGTCAATGGCAGCCGATGGGTTAAATGAGTGCTCTATAAAGGTTAAAAATAATATAATTCAGTCTATCAGAGGCTTACGTGGAAGTTCTGATCTAACCACTTTAACAGAGGTGTTGGGACATGACAATAATAGTATAAAATGTGGGATGGGCACGGGCGAGGCAAGTTTGTCTATACACACACGAGAACAGGACGTTTCGTTCCTGTCACCCAGGAACACATAAATTGAAAAACATGTACACACATGCCAATAATACGCAATTGATTGATCATTTTGATATTAGATTTTTAGATATTAATGCTCTGACATTGTCAATGCAATGACAAACTCGATCTCTCTCATGATTATAATTTTGAGAGCGAGAGATTACCTGGTTGATCGCTTTAAACAATAAACTCTTTCTCTCTCATGATTATAATTTTGAGAGCGAGGGAATCTGGGGACGAATTATCCGTCGACGAAATGTTCGGCGACGAAATGTCTGTTCGACGAACTGCCCGGCGACCAAACGTCCGTTCGACGAAACGTCCGGAGACGAAGTGTCCGTCGACCAAGTGTCCGTTGACCAAGTGTCCGTCGACGAAACGTCCGGGTACCTATAAAAGACACCTGTCCACAACCTCAGTCTCTCACACTCCAAACTCCACTATGGCCAAGACCAAAGAGCTGTCAAAGGACACCAGAGACAAAATTGGGAAGACTGAATCTGCAATAGGTAAAACGTTTGGTGTAAAGAAATCAACTGTGGGAGCAATTATTAGAAAATGGAAGACATACAAGACCACTGATAATCTCCCTCGATCTAGGGCTCCATGCAAGATCTCCCCTCGTGGCGTCAAAATGATAACAAGAACGGTGAGCAAAAATCCCAGAACCACACGGGGGAGGGGGGCTAGTGAATGACCTACAGAGAGCTGGGACCACAGTAACAAAGGCTACTATCAGTATCACAATGCGCCGCCAGGGACTCAAATCCTGCACTGCCAGACGTGTCCCCTGCTGAAGCCAATACACATCTAGGCCCATCTGCGGTTCGCTAGACAGCATTTGGATGATCCAGAAGAGGACTGGGAGAATGTGTTGTTATTGTCAGATGAAACCAAAATAGAACTTTTTGGTAGAAACACAGGTTCTCGTGTTTGGAGGAGAAAGAATACTGAATTACATCCGAAGAACACCATACCCACTGTGAAGCATGGGGGTGGAAACATCATGCTTTGGGGCTGTTTTTCTGCAAAGGGATCAGGACAACTGATCTGTGTAAAGGAAAGAATGAATGGGGCCATGTATCGAGAGATTTTGAGTGAAAATCTCCTTCCATCAGCAAGGACATTGAAGATGAGACATGGCTGTGTCTTTCAGCATGACAATGATCCCAAACACACAGCCAGTGTAAGAAGCATTTCAAGGTCCTGGAGTGGCTTAGCCAGTCTCCAGAACTCAACCCCATAGAACATCTGTGGAGGGAGTTGAAAATCTGTTACCCAATGACAGGCCCAAAACATCACTGCTCTAGAGGAGATCTGCATGGACGAATGGGCCAAAATGCCAGCAAGAGTGTGTGAAAAGCTTGTGAAGAGTTACAGAAAATGTTTGGCCTCCGTTATTGCAAACAAAGTATTGAGATGAACTTTTGGTATTGACCAAATAGTTATTTTCCACCATGATTTGCTAATAAATTCTTTAAAAATCAAACGATGTGATTTAATGTTTTTTTTCCACATTCTGTCTCTCATGGTTGAGGTTTACCCATGTTGACAATTACAGGCCTCTCTAATCTTTTCAAGTAGGAGAACTTGCACACTTGATGGTTGCCCTGCGGTACATGCTTTATATGATTTCACGCCTATACAGAAATACACAAGTGTAATTATCATAGTGTATATTTATTGAATATTACAACTATAAACATATCAAAAGACTGTGATGTATTAATATCTAAATATAATCTACCGTAAAACCTCTATTTAAACGGCATGCCCCCTAGTGCCGTTCATTTAGAGTTGCCGTTCAATTTGAGTTGCTGTTCAATTAGAGTTGCCGTTCAATTAGAGGGTGCTGCGCTATTTTTTGACTAGCTGGTCAGAACTTTGAGAAGATGCGGTAAATTTTATGGATGAAAAGAGAAACCGGGTAACATATACATATTTAACAAATGGCACAAATACAAGGCGATTACTGGTAAGTAATTACAAATTCACTGGTGAAAATCAAGTGACACGTCGCTGTTGTAGCTGTCCTTGTCATTGACATCGCCTTCCGCATCAGCGTCGAGTATCTGAGTGAGTTCACGTTCATCGTCGCCAGCATTTGCCCGTACTTGCTGGAGAAGTTGCAAACTAGTCTGAATCGGGCCATCTGACCTGAAACAATGGATCTGGCAATCCCTCGAGCCATCGGGAGCGTTGGTCAGTCCGCATCCCTTGAATGACTTGATAAGATCCTTCGCCAGATGATCCCAATCATCGACAATCCATTTCAAATAAATTCCATTGTTGGTGCTTGCATGTTGCCAAATTTGGTGTATGTAGCTATTCTCACCATGCAACATCCAGTTCTCGTAGAACTGTCGGACTTTGGCCTTGAATGGGGCGTTCCAGTAAACCTCGGAGGCCTTTATAAATTTGGTGAAGCCTCCTGGAATCACAGCCACATCAATATGGAGCTTCTTCAATTGCTTCTTGGTGGCATCGCTAATATGACAACAGTATGAATCCCAGGCAAGAAGGCGCTTGCCATCTGACGACCTTCTCAGGTTGAGAAAAACCTCTTATTTTACCAGCATGCCGCTCTATTTTTTCAAACTTTCCCCCGTAGTGAAGTTCAATTAGCGGTGCCGTTCAATTAGAGGGTGCAGTTCTATTTTTCAATTCTTCCAAGGTGCTGTTCAAATAGAGGTTTTACGGTATATGTAAAACATTTTAAATACTGTAAATGCTGTACTCAGTCAAAATAGTTCTCACTTGAATAAAAAAATCAGGTTAATGTACATAATCAAAAATAAAAATAAAACAGGTTGATGATTGTAACCTCCCCCCAAAAAAGGTTGATGGTTGTTTTAGTCTAAGTCCTTGCTGCTTGAATCTTCAGGGGGCACAGTAGGGGCAGCAGGAGGAGCTCCTGCGACAGGTTTTCGGGGCACAAAGAACATTGTGATGGGGAGTTGTGACTGTTTTTTTGTAGTTTTTGTTTGAAGTGCAGCCCCGATTCGGCGCGGTATAGCTTCACGTCCTTATTGAGAGTCCTTATTGAGAGCTATCGTCATCCAAGCTTTCCCGTTGCTCATCCAGTACAGAGGCAGCAATGCTTTGTTTTTGTTTTTCAAAGCAAGGGGACGGTCAAACTTGAGGATTGAAAATTAAGGCTGGCTTTACCATGAAGCCAGCAGTATTCCCACACATAATGAGGGTCAGGCGATCCTTGGGAATTTTGAAACCTGGGCCTTTAAGTTCATCCTTAAATAAAAATGTGCGGGAAGGCATCCACTTACAGAAAAGGCTGTCTCGTCCATGTTATAAACTTGCTCTGTGTCAGGATTTTATTTCATATTATCATTATATATTTGCTTGCAATGAAGAATATGCTTAGCTTTACTATTAAACTTAGTTTCATGTTATTATATGTTTGCTTGCAACAAAGTAAATGCTTTGCTCCTGAGAACCTTAGATTAAACAAACAGAAGGCAAAACGCCTTGAACTGCTTGGAGTGGACAAAACGAAGATCCAAAACGTCTTGAACTGGACATGCATCCAACTCAGACTCCACAAGACTTCCAGGCCTTCATTTGTTTTGACTATTGACGTCTCATTCTGTTTCCACGTACATCGTAATCAGGGCCCTCGAATATAAAAAAACAACAGAAAATATATGTAAGGTCAGAATGGAGTTGGGATTTGGCCTCAACGGTTCGTTCTCCTTGCAATTTTTTCTATTTATTTGTGCGTGCATTTGGGGAATGCCTATTGGTGAAACTATCATTTATTGGTCATTCAAACCAGAGAGTCAAGATATCGGAAGGAATCCAGGGTCAAAGTCGACATCTGGGGAAGACCGTGGCCACGGTATTTAAGACCCTTTTAACGGTCTGGACCTCAGCTCCATACCTGGATTCCCAAGGATGACGACTTATCCAAAGAGAGTTGAAGAGATCTCAGGTGAGTCCATGTGAATGTGTCCATTCGTGAGAGATTTCTGAATGTGTGAGCTCAGTTAAACGATCATAAATATACATTCGTGAGGGGAGTCCGAATGGGTGAGAGCAACGGTAATAACCCTGTAAATGCTAGTCACTAAGAGGTGAAGAGACAGAGTATTAGTCTATAAAACTGAAGGGTGTCGGTGTCCTGTACCAGGTCGGTACTTAAACTCTGAGTGTATGATCGTGTTGCGTCTGTGGTAATAGCCTGGGGAAAACAAAGGAAGGAGGAAAAAATAAGAATAATAATAACGGAGAAATTAATGCCCTGATTGCACACCTAACTTCAAAATGATTAGATCAAACAGCAAAGCGAATATTGATGATGACCCAAAACAGCGTCTGGTGTGTAAGGATTGGAAATTTGCTGAAAATCAAAGCACTTCGAGAATTAAACACCTAAATTTATGGATGACTAAATATGACTTGCGTGGCCAGCTAAATCAAATGAGGGAAAGAAAGGTATACCTGCAGGAAAAAGTAAATTCAGCGCAAAAGAGATTTTTAAAAAAGAAAATAGATAAAGGTAGTTATAAAGACACAAAAAGAAAAGTGGGGGTTTTAATAGAGAAAAGACTCAGACATAACTCAATTCGGTTGTCTAAATTGGTTATAAGTCAGTGCACTCAAATTTACATGTCACAGTCATGTGTCTTCATGTTTTTTTCTCTCCTGGAGTGAAATATATGACAGAAAAGCGTTGTCATAATTCTTTACAAATGTATCTGATTGCGGAAACTCTTTTTAGTTGTGACTATTATTTATATTGGCATTACGGCAGGAAAACCGACACGATGTGTTAACTGAGTTGGGTTCGCACTGTGGAGTGTGTTGAAGGAATGGATTTTTTTTAGTGTCTGGATGTTAATTCAGTGGGCGTCAGGCCCAGGACCAGACTGGTGGCTTGTGCCTGCCATCCAATCACAGGGCCAGCCCCTAATGACCGAAGCGTTAACAGGTGTGATTCATCAGCCAGCGAGAAGTATTTAAAGCCAACGGTAGCATGACCACGCCGCTCGATCGTCTTAATCAGTTTACTGTTAAGTACCTTCTCGTGCTACCTCCTTGTTTGCCTTGTCTGATCTCTGACCTCTTGCTTTGTTCCCAGGATCCTGACCACGCTTTATCCCACAACCACGGACTACGACCACTATCTCGACAGCACGTATTGTACATTCGACCTGGACACCACTAAGGCACCATCTGCCACCGACCTCCTCGCTATGACAAACGACTCGCCTATTCTGCTCCTTTCGTACCTTCGCCTGTCTCTGGAAATCTCTCAATAAACACAATCACACACCCAGATTGTGCATTTGCCTGCTTTGGGGTCCTCCGTTCTCTATCATAACAGTAGGAAGACATAAGCACAAATTTAGTAGAGATTGTCTGTGGAAGTAAAATATATAGGTGTCAGAAAGTAGAAAGCAGTGTGTGAGGAGAAATCTTGCTTTTTGCAGAGTCTAAATCTCAAAGTTACCGGCCAAGAGTGCACTTTTGTTGAACATTTCAGAATAAGAGCAAAACTTGGTCTGCACCCTGCCGGAAATGCAAGGTTCTGCGGTTATTTTCACATTTTTCTGATTTTATACGAAGAGTTTCAAGACGGGTCAGGTGGGCAGCCGACATCGCCGCAGACCCGACGCCCTCTTGTATGTTTCGTTGCCAAGTTGGCCCGGCACAGCCCGAAGAGGCGACGTGGGTTCCCCCTCACATGGGCTCACCGCCTGTGAGAGGGGCCAAAGAGGTCGGGTGGGTCGACAGTTGGGCGACAGCAAAAGGAGGGATCCTTGGCGGTCCGATCCCCAGCTGCAGAAAGTGGCTCTTGGGGCGTGGAATGTCACCTCTCTGGTTGGGAAAGAGCCTGAGCTAGTGCATGAGGTTGTGAAATTCCAGCTCAACATAGTCGGGCTCACCTCTACACACAGCTTGGGTTTTGGTACCACTCGTCTCGAGGGGGGTTGGACACTCTTCCACTCTGGAGTTGCTCGCGGTGAGAGGCGCCGAGCGGGTGTGGGCATACTTGTTGCCCCCGGCTCGGTGCCTGTACGTTGGGGTTTACCCCGGTGGACGAGAGGGTAACATCTCTCCGTCTTCGGGTGGGGAGACGGGACCTGACTGTTGTTTGTGCGTATGCACCAAACAGCAGTTCAGAGTACCCACCTTTTTTGGAGTCCTTGGAGGGGGTGGTGGAGAGTGCCCCTTCGCGGGACTCACTCGTTCTGCTGGGGGACTTCAATGCTTACTTGGGCAATGACAGTGAGACCTGGAGGGGAGTGATTGGGATGAACGGCCCCCTGATCAAAATCTGAGTGGTGTTCTATTGTTGGATTTCTGCGCCAGTTGTGGATTGACAATAATGAACACCATGTCCAGCAATAAGGGTGTCCATATGTGCACTCGGTACCAGGACACACTAGGCCGGAGTTCGATGAACGACTTGGTGGTCGTGTCATCGGACCTGCGGCCGCATTTCTTGGACACTTGGTGGTGAGTTGGCTCCGATGGTGCGGGCAGATGCCAGTGCGGCCCGGGAGACCCAAACGTTTCGTGAGGGTCTGCTGAGAACTCCTGAGTCTCCTGTCAGAAGGAGTTTCAATTCCTGCCTCCGACAGGCTTTTCTCATGTCCGGGAAGAGGCGGGGGACATTGAGTCCGCGTGGACCATGTTCCGCGCTTCTATTGCCGGAGCTGCAGCCGCAAGGTGGTCGGTGCCTGTCGTGACGGCAACCTCAGAACCCGCTGGTAGACACCGGCGGTAAGGGATGTCGGCAGGCCTAAAAAGGAGTCCTACCGGGCCCTTTTGGCCCATGGGACTCCGGAGGAGGCTGACGGGTACTGGTTGGCCCATGGGACTCCGGAGGAGGCTGACGGGTACTGGGTGGCCCATGGGACTCCGGAGGAGGCTGACGGGTACTGGGTGGCCAAGCGGCACGTGGCGATGGTTGTTTCTGTGGCAAAAACCCGGGCATGGGAGGAGTTAGGTGAGGCCATGGAGAACGACTTGATACTTAATACCTTGAGATACGAGGTTAATATTTCGATTTACTCGTATCTAAAATCAACGTTTCCCATAGAAAGGAACTAAATACAAATTTGTTCCTACTCTCTGAAAAAAAAAAAAAAAAAACAGGACATTACAATGGAAAATATTTGATAGAAACACGGGCGATTCCCCCTTATGTCAAGCTACAAAAGCTACATATCCATTTCAAAGGACTTACACATGGATTTTATAGAATATGTGTGGTACATAACAGTCCTAAAACAGATTGGGGAAACCTTGTTGCAGAAACTGGTCTAGATTGGCAAGCTTGGATGACACACGCGTGCGAAAAAACCCATCAGGCCTTCGATAAAATTAACCCATACGGTGGGGGCATTACAAATCATAATTCAGACTGACAAATTAACTTGTGGATCCTTGTCTGACGTTTTTCCTAAGTCCATGGGCAGGTGGAACCATGTCTATGGAGACGGTGGGAAGGTCGTCAGAGATGGAAACACCCGGATCCGCCATAGTAAAATTAAAATCTGAGATGACCAGAGAATTCATTTTTGCAACGGGGAGTTCCCAAACGGGAGGCGGTAAGAAATAATTGGTTATTGTTGATGGAAAATGCAGATATTATAAATCAAACCTGTATCAAACCTGTATAACATGTATGGGGGGCCGACCTCTCTTAAGAGTAGTACCTGCGCAAATTACCCCTGATTGTGTAAAGGAGATAATGACAAAAGAAGATGTAAGCCCAAAATGTATGAAATGGAATAATGTCTACCCAGTTACAACGGCAGCAAAGGACAAGCCTAACTTTTCAACAAATGTTAGCGTTTAATCATTTTACCTGCTTAGTCCTCACAGGGCACGGTCCGGCACTGGGAGCGATAAATGTGACGTGGTGTGCCCACGTCCTAAAACAGACTGCACCCCTGATTCCACGTTCTGACCTATGGTGGTGGTGGGGTCAAAACAAATTATACGACTCCTGCCAAAATGACAGCAGGACTTTGTGCCTTGGTCTCACTGCTATTACCAGTGTGTTTTTCCATCTACAGTAGAGGAGATACAATTGGCTGCACAGAAATCCGGTATGATGGCCGGCCCCTCGCGACGGCGTCGCATGGAGAGAGGGTGATCCGACATACATTGATGCGATTGGCATCCACGGGGCGTACCAGATGAGTATAAGTTGGCTAATCAGATTGCAGCAGGTTGGGAGTATATTTTTCTTTTAATTACTCCAAACAAAAATGTTGATTGGATAAATTACCTGCATTACAATGTCCAAAAACTTGGAAATTATACTGAACAGGGATTTGTGGCGATAAAGGAACAACTGGCAGCCACTAGTCTGACGGCGTTCCAGGATCGTGCAGCGGTTGAAATGCTTCTTGAAGGAGCAGGGGGCGTATGCAACGTTTGAAAATGTTGCACTCAACAACACGCCCCCCACTGGGTCCCACACCAGGGCCAACAATGGCCTGCAGACCCTAAACCGCAAGATGAAAAAGCATCCTGGAGTAGAATAATGTCCGCTGACAGATTTGTGGCCTCACTAATAATGATTTGGCCTAATTTGTGGCCCTTTTTGCTACGATTTTGACATTATGTGGGTGTTGTATTATTCCCTGCTTAAGATCTTTGATGAGCCGACTTATAACCACTGCGATTGCCCCTACAAATTCCAAATTGCATGAATTATATCTCCTACTGATGAAACGTGCTGACACTAACAGTGAATTCCAGGAGCATGATAATCCCGAGGATGGATTGGGCGAAAATGATCTTATTTTCTGCTTTTCAGACCTGCCGAACGAGTAGAGCCTAAGCGGGTAAAATTAAAACAGCCAACGGTGATATCCCTCTCATTTTGAATTTGTCATAAAATGAATAACAAACATATAGTAAAAGGAGGGAATGATAGAATTATTATGGAATATTCTATATGTGTTGTAAACATTTTTCAATAAGTAGTAATGCTATAAATCAAGTCATGGGAAGATGGACTTTTTTCCTGCACAGTCGACTCTTCAAGGGCGAAGGCGTTACGGACACTTCTACCAAATGTTATGACGAAGACTCCAGCAGATTTGAAAATACTGCTTTGTTTACATTAAACTGCTTTGCTTTGTTTACCTTATAAAGAAATTATTATGCTTACTGGTGCAAATAATAATGCCGTTGTTTTGCTTATTGTGCAAATTCTTACGCAGGTGTTCCGATAAAAACAGATTGTTGTGACAGTGTTTTCATAACCTTCATGATGTTATTCGGTTGAGCTTATACAATTGTTCAAAACAGTTGAATGTTTTGGTTATGTGCCGCTAAATGGACCGAAGAGTATGCCGCTCGTCAGAATGCACTGGGGGCTAAGACGACGTCACATGGCATTTTCCTTGCAAGTGTAACCAGAAATGTTGAGAGATGTTTTTCCTTTTTTAATTAAATATTACTAATAATGATTTAAAAGGTTTGAATCATTATTCCAACAATATTTTTTACTGGTTCTAATTCACCATCTATGAACAGAGTAACAAATAATTAGTGGTTTTGATGTTTAATACTAAAATTACTCATTATTCAGTACAACACGGGGTGGACAAAATGTGTTGATTTGGTAAAATTACACATTAACATAACGCGTTAAACCGGACTAAATCGATATGAAGTCCTATTTGGTAGACCATATAAATTGCCATTATTCACTACACAATGGGAACTAGATGACAAGGCTAATATGGCTGACTACATCGTACTTAAGTTACTAGAGGGAGATTGTGCTTCCCAACAGAAAATTGACTAATAGTGGTGCCAGGAGAATGGGTGCTCATCTGGAGAGTAAAGAAGCACTGGCACGACCCATCATGAGAAGATCCATACCGAGTATTGCTAACGAGCCAGCAGACATGAAAATAGCCGAGAGGGGGATGTGGATCCACCTTTTGCACTGTAAGAAGGTTATCTCCGTTGAAACGTTTGAGACAGGTGAAGAAAAACCTTCGAAATAAAAAGAAATGAACGAGATAACCACTCCAATATTGATTAGAATGATTATGGCTCTCTCTTCGAACCATGTGTGAAATAATCTTAAGTAAACAAAGAATGTTTCAATCTGTGACACAGCCTTCCATCCGTGTCAGCCTTTAATCTGTGTCACAGCCTTCAATCTGTGTCACAGCCTTCAATCTGTGTCACAGCCTTCAATCTGTGTCACAGTCTTCAATCTGTGTCACAGCCTTCAATCTGTGTCATAACCTTTAATCTGTGTCACAGCCTTCAATCCGTGTCACAGCCTTCACAGGTGTCACAGCCCTGCATCTTTGTCATAGAGAATTTGTATGTCCTTTGTCAGAGAATTTGTGTGTCCTTTGTCATAGAGAATTTGTATGTCCTTTGTCATAGAGAATTTGTATGTCACGCAATCTTGCCCTAATTAAACTGTTGATGCAGAAGGAGTCGTCGGAGATTGGAGAACGGAGACAGTCGAAGATTCACCTGAGTCTTACGCAGAGTAACTCTGTCTGTTCTCCCTCCGTGCTCTCCTTCTGCAGAAGTGTCAAAATCTCACTCATCTGTCTTGGCGTGCTTACTTGTGTTCGACCTTGTGAATGTTCATCGTGGACCGGACACCATGGTGATCTCTTTTGTATTGGATTAATTGTCCGGCGGCCCGGCGGCTGAGTGGTTAGCGCGTAGGCCTCACAGTGGTGGACCTGGGTTCAAATCCAGTTTGGTCCACCTGTGTGGAGTTTGCATGTTCTCCCCGGCCGGGCCTGTGTGGGATTCGTCCGGGTACTCTGGTTTCCTCACACATTCCAAAGACATGCATGATAGGCTGAAACTCTAAATTGCCCGTAGGTATGAGTGTGAGCGTGACTGGTTGTTTGGCTCCTTGTGACCTGCGATTGGCTGGCCACCAATTAAGGGTGTACCCCGCCTCTGGCCTGAAGTTAGTGGGGATTGGCTCCAGCACCCCCGTGACCCTAGTGAGGATAAAGCGGTTCAGAAAATGAGATGAGAAATGAGAATTTGACCATAAATATTAGGAGATTGTTTTCTTTTTATATCATGCTTGCCAAAATTTTCAAGTCAATAGTTTATAATGACAGGTTTCTGAGTATTAAACTAAATGTTTTATTAGATTATTTTTTTTTAATTCTGATTCATGATGTAGGCTACATTCATTTAATTTTTCTTTTGTCTCTTCTTTTGAAATTTACCAGAACTGACTTTGGGTTCATTTTTCTTTTGGTTACATTTACCCAAATTTATCTGATAACCATGTAAGGGGTACAGTTATGTAACCAGGCTTAATATACTAATTCTGGCAAACAGGCAGAGTTGGTGGTTCAATTCCATTAACGAAATATACATTCATTCATCATTTGTTTCTGAATTTTAATTGATGTGAATGTTATTATTGAAGACAATGGAAGAGCCCAGCTTAGTCTGTTTTAATTCATTTTGTTGTTGTTGTGATTTTCTCCTTATTTAGTAGAGCAGTACTTTATATGTAAATTCTCTAGTTCGTTCCACGGTCCTCAGACAACTACCAACTAAACCCATTAAAATTGGTGGAAATGTCCCAAATTTGTAATAAAGATGTGAGAAACACAAAAAAATGACATAAAATTATCAGAAAACTATTTATTAATGTCACAATAAAAAACAAGTATCTATACCCAGTCCGCTCACGGCGCACTATTCTCGGATAGGCTCGGGGGGAACCCCTGCCAATTTTTAAAGTGCTCAAACTCGGGAAATATATGGAGCTCGATAATGAAACTCAGCATGTGTCATTAAAATCCGCCCACGAAGCACTGTTCCCGGGGAGAAACCCCTCAGATGACCGTAGGGATATGATTTACCTACTCGGCGGGCCGGATTAAAAATCCTAACGGGCCGTATATGGCCCGCGGGCCGAGGTTGCAAAACTTGTACACACAAGATCCGGGGGCGGGGCGAGCGCGCAAATCCCGTTTCAGCGAAACCTCCGTTCGGCCGAACCTCCATTCGGCCGAACCGCCATTCGGCCGAACCTCCATTCGGCCGAACCTCCATTCGGCCGAACCTCCATTCGGCCGAAAGGCCGTACGGCCGAATGACCGTTCGGTGGAACGTCCATTCGGCGACCTGTCCGTCTGTCAAACGTCCGTCGGCGAAACGTCTTTAGGCGAATCATCAGAGTACCATCGAATTCAATAAAAAATACAGTACAGACTTTCAATGTTGTATTCCAACTCGTTGTATTTATATGTTTAGTATAAATTATATTCAAACAGTGGCGGGCCGTCAGGGCCTTCAAGGCCTTCTCTGCTGGCCTAAGAAATATCTGAATCATATTATATTTTGTCCATCAATACGTACTTATTATTCCAAATGGTCTGTTAGCTTCCTTTCATTGCTTTTCCCCCTGGTTGCACTGCTTCCAGATGTGTGTTTTCATATTGAAGCATTTAACCAATCACATTTCAGCCATTATTTGTTGCCAGATCAGATCTGCCTCAAAGCCTTCACAATCAGTGCATTAAACTAGACTGTTGCTTTTAACCAATCAGATTTCGAGTTGGCAACCCAACAATGATTTTTCATAGGCGTTAGCATTTTGCTGGCTGGGATATGTCATTGCTTTCACAAACTATGATTGGCTAGTAGGCGGGCCAAAGCAATACCCGAGGCAGCCAAGATCGCAAACTCCACCCACAAGGGCCGACAGAAGCAAAAACAAATGGCTTCTGTTTGCTCACAAAGCTATTTTCCAGACGGACTTTTCCTGAACAAAATTAACATCATTAAGAAAGGGCGGTCAACTCCGAAGCTAGCAAGCCTGTTACAGCCGGGAAAATGGTGTTTGCGGGACTTTCAGTGCACTAACTTAGCTGCACCACCAAATAGAATATTGTTGTGTTAATTTAAAGCCATTTTCAAAACGGACTATGCCGGAAATATGACAGGACAGGCTCGACTTTCATCATTAGCTTCGATGGCGATAGGAAAGAAGGAAGAAAGAAAGGAGGATGGATATTGTGTAAAAAGGATTTTTGGTGAGTAAAATTACAGATATGGCTATATTCCTAAATAATATTTCAATTGTGGGCCAAGTTCTGATATCTGAAAAGCTCCAGTGTTTGTATTTAAGCTCCAGTGTTTGTATTTAATCACAAAATGCTGCTAGGAAGTGGATTTTAACCCAGTTTAATTTTTGGCGTTTCACCATTGAAGTCCATCGCTGTCTTTTCCTGGGAAAAATCACCCCCCTGGCCTGGTTGTAATGTCTCAAAAGCTCCAGTATTTGTATTCAATCAATAAATGATGCTAGGAAGTGGATTTTATCTAATTTTAGTGCATTTGTGTCATTTCACGTATGGACGTATCGACGTTCATCACTGTCTTTTTATCCGGGAAATGATACTCCGGGCCCGGTTCTGATGTCTAAAAAGCTCCAGTATTTGTATTTAATCAATAAATGCTGTTTTTGGCTGGATTTTACCCCATTTTCGGGCAATGTTTGCCCGTACGCCATTGATGTTCATCGCTGTCTTTCCCCGGGAAAAATCACCCCCTGGCTTGGTTTTAATGTCTGAAAAGCTCCAGTATTTGTATTTAATCATGAAATGCTGCTAGGAAGTGGATTTTACCCAATTTTTGTGCATTAATTTATTGATTATTTTTTATGTGTCGCAGCTGTAGCTGCAGTAGAGGTTTTATAGCCATAAAATAGTTTTTGAGGGTTGGATTGATACGTTGAAGGCGCTACCAGAAAATGCACCGCCCGCCACTGTATTCAAACATTAATGCATTGCAGTACTTGCATATGCAAATGACTGTGCAACGTTTATTATATACATTTCTTGATATTGTATAGACGTAAAACTATGGAGTAAGTATGGTAGATCTAATAGGAGTGTTCCTACTTTGCGATTTTTCGATTATCACAGCCATGTCTGGTCTACATTATCCACAACATTCAAGGGAAGACTGTACAGTGGTGCCTCGACATACGATAGGTTGCATGTGAAAGTCAGGGTGGAGGCGGGGCAAATAGAGTCAACCCGGGAAAAGAAAGGTATCAAAATGTCTAATAAAATTAGAATTAAGTTTAGTATTAGGTTAGATTAAACTTATTTTTGAGTGTCTGCATCGTAATGCAAGTTCATTTAAATTTATTTATGTTATGTTACGAGCGCGTTGCCGTGGAAAAAGTCTCCCCCCTTCTCTCTCTCCCCTCCGCGAAATCCGTATAACTTTAGTACTATTAAACACATTTTAGTAATATTAAACCACTGGTTATTTGTTACTTTGTTAATAGATGGCGAATTAGAACAAATAAAAATGTTTGCCAAACCAATAACCTGTTTTGGGTGTTTTTTCAGAGAGTTGGAACAAATTAATTTGTTTTTAGTTCATTTCCATGAGAAACCTTTGTTTGAGTTACGAGAAAATAGACATACGAGCTCAGTCTCGGAACGCATTAAGCTCGTATCTCAAGGTACCACTGTACTATATTCCACTATGTCCACCGCCGTCTGCCAAAATCATTCAACTATATTATCAGTTTTAACTATGCAGAGGCAAACTGTTATATATCTTAATTTATTATATATGTGACTGTGGATAATTCATTTTTCAATACAGTGGTAACTCGACATACGAGCAATTTGAGATACGAGTAAAATTTCGAACAAATAATTATCTCGAGATACGAGACAAAGTTCGAGATACGAGAAAGCCAGGTTGGCAAGACATGAGAGGTTGTTTATGATTTTAGCGCAGTCTTTTTTGCCGCATCTCTTTCGTGTATAACAGATATCTACGAGCACTGGGCGGAGCGTTGCATTTTTTTCCGTGTTTTTTTTCCCCGTCACTCGCGAATGACAGAGCGATCGCTAATACGAGGAGTATATATTACTTCTCGTTGGCAAGTGGTCGTGCGTTATCCTATTGTGAGGACATTTGTGGCAATCATTTTTGGAATATTTTGAAGGGAATACAAAAGCAAAAAGTCAGGGTGGAGGCAGGTCAAATAGAGCCAACCTGGCGGGAGAAGAAAGGTATAAACTTGTTAGATTAAACTTATTTTTGAGTGTCTGCATCGTAATCCAAGTTCATTTAAATTTGTTTATGTTATGAAACGAGTGTGGTGCCGTGCAAAAAGAGCCCCCCAGAATTAAGTTTAGTGTAAATTTAGATTAATATTATTTTTGAGTGTGTCTGCATCGTAATCCAAGTTCATTTAAATTTGTTTATGTTATTAAACGAGCGTTTTGCCGTGGGAACCACCCCCCCCACTCTCTCTCACACTCTCACACTCTCTCTAACACTCTCTCACACACTCTCTCTCACTCTCTCTCTCACTCTCACTCTCTCTCTCACTCTCTCTCCCCCACTCTCTCTCTTTCACTCTCTCACTCACTCTCTCTCTCACGCTCTCACTCACTCTCTCTCTCACGCTCCCTCTCGCACTCCCTCTCGCGCTCCCTCTCGCGCTCTCTCTCACGCTCTCTCTCTCACTCTCTCTCTCTCACTCTCTCTCTCTCACTCTCTCCTTCAAAATCTGTATAATTTTAGTACTATTAAACACATTTTAGTCATATTTAACCACTAGTTGTGTTACTTTGTTAATAGATGGCAAATTAGAAGAAATAAAACATTTTTTACAATCCAATATCCTGTTTTTGGTGTTTTTTCAGAGGGTCGGAAGAAATTAATTTGTTTTTAGTTCATTTCAATGGGAAACGTTTGGTCAAGTTGAATATCGACATACGAGCTCAGTCCCGGAACGAATTAAGCTCGTATCTCGAGGTGGTTTTCTCTATTGACCATTTGATAGGCAAACAGTTCAATTGAACGCTGCCTCCTGTCCATAGTCATCTGCGATATAGTCAGCTGTGACTCCAATAGCCCCATGATCCTGGTGAGGAGAAGTGATACAGAAAAATTGGGAGATGGATGTTTGTTCGATTTTTTGTTTGTTTTTTACATACATATTGAAACTACCAGCTCTCTGGTGGAAAACTTTAAGGTTCTGGATGCAATACAATACAATGTGCTAAAGGTTCATTGAAAATGTGTTGTTAAAAAAGCTGTTTTAACTTAATATTTTCCACAAATTTTCCCTCTTAGTTTGTGGAGGGCCAATACACACCGTGCCTCTAACTTGAGACCTTCTGGGCTCTGGTGACATCTCTTGCGGGATAAATTTGACTGGTCCTTTGATCTGCCTCCTGGACCTTTTTGTACCGTCGGGTAGCGTCTCCATAGCAATACCAGTTTCATCACTGCTCGCTTGATCACACTCTGAGCATTGCCTGGGAAAAGGATTTCACAAGACTGTTTAGAGTAGCAGAAAAAAACTTTTTCCTCTAAAGATTGTTTTTCATTCTTTCCTAAATAAAAGTTATTTCACACAGGAACCAAATGTTGGAGGATGTTAGATGTCCTTTCCAAAAAACTGCACTTGTGTCTCTAGAGTACCTGACTAAAAGCAAACAACCAAATATAAATTTAGCTACCTGGTTATTTCTGTTAATAGGGTTATGACTGAACAATCAATAATTTCAATAAATAGTGACATAACCCTTTTTCATAACACCAAGTTTCTCAAGCAACACCAAAAGACTGGCCACTGCACTATATCTTAAGCAAAGTTTAGCAATAGCAAACACCATGCAATAGCATCTAATATTCATTTTCACTCATTTATTTTTATCACCGCTTGTCCTTATGAAGTTCATTGGGGGGGCTGGCGCATATCTGCTGACTTTGGGCGAAAGGCGGACTGCACCCTAGACTGGCCACCAGTCAGTTGTGGGGCACACAGTGACAGACAACCATTCGCACGTACAATCACACCGCCACTGGGTAGAAATTGATTATAATGCTGCCCACATGGAAGTCAGGCGAATGAACCACTACACATCGGGTGGCTAGCATCTAGAATATGGAGTGCATATTTGATTGAGGGAGGGGATCATGCTCTGCTTCAGTATGCCACATTACATGCTGGCATTTATTGTTCCCCCAAGAGGCTTTATCATGGGACGACTGCCATGTAGACCAATTGCTCTGAGGATGGAAACACTGACCCCGACCTCTTCAACCGCTGCAGCACTCATACGCATGTTTTCCCAAGACAACCACTGGATATGACGCGGAGTGCACGCACTCAACTACTGTTGTCAACTAAGGCGAGGCCTGTTTAGAGTGCAACTTTAACTTATTAAAGCGCTGTCTGGTCTTAGCCACCGTGCAGCATCTTAATTTCAGGGTAATCTTATAGCCGCGGCCACCTGTAACACTGTATCACAGACCATCGGCTTTACTCATAAGAAGTTGTTCTCAGCAAAGAAACCAAGACTGTCATGCGGTCTAACAATAGTATCTTGGTGATCGACTGGTCAGCAGATTGAACACCCCGTTTTGTTGGAATTTGGGTGGAGGTGTGTATGTGCTGTCTGGGTAATGTGTGTCCCTCTGGGCTCCCCTTCCTTATGTGACCAGGTGTGCTTGATTCGTAATAATCCCTTGTGTGTCTATTTATATGTTGCGTCCTGGTTTGTCTAGTTGTTGCATTATTGCTTACGTTTGATCATGTCGTTTCACTGTCAGTGTGCGTATGTGCGCAAGTTTGTTTCTTTTTTTATTTTTACCAAGCCCTAAGTTTGTATGGCTTTTTCTATTACCATATTTTCACACCTATAAAACGTACAGCCCTAAAGGGCGCAGTCTAAGTTGCGAGCGTATTTTGTTTTTTGTCAATACATACGGTGCTTCGTTTTAATAATAATAATAATAATAATCGGACATAGGCCATGTCGTCATTACCACAACACAAAAGCCTACTTGTCATCACACGCAGAAACTGCGTGTGACGAAATTGATGGTGCTTCTCCACAAGCTACTTTTAATCGGCAAAAGACCTAAATAAGTGTAAGTTACGGACTTGTAATTTGTCATTCCGCTGTTGTGGATACAGGTCGCTTACCTCTCGATTACCGCACACTGTCTGCCACTTACCTTCCCTCAAGTCAGCTAGTAGGAGGCAGATCACCAACCAAACATCTATTCATATGCCGCAGAAGGGAATGTGTGGTATGTTAGCGCGAGTTTAGATGTCTGATGGATGTGGGGAAAAAACTGTCCTTAAGCCTATTTGTCCGAGCTTTGTGGGACCTATAGCGTCTGCCAGAGGGCAGCAGCTGGAACAGATTGTGACCAGGGTGGTAAGGGTCCCCTATGATGTTCTTGGCTCTGCTGAGGTAACGCGGGCTGGCAATGTCTTCAAGTGAGGGCAGAGAGCAGCCGACAATCCTCTGGGCAGTGTTAGTCACTTTCTGCATGGCCTTTTTGTCTGCCGCCGTGCTTCCAGCGTACCACACTGTGATGCCGTACGCCAGGATGCTCTCTACAGTGGTTTTATAGAAGGTTCTCAGAAGATTGGAGCCCAAGTTGTTCTTCCTAAGTACCCTGAGGAAATGGAGTCGTGTCTGAGCCTTCTTCACCACTGCCGTGGTGTTTGTAGACCATGAGAGCTTGTCCGTGACGTGGACCCCCAGGAATTTAAAGGACTGGACCCTGTCTACACATACTCCATTTATGAGGAGTGGGGCCAGATCTGTGCTGTGTTTGCGAAAGTCCAAGATTATTTCTTTAGTTTTCGTGGTGTTCAGTGTGAGATTGTTCACCGAGCACCACGAAGACAAATTGTTGACCTCATCTCTGTAAGCCGACTCATCCCCTCCTGAGATGAGTCCGACCACAGTGGTGTCGTCAGCGAATTTGATGATGGCGTTAGACTGATGGGTGGGTGTACAGTCGTAGGTGTACAGGGAGTACAGTAGAGGACTCAGTACACAGCCTTGAGGGGAGCCAGTGCTTAGTGTAATGGAGGAAGAGAGGTGGGGACCAAGTCTAACAGTCTGTGGTCGGTTGGTCAAGAAGTCCTTTATCCAGCAGCAGATTGAAGAGGATAGTCCAAGGTGGGAGAGTTTGTCAGTCAGAATGTCCGGTTTTATGGTATTGAAGGCTGAGCTGTAGTCAATGAAGAGCATCCTCACGTAGTTCCCAGGGTGTTCCAGATGGCTCAGTGCTGTATGAAGAGCAATGGCAATAGCATCATCAGTGGACCTGTTTGCTCTATAAGCAAACTGGTGAGGGTCAATTGAGGGAGAGATTGTATTCCTGATATGGCGGGCTAACAACTTTTCAAAGCACTTCATGATCACAGGCGTGAGGGCAACAGGCCTATAATCATTCATGCTGCCAATGGTTGGCTTTTTGGGGACAGGGATGATGGTGGCAGATTTCAGACAAGATGGAATGATGGATAGTTGCAGGGAACAATTGAAAATATTTGTGAAGACTCCAGCCAGCTGGTCAGCACAGGCTTTGAGCACCTTCCCAGGTACTCCGTCTAGGCCCGCAGCCTTCCTGGTGTTCACAGACCGCATTACCAGTCTCACTTCCTGTTCCCGGACCGTCAGCGTATTGCTGCAGGGTGGTGGTGGGGGTGTTGAGACTGGGTCTGATTTGTCAGTCTCAAAGCGGGCAAAGAAACGGTTCAAATTCTCCGCTAGTGAGGCATCTGCATTAACAGACATATTATTGTTATTGTAGTTGGTAATATGTCGTATTCCTTGCCACATCTTCTTTGGGTTATTTTCTGTGAAGTGCTCCTCAATTTTTTTGGTATATGCCGCCTTGGCCTTTTTAATGCCTCTTTTCAGCTCAGCTCTGGCAGCGATATATTTTATCTTGTCCCCTGATCTAAAGGCGGAGTTCCGGCATTTGATGAGTGCCTGTGTCTCATTGGTCATCCAGGGTTTTTGGTTAGGAAAAACCCGTATTCGTTTATCTATAGTGACGTTGTCGATGCAGTTTTTTATGTAAGAAAGTACAGAGTCCGTGTAGTCCTGGAGGTTGTCGTGTACAAAAAGTTCCCAGTTGGTGCGGGAAAAGCAGTCCTGCAGCTGAGAGAGTGCGTTGTCGGGCCAAGTTTTTATTGTCTTTATTTGTGGCGTTGTTTGCCTCCGGAGTGGAGTGTAAGCGGGGGTGAGAGATAGGCAGAGGTGATCTGATCCAGCTAGGTGAGGGAGGGAAGTGGCTTTATAAGCATGTTTGATGTTAGAATAGACATGGTCAAGAGTTTTGTCTCCTCTAGTATTACAATTTACGTATTGAATAAACTTAGGTAAAACAGTCTTTAAACACGCCTTGTTGAAATCACCAGCGACAATAAAAACTCCATCGGGGTGGTCAAGCTGTTGTTTGTTAACAGCCGTTAGCAGGAGGTTAAGTGCCGTGTTAACGTTAGCATTCGGAGGTATATAGATAGCCGTTGCTATGACGACGTTAAGCTCTCTTGGTAGATAATAGGGCCTACATCGTGTTGCTAATAACTCTAAATCCGGGGAACAGTGAGTGTCAATAATTTTACTGTCACAACACCATTCATTATGTATATACATGCACAGTCCTCCCCCCTTGCTTTTGCCTGTTAATACTTTAGAACGGTCGTTGCGAAAAAGCGTTCGGCTAGCTAGCGATACCGCCGCGTCGGGGATATGCGGGTGTAGCCACGTTTCTGAGATGATAATAATATTACAGTTCCTAACAAAGCTGTTGGTAGCAATACGAAGTTCCAACTCATCCATTTTGTGGGTGATGGATCGGGCGTTGGTCAAAAGGATACTAGGGAGCGGAGCTCGGTGTGGTTGTTGTTTCAGCTTAGCAGCAAGGCCAGCCCGGCATCCACGCTTCTGTTTCCTGTCCCTTCGCCGCCTTCGACGTGCTTTTGGTGGGCTGGCTAGCCACGGAGATCCCGGAGAGTGTGTTAAGAAATCGGATGTATCGCATATCCTTCGGATAGTGAGTAAATCCTGGCGACTGTAAGATAACGAACGACACCGAACCGGAGAGCTTGAAGCCGCTGCGTCAGTGCGCGCCGCCATCATAAGGTTTTTCGACGCGCTGCTATGGTTGTACTAGCATGAAACACAGCATAGCACATAGCATGCATGCCAGCATATGTTTTAAAAAGGGCAAAATGAGCAAAATTTAGTTTGATTTTGTTGTACAGACGCTCCCCTACTTACGAACATACGACTTACGGACAACGGTACATACGAACATGTCTGCAAATTGCGTTTATGTCGAAAAATGTTCGTAAGTTCGATTTTGTATTGCACGCCTTTTTCCGAGTAGTGCTTCTTTCCGCCGCTAATACCGACGCCTGGCGCTGTGAGCTCAGCTCACCCAGCATCCACCTTCCTCTGCCCAGTTCGTTGCAGTGCGTAAGTTGCGTAAGTGCGTGATGTATCTCCAGTGCGCAAAGAACCTTTTTCATTTTTATCATGAAATATCTCGTGCAGCCATTATTCAATATGGTTGGTGAAAAGCGAAATGCTTCTAGTGAGGGAGGTGCAAGAAAGAGGCAAGCCATTTCATTTGAAACGAGTGGCAATAATAACGAAGCTTGTGCGCGTGAGAGTGGTGAGCGTTGCACGGGCATACAACTTGAATCGTTCGACCGTCAGTACCATTTATAAACAGAAAGATCGAGCAGCAGGACCCAAATATTGAACGTTGCACAAAGTTTGCAAATCAATTGAATGATGCCATACAGTGCTACCGCATCATTTATGATGAAAAAAAGAAGAAAACTGTGCAATCGTCGTTAGATCGCTTCTTTCGGCCAGTTTCTAATACATAAATCTCTCTCTCTCTCTCTCTCTCTAGAGTACTGTACATATTCTCTCCATTTTATTAAATGTTTTTTTCAGTACAAACCAATGCGTGTTACTTATACAAGCCTTAAACATACAAATGCACTTATATAAACCTTCAATATACTTATATAGGCCTTAAACATAAATTATAATACAAAATATAGCACTGAATCAACTTACAAACAAATTCAACTTATCAACAATTGCTCGGAACCTAATTCGTTCGTAAGTAGGGGAGCGTCTGTATTGACGTCATCATGTATATTTGCAAAAATATAAGTCAAAGTATTAAAACATCTACAAAACTGTCATAGTCCTCATCTTCTGTATCCAACATAGAGTTGGCCAACAATGCTAGATTCCATAACATTGTCAGGGCCAGCGTGTTCGTCGTGGGGTTTCGTAATAGTGATTTGAGCTTTGACAAAAGTTCAAAGTACAGTGCTCGCCAGCACTTTCCCCCCAGCATCGACAATCCATTCCAAATCATCAGGTTACTCCCGCGACGCTGCCTGCCTGTCTTTGTATGGAACCTCTATGTTGGCAGCCATCTGACACGCATCACTCCCAAGCCGTTCGCAAAGATGTTCCTCCTCGCTGTTAAATTGTGTTCGATCCATGGCTTCAGTCCATTTTCCAAGCGTTCACACCCGCATTCTGTTGTCATTCACGTCAGGCAGGTCTTAAGTGCTGTTTCTTTGAGTAGAGTGTTTTTGAGGGTTAAAAGCGCTACAAGCACACAGAAGTGAAATGCCTTGACACTCGCCTGGGATGTTTTGAATGGATTTACCATAATGCTTGGAATATGCGGGGAGGCTATTTTTAGGGTGAACGTCCACTGGGTTGATCGCAATTAGTAGCGTGTCGGCAAGAAATAAAACCAGTCACATTTTAGAGAAAAATTTAGACATTAAAGTGCGCCCTATAGGTGTGAAAATACGGTAGTTCTTATTAAAGCCTTTAGTTTCGTGCACCAGCACTCCTGTCTCATCTACTTCCTGCATCTTTGGGTCCGACTCCGCTGCGTACACGAGGCGAATTCATGACAGAATAATCCAACCAATAGTGGACCCAGCTACGGTGTGGGATCGCTCACTGGGCTTCTCCCCGTCAGCTGCCGCGAGGCCATCGGCGTCAACGTGAACGCCGACGACTGTCAGCCCGTCACCTGCCTGCCGTCAAACCACCGCCTGCCTGCCAGTTCGCGCATCTCCCTCGTTATTCCCCCACGGGACACTCATCGTTGCTTCTGCCCCCCTCTGCGAAAAAAAGTTTTACTTTTGAATGGGACTCGGACTAGGATATGTTTGAATACAAGAATGGCCCGGTGCTCTAAATCTCCTGGGCTCCGACTCCGAGTCCAAGTGGGACTTTCTCACTCCCACCTATTCTACTCGGCAGGCGTGGCGGAGCTCCCGTGAGACGTCCCCACGTCACACTCTCAGCTATTGACGGCTGAGAAATACTTTTATTCCCTGCAGACGGGAACACGGTGGGGTGCCCCTCCCCGAGATGCTTGGGAGACCGGCGTTCCAGCTGCCAGCAGGGCCATGCCGTGCGCCCAAAGTCAGCGGCGGGTGACGAGGGGGCGGGACGGAGAGAGCTCCGATGGCCGAGCATGGCTTGATGACGTCGCCCGTTTTGAAATGTGGCATGATAACGGCGGCCAATTTGGGACAGGGCTGGATGACAGCTGCCTATTCGAGACGTGGCAGGATATAGGCGGCCCTTTGAGATCTGGCATGGTAATGTGCGAAATTTTGGGGGCGTGGGAAGAGGAGGAACACCTCGTGCAGGTACCCGCTCCAACTAGCCTACCTTGCATGCCACACTGGCGCCTCGTTCTTGCATGGCCACACCGGCGCCTCGCTCATGCGCGCCGGCACCGGCGCAACGTACCTGCGCGCCGACGGCGGCGCCTCGCTCCGGCGCCTCGCTCCGGCGCCTCGCTCCGGCGCGCCGGCGCCTCGCTCCGGCGCGCCGACGTCGGCGCGCCCGCTCCGGCGCGCCGGCGCCTCGCCCCCGCGCGCCGACGTCGGCGCGCCCGCTCCGGCGCCTCACTCTTGTGCGCCCGCCTTGGCGGCCCGCTCTGGTGCGCCCGCCATGGCGGCCCGCTCTCGTGCACCCGCCATGGCGCCCCGCTCTCGTGCGCCCGCCTTGGCGCCTCGCTCTCGTGCGCCCGCCTTGGCGCCTCGCTCTCGTGCGCCCGCCTTAGCACCCCGCTCTCATGCGCCCGCGATGGCGATTCTCCTGGCAGGGGCCCCGATGGTGGCTTGGAATTGGAGGCCGCGGACAGCCATCCTTTTGGCAGGGGCCTCGGCGACGGCGTGGACTTGGAAGCCACAGACAGCCATCCTTTTGGCAGGGGCCACGGCGACGGCATGGACTTGGGAGGCCACGGACGACCATCCCTTTGGCGTGGACTTGGAGGCCGCGTTTGGCCATCCCTTTGGCGTGGACTTGGAGGCTGTGGACGGCCATCCCTTTGGCGTGGACTTGGAGGCCGGGGACGGCCATCCCTTTGGCGTGGACTTGGAGGCCGCGTTTGGCCATCCCTTTGGCGTGGACTTGGAGCCAGCGGACGGCCATCCCTTTGGCGTGGACTTGGAGGCCGCGGACGGCCATCCCTTTGGCGTGGACTTGGAGGCCACGGACGGCCATCCCTTTGGCGTGGACTTGGAGGCCGCGGACGGCCATCCCTTTGGCATGGACTTGGAGGCCGCGGACGGCCATCTCTTTGGCGTGGACTTGGAGGCCGCGGACGGTCATCCCTTTGGCATGGACCTGGAGGCCGCGGACGGCCATCCCTTTGGCGTGGACTTGGAGGCCGCGGACGGCCATCCCTTTGGCGTGGGCTTGGAAGCCGAGGGCGGAGTCGACGATGATGACTCTGGGGCGAGCAGCCTTAGGGCTACCTGGTGGATGCTTCCGGCAGAATTGCCTCAGTGTTAGGTGAGTCACTCCCCCACCTTGCTCTAACATCTACATGGACTTTCCAGGGCAAAACGCAACACTACTGCTTAGCGGACCTGACTGAACGACCTTTTGACGAGAGAGCTTGCCGCTTCTCTGCGGGCGGCCGAAACGACCCCTTGAAGGGCCTGCTCGCTGCTTCTTTGCGGGCAGGCCGGGACGACTGCCTGAAGGACCTCCTCCCTGCTTTCTTGCGGGCCAGTCGGGACGACCGCCTTAAGGGCCTGCTCGCCACTTCTTTGCGGGCTGGCCGGGACGAGCCCCTGAAAGACCTTTTTGCCGCTTCTTTGCGGGCAGGCCTGGACAACTCCCTGAAGGACCTGTTCGCCTCTTCTTTGCGGGCCGGCCGGGTCGACATCCCGACTGGGGATTCACTTTTTTCATGTTTTGGAGAGCACCTTTGCCCTCCTCCGGGCCCCCTCCCTCCTATTTGTTTTTATATTGGAGTTTTGGATTTTGGGACATCTGGGATTCGTCCCTTAAGAGGGGGAGGTGGGGTACTGTTACATTTTGTTGGAGGTGTGCTGTCTGGGTGATACGTGTCCCTCGGGGCTACCCTTCCTTATGGGACCAGGTGTGCTTGATTTGTAATTATCCCTTGTGTGTCTATTTATACGTTGCGTCCTGGTATGTCTAGTTGTTGGATTATTGCTTACGTTTGGTCATGTTGTCTTCATGTCAGTGTGCGTATGTGCCATCCCGGTTAAGTTTGTTTCTTTATTGATTTTTACCAAGTCCTAAGTTTGCATGGCTTTTTGTATTATTTAGCCATTCGTTTTGTGCACCAGCAGTCCTGTCTCATCTACTTCTTGCATCTTTGGGTCCGACTCTGCTGCGCACCCGAGGCGAACTCATGACAGATTTAGAGCCTTACCAGTAGCTGTTCTTGGTCTTCTTGGGCATACGTGTCAGTGGTGGTTCCAGACAGCCCAAATGATAGTACAGTTTGCAGGTGTCACATAGCACTAGCAGATGTTGGTCTTGGTTCTTTTTGCAGATGCCACAGCTGCCAAAAGAGAATGTATTCTTCAGCTATTTACAATGATGATGGAGAATTTACTCTACTGTGTACCAGGGGTTTCAAACAACCAACACAGCACAGACAGTTCAACCAATGACTTTTTTCTGCTGAAACAAGCAGCACCTGACTGCAGTCAACTGATTACACATGTAGGTGATTAGATAGGTGAAAATGTATCCTCTTTATTGAAAGAAAACTTACACCCAGTTGTCCCTTTATGGAATTGGTTTGGCGTCAGTGCTATACTACCACAGTAATATAGAAAGGACATTTAAAAAGAACTTGCTGACTGGTTGTTGTCTTTTTACTATCAAATTGGATTCATAACAACAACAGATATCCAACATTACTGAGCTGTGAGGGAACAACATTTTAGGTATTTGGTGATAGGAATGGACAAATGCGGAAGAAAAAAACGTGTACAAGCTGTAAGGATAATCACATCCAAGAGAGAATTGTGAAACAAAGCTCACCCAAGAATGTGAGGGAGATACCCAAAGAGAGGACTGCAGCTGGAGTCAGTGATTCAAGAAGCACCACAAAGAAGCGCATGAAAGACATGAGTTTCCGCTATTGCATTGCTTGTGTCAAGCCACTCTTGAACAAGAGAAAGTGTAAGAAGTGTTTCGCCTGAGCTAAGAACAAAAAGGACTAGACTGCTGCTCAGTGGTACAAATTTACTATGTTGTCTGATGAAAGTACATTTTGCACTCCACAGGAAGACAAGGTCCCTGTATCTGGAGGAAGACGGTTTGTGGTGCAATTACATGTACAGTGGTACCTTGAGATATGATCTTATTGTGTTCCGGGACTGAGCTCGTATTCAATTTACTTGTATCTCAAATGAACGTTTTCCATAGAAATGAACTAAAAACAAATTAATTCGTTCCAACTCTCTGAAAAGACACCAAAAACAGGATATTGGAATGGAAAAAACATTTTTATTTGTTCTAATTCGCCATCTATTAACAGATTAACAAAGAACTAGTGGTTATGATGTTTAATAGTGCTAAAATTAGACGGATTTCGCGGAGGGGAGAGAGGGACAGAGAGAGAAAGAGAGACAGACTTTTTGCATGGCAATGCGCTCCTAACGTAACAAACAAATTTAAATAAACTTGGATTACAATACAGACAATCAAAATTAAGTTTAATCTAACCTTACACTAAACTTAATTCTAACTTTATTTTTATACCTTTCTTCTCCCGGGTTGGCTATATTTGCCCCGCCTCCACCCTGACTTTCAGCTGCAGTTTTTAAAAGGAACTTATTGAGGGTTGTTTACTTTTGTCTTCCCTTCAAAATATTCCGAAAATTATGCACACAAATGTCCTCACAATAGGATAGCGCACGACCACTTGCCAAAAGGAAGTACAGACGCTCCCCTACTTACGAACATACGACTTACGAACAACGGTACATACGAACATGTCTGCAAATTGCGTTTGTCGAAAAATGTTCGTAAGTTCGATTTTGTATTGCGCGCCTTTTTCCGAGTAGTGCTTCTTTCCGCCGCTAATACCGACGCCTGGCGCTGTGAGCGCTCAGCTGGCCCAGCATCCACCTTCCTCTGCCCAGTTCGTTGCAGTGCGTAAGTTGCGTAAGTGCGTGACGCATCTCCAGTGCGCAAAGAACCTTTTTCATTTTTATCATGAAATATCTCGTGCAGCCATTATTCAATATGGTTGGTGAAAAGTGAAAGGCTTCTAGTGAGGGAGGTGCAAGGAAGAGGCAAGCCATTTCATTTGAAACGAGTGGCAATAATAACGAAGTTTGATGCGCGCGAGAGTGGTGAGCGTTGCACGGGCATACAACTTGAATCGTTCGACCGTCAGTACCATTTATAAACAGAAAGATCGAGCAGCAGGACCCAAATATTGAACGTTGCACAAAGTTTGCAAATCAATTGAATGATGCCATACAGGGCTACCGCATCATTTATGATGAAAAAAGAAAACTGTGCAATCGTCGTTAGATCGCTTCTTTCGGCCAGTTTCTAAAACATAAATCTCTCTCTCTCTATACAGTACTGTACATATTCTCTCCATTTTATTAAATGTTTTTTAGTACAAACCAATGCGTGTTACTTATACAAGCCTTAAACATACAAATGCACTTATATAAACCTTCAATATACCTATATAGCCCTTAAACATAAATTATAATACAAAATATAGCACTGAATCAACTTACAAACAAATTCAACTTATGAACAATCGCTCGGAACCTAACTCGTTCGTAAGTAGGGGAGCGTCTGTAGTATACTCCTCTCGTATTGGCGAGAAAGCTCTGCCACACGTACACCCTTCTGCACTGACTAACAAGGGAAAAAAAACAAATGAAACGCTCCGCTTAGTGCTCGTAGAGATATTTACACGAGGGAGTTGCGGGGAGAAAGACAGCAGCCTCTTGCGTCGGCTGTATGCACGTATATCAAAAATTGTCTCGTATCTCAAGATAAATATTTGCTCAAAATTTTACTTGTATCTCAAATTGCTCGTATGTCGGGGCACTCGTATGTCAAGGTATTACTGTACCGGTGTTGGCCTACTTTGTTTTCTAAAGTCCAAGGTCAGCGATCTATCATGACATTTTAGATAACTTCATGCTTCCTGTTCCTGACAAACTTAATGGATTGCAGATTCCACTTTCCAAAATGATTTGGCAAATCTATCAGTGCCTGATTTTATGACCATGAAATCCCTGTCCTTGATTGGCCAGCAGGTCTTAACTCTATAGAAAATATATGGGGTATAGTGAAGAGGAAGATGCATTACGCTAATTTGAATGCTAAGCTCAGTGACCCTTGACCTATATACACAGGTGAAGCCAATCATGAGAAAGGTTATTTAAGGTGGACAGTTCTAAGTTGTCTTCTTTGCATCTTCTCTGAAGAGTGGCCACATGGGAGCCTCAAAACAATTGTCAAATGACCTGAAAAGAAAGATTGTTCAACATCATGGTTTCGGCCAATGTACTTTTGTGCTAAAGCACAAAAAGCTAGTTCAGAGATTTCAGCTGTCAGTTTCCACTGTGAGAAACATAGTGAGGAAACGGAAGACCACAGGCACAGTGCTAGTTAAGGTCCGGAGTGGCAGGCCAAGAAACATCAAATAAGCAGTGGGGAAGGATGGCGAGAACAGACCTACAACATGATCTTGCTGCAGATGGTATCACTGTACCTCATTCAATTATTAAGCACACTTTGCACAAAGAGATGCTGTATGGGGTGAGTAATGTGGCAGAAGTCTTTCTTGCGCACATGCCACAATCAGAGTCGCTAGAGGTAGGCTAAAGCATATTTGGACAAGCCCAAATTATGCACACCTGCCTACTTTTGTTTAAGTAATTATTGCACACTTTCTATAAATCCTAAAAACTTCATTTCACTTCTTAAATATCCTTGTGTTTGTCTGCTATATGATATATTCGGTACTCGGCCGTTTGGTCGCTGGACTTTTGGTCGTCAGACGTTTGGTCGCTCAAGGTTATTGATAATTACCATTTAAAATTATTGCTCAAATTCCCTAAATACAAACTGCAAATTATTATTTAGTCATACTTAATGCCCTATTAATTATTAGGCTAAAAAAAGCTCAACATTTCCCATACTTTTATTGTTTTGTTGGAAAACTTGTTAGGACCCTGACTGACGTCCCTTCCTAAGGGGACAACTCATGTACATACAAACTCTTATACACTCACACGTCCGCTCAGTGAAACTGCTCAGGGCCATTGTTGGCTTTTATTGATGCGTAGACCGTGTTGTTTTACCTTGTTTTGTCGCCTGACTTTTGGTCGCCGAACCTTTGGTCGCCGGTTGTTTGGGTCCGGGCCAAACGTCCGGCGACCAAACGTCCGGCAACCAAAAGTCCGGCGACCAAAAGTCCGGCGACCAAAAGTCTGGCGACCAAACGTCCGGTCACGGATATATTCAACTGATATTGCTAGTCCAAACAACCAATGATTTAGGAAAATCTTGAGAATGATCAGGGGTGCCCAAACTTTTTCATTCAACTGTATATCCTATCCTATCTTGTTGTCATTCAAATGTCTTTGTCGGGAACAAAAAAATAAACACATTTCCTCACTATGTTTCTAGAAATCGTAAAAAAATAATTTCACTTCTTAAATATCCTTGTGTTTGTCTGCTATATGATATATTCAACTGATATTGCTAGTCCAAACAACCAATGATTTAGGAAAATCTTGAGAATGATCAGGGGTGCCCAAACTGTTTCATACGACTGTATATCCTATCTTGTTGTCATTCAAATATGTTTTTGTCGGGAACAAAAATTAAACACTGGTTTAATCCTTTCTTGATATTATATTGGTTTGCGGTTGAACTTGAGGCAAGATCTTTAGCCCGAGCCCGACCCAACCCGATCTTGTGGATGCCCCATTTTTCTGGTTTTTAATTTGGTAAAAAAGTTGAAAATATCCGATGAATTTCAATTCACGTCACAATTGTGTCCACTACTTAATTCTTGACAAAAAGCTTTAATTTTATCTTTATATTCAAAGCCTGAAATGTGATGAAAGGTTGAAAAGTTCAAGGGGGCCGAATACTTTCGCAAGGCACTGTTTCCATGAATACATATTATTCAGTACATCGAGTAGGAATGACAGATAGGAAATTATTGTTGAATATGCTAGAGAAACTGAATGTAGTCAATGTGGCGCTTTGCTACAAGAGCAAAAAGACTGGCACCTCAATGCTGAGCAGGCATTTAAACAGTTGAAATCGTCAAACATCTATATTATCATATAAAAGATGTAAATGTTTATAGTCTTGTTTAACTTAGATTTAGTTATAAAAGAAAGGCTTTAATCTGTTATGATAAATCACCCCTCCTCCTCCCGACTCAGGAGTCCCAAGTCCTCAGAAATAAAATAATTTTTGGGGGGTTTGCTCTGGGCTCGGGGCTGCAAATCAAGTTAATTCGCCGGTTTCGGGCCAGGCCGGGCTCTAATACCCACGGGCCGGTTCGGGTCGAGCTCTATTTTTTCGGCCCGATCTTACCTCTAGGTGAAAAAAAAAAAATAACATACCATTAGCCCACACGAACAACCACTTTTTTAAATTTAATTTTATGACAGCAAGACAGAACTCGACAACTCATTAAGCACATCAACCTTCTGGTGGCCAGTAACAAAAAAATTTGGTGATCACTGTATATCACGATGTTGATGTGAGCGACTTCCCACCTGTAGAGTATTGCCGGCAGGCTAGATGGCTTCCCTTGTGATCCCCCTTCTTTTTTGCAAGACTTCCTTTCTTTAGGGGTATTTAGGACGGTTGGAGTGCTAAGTTTCTGTGGAACATTGGGGAAAAACAGTTCAAATTATTTGAGATGAGACACTGGCAAAACTGGCCACTTCCCACCCATGAATAATAAACCTGCAATTAAACAAATGAATGTTGCCAACTTTTTTTAATAGAGCCAGCAAGAAAACAAGATCATTGTTAGTCAAAAATACATGTTAAAATCATTATGTTTTTAAAAGCCTATGTCTGCAAAGTTGCCATGTGTGTGGATATCTATATTTGATTTTATGGAAGGGTAGATGACATTTTTGGCCAGTTCTTTTGTAATATTGAGCCTGGGAAGCACTGTAATGGTTAACTCCTGCCAAGTGATGACTGCACTTGGTTCCTTGTACTTGAAAGCAGTAAAGGCAAGCTGTGGAGAACGAAGGGGAGATAATGGTGAACAGATGTGGAGAGTGAGAGAAAGATAATGACTGAGAAAGTTTATGGCTCTTTATGGGTGTGAAGCCTTCTGTTTGAGGATATTTTTAGTGGTAAGGGGCAAGGCAACTTAAAAGGAAGATTATTTAGGATCTAATTTCATTATTAAGCATTTTCTGTCATTTTCCAGACTGATTTATATCTAAAGTATAGTCAGGAATAATTTTAAAGTCACTTGGTGCAGTATTACATTGTACCTTTAAGAAGTAGGGACAATTTGATTGGGCGCTGGAAGACGAGTCAAAGCAGCTATTCTATTTTAGAAACGGTTAGATTTTGCCCAGTCCTGGTCCCCAATGTTCGTGTGTATCTCTTTTTCTCTATTACCCCACAATTCTTTACAATTGATTCCATCACAGAATATTTAATAGTGTAATTAATTAATCCTCATATGGCTATTCATATACAGTGGTACCTCGTCATACGACCGCTCGTCATACAAAATGCTCGTCTTACGGGGGAAATTTCGATCGAATAATTCGCCCGTGATGCGGTCAAAATTTCGTGATGCGACCAAGCCAGGTGGCCATGGCATTTTTTTTGCATATCTTTCGTGTATAACAATATCTACGAGCACGGAACTAATTAATTCAGACGAGTTTCTCATACGACCAGGAAATGCACAACGCGCGGGCAAAAAGAGGGCTTTCTGGGTAATGAAGTATACTCGTGCACACAACACCCATAGGCAATGGCAACCTTTCTCAGAATAAAACTTCACTACCCACAATCAATACGTGGGTAAGATCAACTATTGTATTTCCTGTTATTCTTTCTCAGGAAAGATGCTCCCGCGATCGTTCTTTAAAGACTATTTCTCGTTGGCAAGTGGTCGTGCGTTATCCTATTGTGATGACATTTGTATGCGACATTATCGAAATATTTTGAAGGGTAGACAAAAACAAACAACTCTTGATGCGTTCGTTTTGAAGACTTCGGCGGAGCGGCCAGGTGGTGTCAACCCGTAGAACTACGTAAGGTAAAAAAGATTACAACAAATTTAGAATTTAGTTTTGTTTGAAGTTACATTAAACGTTGAGTGTCTGTATATAGTTATCCAAGTTAATTTAAATTTGTTTGTTCGTTTACGAGTGCCGTGGATAAAGTCCCCCCGAACCTTACAACGAGTCGTACGGTGTTTGTAAGGTTTTTGGGGGATTTGTAAGGGGAATCATAATCATTTATAAGGGCAGTTATCGGCAGAGGTTGACAGGTATGGAGTTGGAAAAAATTAATTTGTTTCCCATTCATTTCAATGGGAAACTTCCGCTCGAGTTGCGAGAATCTTGTCATACGAGCTCAGTCCCGGAACAGATTAAGCTCGTATCTGGAGGTACCACTGTATATATTTGTGAAAATTACACCAAAACATAGGTACCTAGAATATAAATATTTCTTCTGTAAGAAAAAAAATAACCCTGCAAATTTAAGTGTAAATCTATAATTTTCTAATAGTCTAAAACAATTAAATTCATGGCCATGGAGCTGTAAATGGATGAAGACGCAAGAAACGATGGTGGTGGTGGTACCTGGCCTAGGATGTTCCCAAGCAGGGTCCATATTGCCTGGCCTTCACTTCGCAGATCTCCATTGACATTTAGCAGCTCCTCTAGAGATTCACAGAGCTTCATGTTTTCATGCATGACAAAGGATAAAACATTAGAATGGTCCTTACGCATGTCATTTATTATGGCAGTTATTGTCAGTTTAGGCCACAAGTGTCAGTGCTTTTATCTGTAATGTTTATAAACAATTTCTCAATGTGATTGCAAAAAATGCACTGATGTTTCCTCAATAGAATGTTTAAAAACCTTTAAAACTATTGTATGTTCTTTTGGTGACCGTCACTTTTCTATGAACAGGAAGTAGTTTTTTTCTGCCTGTTGGGAAGCGGGTACGTCCACCAAATTTTGCACGCATGTCCTGGGAGTCACGAATGGGAGATCGCTTTGGGTTGAGTAGGCGGGCATGGCCTCGAGCTCAGTAGTCTCCCCTTTCATCTCTCCCACAAGGCTCTCCGCGCAAACGAGCGATTTCACAATGCTCCAAGTCGCGCTGGGTGAAGACTGTTTGCTTCCAGTCCTAGTTATTATTTTTCTTCATAGCAATGGAATTTGCACAATATGGAGGCCTTAACATAGTCAAATGTTGACCAAATTTGGTGGATCCAAAGATCTTGGCGAAAATACATTTCTAGAAATGGTAACAGGAAAATGGTCAAAGAAGTGGCTCAACAGAGCCTCCTTGAAAATTAAAAAATGCCCTCTCTTCTGTTGTTTTTTTCCTCATAGAGCTGCGACTTTGGCCCAAACTTGCACAAAAAATATCTTGCAGCCATACGTGAAACCAAACAGGAAGTCGATAATCTTATCCCAAACTTGGAAAATTTAAGCGATTCAAGGCTGATTTTGGCCATGGTTTATGAGACTTGGGTGATTAAAATGGTGAGTTTTCATGCGTGGGGTGACCTTTCGGGGGCATCAAAGTTCAAGGTGCTTTTGGCAACGTGGCAAACATATTGAATCATTAATAACAACCCCCAACGCGTCGGCATTGAATTTTTTGATAGGGCATAGCACAGCTAAACAGCTCTGTGGAGCCCATTTGATTTATTCATTGATGTTTTGGACGGCCACAACTAGGCTGTATTTCAACATATCAGCATCAAACATGCATAACTCAACAAGAGGTACGCCTTGAACAGTTGTGTAGCAATTTTTGTGACAACTCTACAGCGCCAAATAGTAGTAACAAAAAGTGACACTTTTTACTTATGCACGTTTCGGTGTATGTAGGTTGTTTTCCACCTCAATTTCAATCAGTTTGGTCTGAAAACTTTTGTCATCCCTCTCCATGCAAACGAGCGATCTTGCGACGCTCCTTGCCGCGCCAGGTTGGGTCGCAACTCGGGGCATGTCCGACTAGCTTGGCGGAAGCTCAGGCCTGTTATGGCCATATGAAAGGTAAATGTACATAGTTTCTTTTTATCAGGCTGAAAATAGTCTCCTTGCCAATTGTCTTCAGTTGATATTTATTGATATTTTATTTATTTCATATTGCATAGCAGTTTTGAAGGCAAATTTATAAAAAAAATAAAGCTCCCCGTCAGATTTCTGGTTGTTATCATTCATCACATTTCATAGTGTTAGGATGGAGTTGTCTTATCTCCTATTGTACGACACAACAACGAACATGGTTTGTCAAACCATGATATTTTCATATATATTTTTAAAGTAACATAGTTCCTTTCATATATGAATAACGAAGAAAGTAACAATAACAATTTAAGAGGTTTGAAGTTTCAAATGTGTAAGATTTTTTTTATTGTAAAATCAATTTGAAAGGGAAGCAATCACATTGAAATGGAAGGAGTATCAAACCACTGCAACTTTAAAATCTACGTTACTATCTGCGACTGTAGGTGTTATCTAGACTAACAGGCGCCTCAATATTCCACAATACGCGTGCCTGTAAAATTGCGGCAAAACAGTTTTGAGATTTACCGGATTAAAATTTACTGCAATGATGTGCGTGCCATTTGGGTAGGCATGCTGGTGATTCTTTATGGTGTCCAGTAGAACCGAGAGGGCGGTTCTTACATTAGTGCTCGATGGGATGTAAAGAGGTGTGATGATAATGACGGCTAGAAGGGTCTGCATCTCACCGACATGAATTTGAGTTCTGGGAAACGGTCTTTCCAGAACAGTGTTATCGTTACACCATCCCTCATTTACGAAGATGCAAAGCCCACGTCTCTTTTTTACCCCGCAAAGTTGCTCGTCCTGTCCGATCTGAGTAGCGCGCGGCCTGCTAGTTGCACTGTAACGTTGGGTATTTGTCGCTGTCACAACGTCTCGGTGATTAGGATGCAACATTCTCAAACGCAACAATTCGCGGCGAACTGCAACTCCAAATCATTTGTTTGTTTACAATGGATCTGACATTGGAGAGCTAGATGGTTGGTGATGGTTGTTTGAGTGCGGTGAAGTGTCTTGCCTAAGTAAACAATGACAATGTGCGCAATTGGGAGCAGGATTAGAACCAGCGATCCTTCGGTCAATGGACAACCCGCTCGATTACTTGCGCCACCGACGTCGCCTAATATTCATTTGATCAAGCAGGATAATTTTGTTTTGTAGATGTTGCGCAGTTTAATCAAATATATAAATAATAATAAATAAATAAAAATATATTAGGTGGGAGACAGGTGAAAGAGAAAAACCTCTTAAATTGCTTTAAATACTAAAGAATGTATTTCATTGTTTTTTTTTTTTACATAAAAATCTAAGGTTTTAATGGTTGGCTAACCTTGTTGTACTCCACGTGCAGTTTGTCTTGTTCATTCTCAAGTTTGTCTTTTAAACTCTTCTGCTCTGAGATGTTGTCCTGGATCTGGATCATTCGCATATTACGCTCTAAATATGAATGGGATAAAGAGTAAAGGCAAGATCATTCAGAAAACATCAAAATCCCATAAAATACCTCCCGCGACCCTAATGAGGATAAAGCGGTTCAGAAAATGAGATGAGATGTGGGCTAAATCTATACAATTATGAAGTTATTTGAAGGTATGGCACCTGTTGATTCTGCAATTACTACTACTAATCAAAGGGGGATAAAGCTTAATGTGAAGGAAGCATTTGGTAATCAAACAAAAACAAGCTCAGTAAAATCAGGTAAGCTAAAAAATAAAAAAAACTTGAATACCATTACCACCATTATACCAAAGGTATTTATACTGGCACTGTGAACTTTAAATGTTTTTTGCCTTGCTACACCACAACAGTTAACTGTAAATGGAACAGTAAAACATCAATAATTACTGTAGTCTTCAACTCATTCAACACCAATCCTGTGATTGTGGAACTGCATGTGAGGCTTGATGGGTCCACATCTGCGAAGACCATGAACCGTGAATGTAGAGCCCGCCTAGCAAGCGTCAAACTGAGAAGGAGGCGATGGATGCCTGGGTGAAGGGAGTGCTGCTCACGCCTAAAAACCCAGTGAACTCATTAAAGCTACCGTATTTCCACACCTATAGGACGCAATACCTGAAAGGGCGCCGTCTCAAATGTGGGTGTATTTTTTTGCCCATATATAAGGAACTTCGGCCCAATGGGCACTAGCAAGACACAATGCTAGCGTATGTTATGCTAGCGTATGCTATGCTAGTGTATGTTATGCTAGCGTATGTTATGCTAGCGTATGTTATGCTAGCGTATGTTATGCTAGCGTGTTTTTTGTTTTTTTTAAAGCAGGCAGCATGAGCAAAACTAAGTTTGATTGTGCTTTAGTGAGGTAAAAAGTACTCACTTCAATAGAAGTTAAAGCAGTTAAACAGTCAAACTCATCTTCTGTATCTGATATACCATATTTTCTCGCATGTATGCCGTATTTGTCGCTCAAAACATGATGACTGAATAAAGGGTATGGCTTATATGCGCAGGTGGCCAGCACCATTGAAACACAAAGGGGACACCAATCAATCAATTAAAGCAACATCATGAGACAGACTCGGAAGATAAAGCACCCAAAAAGAAATACCTAAAAGAACTCATCCCCAACACAGATTCATAAAGTACATTCATTCCTACACTAATAGATGGAGAAGGAATGGCTTGATCAGGGCCATTCCCCCTAATCCAATTAGTGAAATGGACTCCTCCAATTCCCTTAGGAAAAAAAATAAATCATGTGTCTTCATTCCTAAGTAAGTAATCATGTAGATGTAGCAATGGTGACTGTAGGATTGTCTGGTAGGCAATTGAAGCCAACAAGGCCTCAATCCTGTGCGGTCCTGCCATGACCGTCTCAAACGCTAAACACAATTTATTTTGACGTATATGAATGAAATTCAAGAAAAAAATAACCCGTATCTTGCATAAAACGTGAAAAAACTCACTTACCATATTTTTACGACAATATGGCGCACCGCATTTAAAGGCGCAGTGTCAGTAACGAGTGCTATTTCTGTATTTGACACACACAGGACGCACCGCATTTAAAGGCGCAGCCAGGCATGGCAAAACATACACCAGCTTAAACATACGCTGCCTGCCACCCTTCGTAAAGCTGTGTTGATGCCGATGTCCAGTGGTTTTCAAGCATCTGTTGTTAGTGCCTTTAACAACCGTGCAAGCAGACACATTCGTCCAGGCGGCCACAATCCATTCGCAAATAGTAGCTAGCATAACTAGCCCGGCGCTTTAGTTAAGCCTACGGGAATGACGGCAAGCTCAGAGTTCATTTTCGTGACTTGGTTTTTCACCGCTGCTTCGGGGGGCCTTAGAAACCAAACAGAAATTGTTTTGAAATATAAACATGCCCACACTATATACGGGTACCTTGTAGGGGCGTGCCTTTAGCGTCTGACCCAACCCACGTCCGCCTTCTCTCTATATAAGAATCGTGTCGGTAAGAAGTGTTCTCAGTCAGGCTTCCGAGCTTACACACGGTGCTCCGCATTATAAGGCGCCCTGTCTATTCTGGAGAAAATTTAAGACTTTTTAGTGCGCCTTATAGTCGTGAAAATACGGTACTTGTACCTGAACCTCGAACTACAGTGCTGGTGGACACTTGAACCCAAGCATTAGATTGGATTGGATAACTTTATTCATCCCATTTTCGGGAAATTTCATTGTGACAGTAGCAAGAGGGTGAGAATGCAGATACAGGAAAGGCATAGTTACACATAGTTACAAGTTAGACAAAGTTCAAAGCAAAGCAAAGTATATGGGATCATTAAGAATCACTAAATCAAATCATTAAGACAGAAAAGCAGCAAAAACACAAAACGAGCAAGAGCGGATGGAGCTACCGCCACCGGCTGCCAATTGAGCGGCACCATCTTGGTTGCAAAAACGGATACAGACTCAAGAAAAAGACGTTGTGGAGTTGGATAAAACTGGAACCACACACAGGAAGACTTCCACAAGATGGGGAACTTCTGCAGACTGTGACCGAGGTAGAGAATATGCAGAGTCACTCTTCCAAGCTTATCCGCACAGTTCCTCACTAGTCTGGAGCTGAAGACAACAGTAGCAGAGTAGAACCCCTCGACTCCGTTTCCGGCCTGGTAAGCGCCAACAGCTCTTCCATCTTATCCCATGATGGAATGGTTGGTCAGAAGCGTCCGAATTTCCAGCGGCATTGAGGTGTTGCTCCTTCTGCTGCATATTGTAACAGCTAGTCCCATGTGTATGACAGCGTTGGCATGGCTGAATGGTTCCAAAAAAGAAATACACATATTGTCCCGTAACTCGCCCCGCGCTGCCTGCCAGTCTTTGTATATCTATACCATCGGACATCCATTGCTCCGAAGTCGTTTGCAGCTTTGTTTTGAATGATCTGTTTATGGCAATGTCCAGGGGTTGAGGTTCCTTCGTCAAGCCTCCCGGAATGACGGCAAGCTCGGAGTTCATATGTTGGACTTGGTGCTTCACTTTAGCCGTGAGATGGGCGTGCATTGAGTCGCAGATCAGCATTGATGATGAAATGCGGAAAAAGCCACATGGTCTCTTCACATACACCTCGCTAAGCCACTCTTTGATTTTGTCCTCGTCCATCCATCCCTTCTGGTTGGCTTTGACAAATACACCGGCTGGAAAGTTTTCCTTAGGCAACGTCTTTCTCTTAGAAATCACCATGGGTGGTAGTTTCTGACCATTTCCATGGCAAGCAAGCACAACCGTGAACGCTGCCTTCTAATGGCCCGTTGTACCGCGACTGTGAAGGTCCCCCTTCTTGTCGACAGTATGGTTCATCAGAATGTCGAAAGTGACCCGCACCTCGTCCATATTGGTTATTGACTGGGCTGGATACACTTGTAGGCAATCTTTTTGCTGCAGTAGGAATGGAAGGCTGTCATCTATTCTTTGTAGTCTGCCGAAAGCTGCTGTGCCACCGTAGTTCTTGGCTGGATGGATAGATGGTTCCGTTTCATGAAATGAAAGCACCAAGAAGCACATCCATGAGAACGTTAAATTTTAATTTCATCGGCAAGCTTTTTTGCCCTCGGTCGAATGGTGACTGTAGAGAAGCTGCTCTTTTGTCTTCCATCCAGTGGTTGAGAAACTCTTCCAACATGGCCCACCTCGCTTGACTTCAGCGGAAACTCAGCGTTGTATTTTTGGCTTGTTTGATTTTCCAGCTTCCTCCACTTGTGAATCATGGACTCGTTTATGTTGAGGCACCTCGCTGCAGCTAGATCTTCGTGTTCTTACGCATAGCAGTAAGCTGCCAGTGTAAACTATGCCTCGTAAAGTGTCTCTTTGTAGGTGCCATTTCTGGGGGTCAAACTGATATTGTTTTGCACAATGCATACCTGCATTATTTATAGGTATGTGGTCTATTCTGTGCAACTCCCCCTTCACACCCGCATACTGTCGTCGTCAGTCATGTCTGCATTTTCACTATATAAAGCTCATACAGCATCTTGAAATTAGTCCATACAAAAGGCTGATTGGGCGCCCATCCACTTTAGGGAAAATGTTAGACTTTTAGGTGTGCCCTATAGGTGTGAAAATACGGTACTCGCAATAGTGTGCAAGCCCGCTGGTAGGTGCACGGAAGGCATTCTCTGTTCTGCCCTGGCCATGTGAAATGTACTTCATATTGATGACTATTAGTATGTGCACAGATTGCATAAGCATTCCTTCATTCATTTTCTGAACCGCTTTATCCTCACAAGCGTCGCAGGGGGAGCTGGAGTCCATCCCAGAGGCAGGGAACACCCACACTCACTCTCATAGCTAGCTAGGGACAATTTAGGGTGCCCAATCAGCCTACCATGCATGTTTTTGGAATGTGGTAGGAAACCAGAGTACCCAGAGAAAACCCACACAGAGAACATACAAATTCCACATCGGTGGACTGACTGGATTCAAACCGAGGACCCCAGAGCTCTGAGGCCAAAGAGCTAACCAGTCAGCCGGTGGGCTCACATGCACGCACATAAACACACTCCAATGTCTCACTTGTATAACCCACCCCTACCCCTACCATTAGAGTTGCGATGCCCATACCGAATATAATGAAGCAACAGAAATGAAGTGTAAGGTCAGAACGGAGCTGGGGAGCTGTCCCAGCGGTCGTTCTCCTTGCAGGTGAAAAATCCAGGAGTGTCTTTCGTGTTAATTTGTGGGTGTTTTTGGGAATGTCTAATGGTGAACCTGATTATCCCCATCAACAATGTATCAATCTCTCTCCCTCAACTAAGGTCAAGAGTCTGTGTCATCCTCAACAGCATGCTTTACTTCCCATATTTATGATATTACCAGGTTTGCCCCCCCCATCTTTGAAATATCACATCTCCGCCCCTCACTCAGCTCCCACGCTGCCACAACTCTTGTCTCGAGCCTAATAATAATTAAAATCATAATTTACATTTCGGGGATGTTTTATTTTGTTTGACGTTTCGTTACTTGGATTTTTTTTCGTATCTTGGGACCAAAATGTTACCATTGAAATATTCGCAAGATGAGATATCACTGTATTAGCAAACGTCAGGGACCTGCAAAGCATGAAATAAATGATAACACCATGGCTTGGGAGGAACACATTTTCTTACCTAAGTAATAATTTACGAATTCAGCAGTGAGGGCAGGCTGTTTGTGTTTCCGACGTCCATCCATGCAAGCATTTGTATCAGATGTGTCAACTGGGAAAATGTCAGTGCTGATCCCCATTAGCTCAGCCTTTCTCATTAATTTCCGGATGGCTGAGGCACTTGAGGTCAAAGGTCGTGGCAGCTTCTCTCTTGGCACCCACGCTTGAGGTCGAGTGTTCCTGGAAAACTCTGCTTTTGCACGGTATTGTTGCAAGCGTGTTGTGATCCGTGCCTGATTTTTTTTTGTGCAGACGCAATATGAATGATGATTAATACACAGGAAAATAATATATAAATGTATTTCAAGGTACTAATATACGACAGTAAGCAGGAAGTGATATACAGTATAGAGTAATACCTTGAGATATGAGCTTAATGCATTCCAGGACCGAGCTCGTATGTCGATTTACTCGTATTTCAAATCAACGTTTCCCATAGACATTAACTAAATACAAATTAATTTGTTCCCACCCTTTGAAAAAACACAAAAAAACTGGATATTACAATTGAAAAACATTTTTATTGGTTCTAATTCACCATATAATAACTATCTAGTGGTTATGATGATCAATACTAAAATGAGACATTATTCGGTACAACACAGAGTGCGCACGGAGAGAGAGAACGCGCTCGTAACTTAACATAAATTTAACTTAAATGAACTTAGATTACGATACACACCTAAAAATAAGATTTAATCTTACCTAACTAAAGTTAATTCTAATTTTGTTCTATTTTTTTACTTGGCTCTTTGTGCCTCGCTTTTAGCCGGAGTTTTGCTTTTGTCTCCCCTTCAAAATATTACGAAAATGACGCATACAAATGTCCTCACAATACGATAACACACGACCACTTGCCAACTTGCCCGGGTGCTCCTCACGGTACGTCGACCGGACGTTTGGTAGAACGGACGTTTGGTAGAACGGACGTTTGGTGGAACGGGTTTGCGAATCCCGAGGTTTGAGTCACGACTTTCATTTTTTTAACCCTAACCCTATTCACTCAATGTTAAATAATAGTCATTAAATCCATATTCACCCAATGTTAAAATCTACCAATTGCATGCGAACCCGTTCTACCAAACGTCCGGTCGACCAAACGTCCGGTCGACCAAACGTCTTTTGACGAAACGTCCGGTCACGGCTTCTCACATATTGGCGAGCCAGCGTACACCACTCATGTTTTTAGATTACTTCATGCTTAATACCGATTGTCATCATACACCTTTTCTTTGCACTACCCTTGCACCTGCTTTTTTCGGACCCATTGTTTTTCCCTCAATTCTGCACTGACTAACGCAAAAAAACACGGAAAGAATGCAACGCTCCGCCCAGTGCTCGTAGATATCTTCACACGGGGGAGATGTGGCGAGAAAGACAGTGCGCTGTTATCATAAGCAGCCTCTCACGTCTCGGCCACCTGGCTGTCTTGTATGCTCGTATCTCAAGGCAAATATTTGCTTGTATTTTTTTTTTACTTGTATCTCAAATTTCTCGTATGTTTGGGCACTCTTATGTCAAGGTATTACTGTATATTCTACTGAGGAAAAACGATCTTACCTGAGCTTCAGGAGTAAGCTGTTTTTCTCTTTCGAGCAGAGACACTTTACAGTAAGACTGCAAAGCCAAATAATTTTTTCTTTTCCACTTCCTGTCAAAGCGATCTGCATGCTGCTTACAATAGGCAAAAAATGGATCTGCAATATCCTAGAGGAACAAGGAATTTCACATGATAAAAATAAGATCTAAGTATGTTTTATATTCTCACGTCTAATTTCAGTCATTTACTTCCAATTGCATTAATGGTTCTTTCCAGTTTCACAAGTGAAATTCAAGCCTTTAGAATACCTTTTTATAACCATCGGAATTTAAGGGCAGAAATATGCAGATTTCACTGCCAACCCCATCCTCTTATTATACAGAGGTACCTCCACTTACAAAATTAATTGGTTCCAAAAGTTATTTTAGAATAGTAGAAGCGGTTTTACATTGAATTAGCATATATTTCCCGCTTTATCACTCGTGTTACACCGTCGCCCGAAAGGGAGCTAAGTGCCACGACGCGGGGAAAGGAGGCCGCCGAGTCGACTCCTGGCTCACCAGCTCCTGGCTCGCCAGCTCCACTCCAAGCCTCCCACTCATCGTCACTGGCTAGCTACCCTTGTGCTCCCATTCTGGCTAGCCACCCAGTTATCCCCATTCTAGTGTTCTCGTTCCAGTTAGCTGCCCATTGGTTCCCGTTCCGGCTAGCTGCCCATAAGTTCCCGTTCCGGCTAGCTGCCTATAAGTCCCCGTTGCATCTCGCCACCCACGTGTCCCCATTCCGGTGCCTTGTTCCCATTCCGGCTAGCCACTCACAAGTCCCCATCCCGGCGCTCCGTGCCCGTGTCCCCGTCCCGGCACCCCGTTCTCTTGTCCCCGTCCCGGCACCCCGTTCTCTTGTCCCCGTCCCGGTGCCCCGTTCCCGTCTCCTCACCCCAGCGGGGCGCCCCGTTCCCATGTCCCCGTCCCGGGCGCCCAGTTCCCGGCGCTCCATTTGCAGCGACCAGCTGGAATAGGAGCATGGGAATGAGGCACCGGAACGGAAACACCTGGGCAGCTAGCCAGAACGGGGCGTCGGAAATAGAATGTAAATAGATAAAACGCTAAACAATTTTTTTTTGACGTCTATGAAGGAAATTTAAAAAAAAACGCATGTATCATGCATAAAACGTGAAAAAAAACGTTCTCACTGCTCGCTCGGGGCACAGCCATCTTACGTAAGTCCCGGGCAGCCATCTTACCTAGGGCGTGCTCTGAGTGGCCAAACATGAGTAGCCTTGATTTTGAACTAAAATAAAATTCCACTTTGAGTGTTATAAATTTCCTATGTTTTCCATTGTTTTCATTAAAAGGCAGGTTATATCCTTCTTTTCGTTTAGGCACATAGGCGGACAGTTTGGGGTCCTATAGTTATAGTTTGAGTTGTAGTCTTTAGTAGAGAGCACCACGGACGTTTCCAGTGGAGTTTGATTCAGTGTTCATCAAAGTGGACTGGAATGTGTTGTCGAAGAAGAATGCTCTACATTGTCAATTATTATTTGATATGAAAGAAGCTGAGAGAATCATCTGTGTGCCTTCGTCTCACTCTCTGACCGGAGTATCTGGTAGATGAGGTGTCCCAGTGTTATCAAAGAACATCGCAACAGTAAGCTAACTCGCTAATATTGATTTTTTTCTGCTGTATTTCTTGTTCGAAAGTGACAACTGTTGGAGTAATATGAACCATTGAAAGAATTGAGATATTTTGACATTCGAAGCAATCTGGGTTTCACAACATCTTAAACTTCTGGAATGAAAATTGACATTTCTGTAATTAGAAAGCATCAGGTCGTCATCAAGATAGACTTATTTCTTCTTTCAAATTGAATCATTTTATATTTTGCATTTACAAAGACAGGCATATTAACTTCCTTATGATATTGACCCGAATAATGTGCTTTTGGTTCATACAGTATCTCAGAAATACCACTTGTGATGATTTTCTTAAGATTTTCCCTTCGTAACGAGAGAGCAATAGAGAGAGCCTCATGAACTTTAAATTTACCTTAAATGAACTTAGATTCCGATACACACACTTAAAAAAAGTTTTAATCTTACGTTTCACTAAATTTAAACCTTCTTGTGTAATAACCAAGGCAAAGAGGTTCATGTATTCCACCGCGGCTTTCGGGGACAACTTCCTGCTTCTCCATACGTATTGACGAGCCAGCTCAGTCACCTGTACACTACATGTTTTTTGATTACTTCATGCTTAATACGCGATTTTTTTTACTTGGCTCTTTGTGCCTCACTTCCGCCTTCACTTTTAGCCGGAGTTTTTAAAAGGAACCTATCTAGGGTTGTTTGCTTTTGTCTCCCCTTCAAAATATTACAAAAATGACGCATTCAAATGTCCTCACAATACGATAACGCACGACCACTTGCCAACTTGCCCGGGTGCTCCTCACGTATTGGCGAGCCAGCGTACACCACTCATGTTTTTCGATTATTTCATGCTTAATATCGATTGTCATCATACGCCTTTTCTTCGCACTACTCTTCATTGCACCGCCTTGCTTTGGATACATCGTGTTTCCCTTAGTTCTGCACTGACTGATGCAACAACAAAAAATGGGCAAAAATAATACGCTCCGCCCAGTGCTCGTAGAAATCTTTGCACGAGGGAGATGCGGCGAGAGAGACAGTGCAGTGAAATCATAAGTAGCGACCTGGCCAACTGGCTGTCTTAAATGCTCGTGCCTCAAAATTGGTCTCGTATCTCAAGGTAAATATTTGCTAGGAATTTTCCTCGTATCTCAAATTACTTGTAAGTTGGGGCACTCGTATGTCGAGGAATTACTGTAGTTGTAACTTTCGAACAAGAAATAAAACTAAGAAAAATCAAAGTGGAATTTTGCTTTATTTCAAAATCAAGTCTACTCACGTCTGGCCAGTCAGAGCACGTTTAACTCGGTTTCGACGGCAGCGTCCTAGGTAAGATGGTTGCGCTGTGACCTAGGTGAGATGGCCGTGCACCGAGCGAGCAGTGACGGGAACATGAGTTTTTTCACATTTTATACAAGATACGCACGTTTTTTCTTGAATTTCATTCATAGACATCAAAATAAATTTTGTTTAGCATTTTATCTGTTCATCTTTTCTCTATTGAAATAAATGACTGTATCGGCCGCATTGTCTTGCGTCATTACGTCACTGCACCATTGCGTCATGGCGTCATCGTGTCATGGCGTTGTCAACTTGCAGTTTCGTCCATGTCTTGTTTTTATGCGCATATAAGCCGATTCCGTCAGCATTTTTTGTCCAACAAAAGCGGCTTATATGCGAGTAAATACGTACCATAGGCTGCATTAAAAAGCTTTAAGCATTAAGTTAGAACATTGGTTTGAATTGTTGTACTTTGAAGGGAACAAGTTAAATTTACATTGTCATTCAACCCTCTTAAAAGGGTTGAATTAATTTAACTTAAATTGATTTACTGTATTTTCCACACTATAAGGTGCACCGCACCGCATTATAAGGCGCACCTTCAATGAATGACACATTTTAAAACTTTTTCCATATATAAGGCGAACCGCATTATAAGGCGCTACAGTAGAGGCTGGAGTTACGTTAATATGCCTCCATTAGGTGCTGCGCTAAAGGGAATGTCAACAAAACTGTCAGATAGGTCAGTCAAACTTTATTAATAGATTGCAAATCAGCTATATGACAACTCCACTCACTCCCAAAATGAATAAACAACTGTTTTATGATTTTCTCCGGGGTAAAATATTAGTATTTTTGTGACGCAGTTTAAAACTTTTCCTCCATTCAATGAACACGTACAAAAAACATCCTGATGCTGTTACGGTACATTAGCGTTAGTGCAATCACAATATAGTAACACTCGTAATAGTGCAAATCAATAACAATAACATTAATAACTCAAATAATAACTCAATGTTGTTCACGCGGGTGAAGCGTGTGTGCTTTCACGTACGTACACGATGAGGCACTAAAACATTCGGCTGTTAACGTCCATATTACAATATGACCAACCTTGTTCAACTGTAAACACAAAAGAAACACATAAAGCTCACTTTATCAGTTCATTCCTCATCTATGATTCCCTCGAATTATTCGTCTTCAGTGTTCGAATTGAACAGCTGGACGAATGCGGCAACCATCACCTAGGCTCCGCTAGGTGTCGCTTTGATTGTCTGGCGGCTGAGTGACAATTCCTGCCTTGCTGAAAGCTCGAACCACAGTTATAACTGATATATCAGCCCAGGCATTTAAGATCCACAGGCAGATAGATAGGTGTATACAGACGCGCTCCCCTACTTATGAACGAGATAGGTTCCGAGCGATTGTTCATAAGTTGAAGTGCTATATTTTGTATTATAATTTATGTTTAAGGCCTATATAAGTATATTGAAGGTTTATATAAGTGCATTTGTATGTTTAAGGCTTGTATAAGTAACACACATTGGTTTGTACTGAAAAAAACATTTAATAAAATGGAGAGAATACATACAGTACTGTATACATACATTAGAGAGAGATTTACTAGAAACTGGCCGAAAGAAGCTATCTAATGACGATTGCAGTTTTCTTTTTTTCATCATAAATGATGCGGTAGCACTGTATGGCATCATTCAATTGATTTGCAAACTTTGTGCAACGTTCAATATTTGGGTCCTGCTGCTCGATCTTTCTGTTTATAAATGGTACTGACGGTCGAACGATTCAAGTTGTATATGTGCAAAGCTCACCACTCTCACGCGCATCAAGCTTCGTTATTATTGCCACTCGTTTCAAATGAAATGGCTTGCCTCTTCCTTGCAACTCCCTCACTAGAGGCCTTTCGCTTTTCACCAACCATATTGAATAATGGATGCACGAGATATTTAATGATAAAAATGAAAAAGGTTCTTTGCGCACTGGAGATACGTTCACGCACTCCCGCACTGCAACGAAGTGGGCAGAAGAAGGTAGATGCTGGGTGAGCTGAGCTCTCACAGCGCAAGGCGTCGGTATTAGCGGCGGAAAGAAGCACTACTCGGAAAAAGGCGTGCAATACAAAATCGAATTTACGAACATTTTTGCAACATAAACACAATTTGCAGACGTTCGTATGTACCGTTGTTCGTAACTCGAATGTTCATAAGTAGGGGAGCGTCTGTATTATCCGGCGCTGTCTACCAAGGGGGATAATGGACTCGGCGGCTGCTTGCCGTAGTTGCGAGACCTGTTGCGGCCCAATGTTTACGCCAATCTAGCGGCTGGAGTTCTTCTGTCAATCCACTCGGAATGACGGCGAACACCGAATTAGTGTGCTTGCCGTCATACCGAATGGATTGACAAAAGAACTATATATCCCAGTATGCACCACGCACAGGGGAAAATGGAGTCTCCGGCTGCTAACCCTAGTTGCGAGACCTGTTGCGGATCAATATTGATCCATATATAGTTAGCAGTCTAGCTTTGAATGCTCTGTTGACGCCAATCTAGCGGCTGGATTTCTGGCACCCTGAATGACGGCGAGCACACTAATTTGGTGCTTGCTGTCATTCAGGGTGTATTGACAAAAGAACTACATATCCCAGCATGACCCGCGCACGGGAGAAAATAAGTCACAGGCTGTTTACCGTAGTTGCGAGACCTGTAAAGGATGATGTACCCTATCGACTGATTTCGACTGATTTTTTATTTTCTCGTGATAACAATTTTAATATTGGTTCAGATATAAGGTGCACCAGATTATAAGGCGCATAGTAAGCTTTTGAAAAAATTGGAAGCTTTTAAGTGCGCCTTATAGTGCGGCAAATACGGTAATTTAATGTTTTGTAAATCTTTCAGTCCAGCTAACATGAAAATAAGTAATTGAGCTATTTTTTACAATGTTTTATTACTATTTTTACAATGTATTTCTCTGATTATAGTTCAATCTTCTAACTGTATGCCAAAAGCAGTTATGTAATCACACAGGCTATACGTCGCCTAAAGTTAAAGAATGTTAAACAATGGAACTTTTGGTTCAGGTAACCCAAATTTAAGCAATAAAATTACTTTATTCTCATAACAATTTTCCCCTGGTGATTTACAACTTCAATCTTGTAATACAGTCGTACCTCTAATCTACGAAATTAATTGATTCCAGAGCTTTTTTAGTAAGTTAAACATTTTGTAAGTAGAGCAGTACTTGATATGTAAATTATCTAATTCATTCTACAGTCCTCACACAACTACACCCTTTAAAATTGGTCAGTGTTTGAATTTTGTATGAAAGATGTGAGAAACACAAAAATGAGAAAAAATTGTAAGAAAATAATTTATTAATGTCTTAAAATGAATAACAAGCATACAAAATCTATGTGTTGAATCCGTGTTGAAGCATGATATGCGCACGTGCATTTCCCTATGACCCGATGGCGTCAGAAAGCCGTCCACTTTGTAGTAAATTTTAGACTTACCTGTGCCCTATGTGTGCGTGAAAATATGTGCCGCGTTGCATTTCAAAGTTTTTTTAATTGCTTAATAAAGGGAACGGAAATCATAAAATAAGGGGAGCATTTAGCCGAGGTGGACAGGACATGATATGGACATGCGCATTCCTCTTTGACGCGTACATATCAGAAAGCCGTCAAATTTGTAGGACATTTTGTGTCATGTGTAAATATGTACCGCGTTGCATTTGCACGGTTTTTAATCGCTCAATAAGGTGATTTGCAATCATTATTAAGGGTAACAATTGGTTGAGGTTTACAGGTATGTAAGAGAGAATCTTGAAACATGGATAGTGGTTGTTGTAAGACAGCCAATGAGAGCCCGGGGTTCTAAAGTGAGAATCAATACATCCGTCGGTAGAGTGTAGCGAGGTTCTTAAGTGAGAATCAATGCATCCGCCAGTAGAGTGTAGGGAGGTTCTAAAGTGAGAATCAATGCAGCCGCCGGTAGAGTGTAGCGAGGTTCTAAAGTGAGAATCAATGCATCCGCTGGTAGAGTGTAGCGAGGTTCTAAAGTGAGAATCAATGCATCCGCCGGTAGAGTGTAGCGAGGTTCTAAAGTGAGAATCAATGCATCCGCTGGTAGACTGTAGTGAGGTTCTAAAGTGAGAATCAATGCATCCGCGACAATATTTTTAAAAGAAAATAACGGATAAGGAAATGCATTTATTCATACCTAGAGGCATTTATAAGTAGAGGTATGACTGTATTACAAATTTTCTCTCCGAATATTACAATGTATGACTTATTGGCGGCACACCAGAGGTTGGAAAACACTGAAATAATCTAAAAGAATCATGTTAAAATTGGGATTGATTTTAATTTGATTTTCTCCAATAATAAATATTTTTGGGGCCTTATCAACCATCTCTAACCCTATTAAATGGTATCATATGAATACAATGTGGTCATGGAAAGACAGTCTTCCTAAACAGGGCTATTCAGGTCTTCTAGAGAAAAATCTTCCATTTTTAATATAACAATACATATTATATTAACCAAAAAGTCATATTACATTTTCCCGAATAACTACCAGCTCTATTTTTTCTTCACAATACTATTCTGGGGTAATGAAATGTTTGCTTTATTTTGTATTCAGTTGCTTTTCCCACCTCTTCGGCAGAAGCTTCTGATAAGAGTCCCTCTCTCTGTGCACAAGTGACATGGAAGTATGATCGACACATTCCTGCATCACAGCTGATGCACACACCTGTCCTGGCAAAGCGATTATCTTCGCAGAAACTGCATTCCTAAAACCACAAAACATCCATTTTCTTTCAATCAATCATAAGTCGGACTATGCGGCCCTGAGGAGAAATTATTTTCTATTCACAAACCAACTCAGAAGAAAAATAATAATAATAAAAATAGAAAAAACATTTTTTAGTTTGTCGTCAAGTAATACTTCTCTAAATATTTTGGGATCATGAATATGTTTATTAGCTAAAGTGATGGCTTGTGGCCACTTTGACAACTGAGGTTTTCCATGTAGGAGGGGCTACAGCCTAATCAACAGCCAGCTTGACCTCTATTGCAAACCCAACAACTGATGTGTGTTGCCTGAGCAATTTCTTTTAATTTTTTGCGTGCAGAGTAAGACTTTCCCAATGACTTTTAGGCTCTGATCAAAGTGAGAGAATCCATAAGAGATATTAATCTTTTAGGACCACCTAGCACAAGCCAAAACTATTTGGTGCAACAGTTCATTCACAAGATTCGGTTTGACATTATATCATACTCCTGCCGTTAGCTTAATTCCTAATTGTTGCGTGAGTAAGCCACTATTAATAGAAATCATTGTTTCACAGAAACTTAAGAGTTCATGATGTGATTTAAGAAAACACCAAATTAATTTGGCTAACCATTTCCACCACGTGTAAATACTTTAGAGACTGATGTTGAAGGAAAAGGGCTCAGCCTCTACTTGCATTTATAAAGATTTTCTGTCAGTTAGGTAAGAATTATTTATTCCAGTTGACTTCATCCACACTGATATGTCCCTTTGTCCCTGGTTCTTAACACAGGGCAAGGCAAATATTATTCTAATAGTAAATGTGGACCAAATATTTGTTCCTATTTAAAATAAATAAATTCAAATAAATCAATCTGACGGCCTGGTGATTGTTTAGAACGCCGGCCTCAGTTCTAGGGTCGAAGGTTTAATCCCAGGTTGGTCCTTACTGTGGTGAGTTTGCATGTTCTCCCCGGGCTTCCTCCCAAAAACATGCAGGGTAGGCTGGTTGAATACTCTAAATTGCCCCAGGGTATGAGTGTGAGTGTGAGCATGAATGGTTGTCCGTTTACTTGTGCCCTGCGATTGGCTGGCCAATGATTCAGGGTGTCCCCCACTTGGTGCCTGTAGTTGGCTGGGATAACACCTCCCGCTGCCCTTGTGAAGATAAGCACTTCGGTAAAAGAATGAATGAATAAACATAAATTAATCTAATTCTTGAATTTCTTTGGCTGCTTAAAAAATGTTTCATTCTTAATCCTACTAGGTGGTGAGATTTCACAAATTAGCTGCTCAAATCTAGCACTTATCAGTAATATAGTGAACGTGATCATAACTGTGTGTCTTCTTTTTATTATCAGAGTTGATTTACATAAGTATTGTGATACTTAACCACTTAGCGGCTTCAGAATTCACAGCTTCAGTACATTGCGTTTTTTTATATTAAGTATAAAATGTTCATAAAAATGTCAAAATTCCTGCTGGTACTTGCAAGCGAAAGACAGTGAACGACAGGGGACTCTCACTCAACTCAGCACCAAGAAAGCAAAATGGCGGGCAGCGGCTGTCATTTTTATCCAAAAATACAGCTTTCTGAGCGGACGACATGGACATCTATGAGGGTGGAATTTTTTCAGAAATCGGCCCCGGGCGACATTACACCGAAACCTGTCGGCTTTGACCGAAAATAGAACTCACTCAGCGGACACTAACGGCTGGGTGGTCGTCACGCTTGTCGGAAAATAGAGCCGTTTGGGCAGCTAAAATGGCTGGACACCACGAAGGAGCAAAGTGCAAGTTAAGTTTCCCCCAAAAACAATGATGGCAATAAAGATGAAGAACATGGTTTTAGTACATTCAAAAATCTCAAGAAATTATCAATATGGCTTGCACTTTGCAACAATGGGTTCAGGTTCCATTGAGAGTGTCTGTTGGCCAAAGTTTTGCCCACAGGGATTAGCTTTAAGGGAGAACATGGCCCAACCCTCCCTGTGAAGCCACCACGCAGAGTGGAGCATAGGGGTCTAGGGTGAGGACTGTGCAGAAGTTGTAGGGAGGTGCCTTGACGATCACACTCTCATGTTCAGAACATGGAATGATCTCTCACTGGGGGTGATAAAGCCTGAGCTAACGGGAGAGTTTGAGAGGTACTGGCTGGTTATAGTTCCACACGAGTGAGGCCTGCGCCTTCACTTCTCTGGCATTGCCTCGAGGGCGAGGTCAATTTAGATCTTCCTTAAATGAGGGTGTCTCGTGTTGATGGCCAAAACTCCTCATGATTTTGAGGTACTTGATGTCTTTTATGTTTGTTGATGGCTTTGAAGGTTTGTTTTAAACAATCGTATTTTCACACCTATAGGGCGCACATAAAAGTCTAAAATGGTCGATGCGCCCAATCGGTCGGTGCGCTTTGTCTGTTAACTAAATTCAATTTTTGTGTGGCCCTGACCGCTTGAGTGACTGGTTTTATTTCTTGCCGGCACGCTACTTATTGCGATCAACCCAGAGGACGTTCACCTTAAAAATAGCCTCCCTGCGCAATCCAAGCATTATGTTAAATCAATTCAAAACATCCCAGTGTGGCAAGGCATTTGACTACCGTGTGCTCGCAGGGCTTTTAACGCTCAAAAACACTCAATAAACAAAGAAACAGCATATTAGAGCTATACAGAGGAAATGCCCGACGTGATTGACAACAGAATGCGGGTGGGAATGCTTGGAAAATGAACTGAAGCCATGTATCAAACACAATTTAACAGCTTTGCTAACAGATTGTCAACATAGTAGTTCGGGCAGGTAGCGTCGCACGGGTTACATGACGATTTGGAATGAGTTGTCGATGCCGATATAACAGCGAGGAGAATCAAAGGCTTGGGAGTAATGCATGTCGCGAGTTATAATGGATTGTGGATGACTGGGCTGAAGTGTCGGCCAGCACTGTTGTTCGAGCTTTCGCCAAAGCTGGAATCAAGTTCCCGGAATACACAACTCTGACTGACAGTGGAGCTTAGCATGTTAAACGCCGAACATCAGTGTACCTTCACCTGAATAAAGCATTATCAAAAGATAGTTTTGGTCATGCTGTCTTTAAAAAAAAACACGCCTGTGGCTAGCCTAACATACGCTAGTAGCGAGCATAACATACGCTAGCGGACAGCATAACATACGCTAGCAGATAGCATAACATAGGCGATGCTAGCGCCTTATCCAAGGAAGCGCCCAATGTATTGACAAACAACAGAAAATATACCCGCAAATGAGACTGCACCCACGGTGCGTTTTATAGGTGTGAAAATACTAATAATGGGCAGGACAAAGGACATCATCGAGATATCTAGACAGTCATTCTCTGTTTCATAAATAGGCCAAATACTATTTTCACAAATGGAATACCCCTCTCGCAAAATGCTTTCACTAATGAGGCAAATAGTATTAGAAAAAAGAAAAAAAACTTAACAACTTGCCTTGGCCCCATATTTGGAATAATTCATCTCAGTGAGGGTCACTGGTCGTAGTTTATCTATATCTCCAAACGCAACACCGGGAACATAAAGTGCACATACCACATGCACCCATCTGAAAAAGAGGGAAGGATAAAATCAAAATGGGTGAAAATTTACATTGAAGAAATTCTCTGGCCATATCTTAGATATTCAACCACTCATCCAAGGAGTGCTGACCATTTCAGGCATCAAAAATTAAAACAATAACAAAAAGAAAACCAAGCAACACAAATAATAATATGCCAAGGAATCAGCAGCTGATAACTCAAAGAGTTGTATGTTGTTTCAATCTGAAGTCATTGTTACACCCTGCATTTGATCTTGACACACAGGGGGAAATAATCAGAACAGCGAGATGTTGTTGTTACTTCAATCCAAACTTTTACTGTCATGATTCAACACACCTCCCGTGCCTCAAGCTATTTGCTAAGACATCAATAATCGAATACCGATCTACTTTAACATGCCCCACACTTGCCATGTGGATCCAAGGATCACCAATCGAACACCGATACACACATTCAATCCAAACTCGTCATAGCTTCTTTACATGCAATCGTTAATAAATCAAACACTCTAGCATGTCACACTAATAAATCAAACACTCTAGTATGTCACACTAATAGATCAAACACTCTAGTATGTCACACTCTCCCCCACAAAAACAAATGTCGTCCCGACATCAGTATATTCCAAATATCTTCCCCTTGTTGGTTGTACTGCTGAACAGTCTAGCGAACTTGTCATTTCACATCCTCTTCTGTAAGCTGATACTCATGAAAACTCCAGGCGGCAAGGGCCACAGTTCAAATATAATCCACAACTCGTACGGTCCACGTTCACTGGATGGAAACTGTAATCACAGTCGTAACAGTCATTGTTCGCATAATACATGCCACCCTTGTAGGCTCAAGCCTGTTGGAGTCCATACATAAAGGGTGGTTGAATGTAATATGGCTGCAGGTGTACTAACCAAGGAACCACTCCTGGTGCAGGGTAAGCAGGTAGCAGCTGATGTGGTGACTGGGTACTATAACAGGAGGGGACACCAAGCTGATCATAGGTTGTTCGTCGTGGTGGATGTCTCTCCCTTCTTGGCCGTTCATAAGTCAACGCCTCAGGTTCATTCACAGCGGGTGGCGGAGAGGTCTCTGATAAATGATCATCACGAGGATCTTCAACAGCCAGATTTGTTCCCTCACCAGGCAGGTCCTCCAGCTGATAGTAATCTTCTCGTTGTACTGGTCCGGAAGCAGGGCCCTTCACTCCGAGTCTCTGATTCGCTGGCAGTGGCCTGTGCTCAGACTCCATCCCTTGGGCATCTCTCTCATTTAGCACCTGGAGGGGCTCGTAGTGAAAGTCATCTTCGTAACCACTGTCTTGGTCTGTCTCTTGAAGATGAGATACCCGCTGCTGTTTATTTCTCTCCATACTCTTGTCAATTTTTCCTCCTTCTGGTGTCAGGTTTTTTATCAGGATGCGCTCTCCTGGTTGTAGCACGGAGCTCCTCACTTTGGTGTCATAGTGCTTTTTACCTCGTTCTGCAGCTTTTCGTACACTCACGGTGGCAATGGTGTACGCCTCCTCCATCCCTTGTCTCCCTTTCTCCACTTTGGCCTTGTATAACTCCAGCTTGTCAGCTTTGATTGCGCGTTCTCTCAGCGCATCCAGTTCATCGCGATAGGCGCGGGCTGCACGGGCGTCTACGAGCAGCTTCAAATTCTCCTGCTGGAGCCTCTTTATTTCTTCCTCCATGTTTTCCTGCTGGTGTCTGTTGTCGAGCAGTTGTTCATTCCTCTCTTCTAGTTCTTGTCTAAGTCGTCTGATCTTTGCCTTTGAATCGGCAGGTTCCACCATCAGGTGTTGCTGAGTTCCCACCTGCTGCTGTTGCATGCTGGGAGGATTGACGATGGCCAGTGGACTGGGTGTGCCACAAAGCACACGAACCACACCTTCCCTTTCCTGAGTTAGCTCCGCTATAGTCTCTTCTTTTAGTGGTCTGCCTCCTCGGATTTTACATCCAGCTTGGAAATGTTCTCCACTCCCACACCGATAACAATGTGTGCACTTCACATCTCGCCCTCCCTGCTGACAAGCAAAACACCTTCTTGGGACATAAGCAGGGCGGCTAGTGTTCCAGGGGGGTGCTGGGGGCTTGCTGTAGTAATTTTGTTTTGCAAAAGGTGGCTGGGGCTCCCTAACTGGTCTTCTAACTGAAGGTGGGAGGTAGGATTGAGGCTGAAACATAGCCTGCTGTAGTGTCTTTCTGATCTGAGCTATCTCTGCACTGAGATCTTTAAGAGAAGCAACACTTGCCTTAAGTTCAGTCAACTCCGCTCGTACCTCACGGGACACTTTTGGTTTTTCTTCTCCAGGGCAATTGGTAGGTCGTAGTTCTTCTAAGTGCACCTTGCTAATATGTGTCGCTGCCTGTGGGGTACTAAACTTCTTTTTATTTCTCCTTTCTGTTTCATTAGCACAGGCTACATTTAACCTCTCTAGCAAAAGCTCATCTGAAGTCTTACAGTTCAGCAAGAGAGGCTGCATATCTACTCTAACACTGTCACTCTGGAGACCAGTGAGTATCGTGTGCAAGCACATACGCTGGACTAAACTTTGGTTGTACTGGATTCCTGATTCTGATTCTCGAGATGCAAACAGTACCTTCTGCCTAAGAACTAAGACTCGCATTAAGAAACTTTGAGGAGTCTCTTTGATATGCTGCACTTCTGATGCTAACTGCACATAGAGGTCGGTAGCACTCCTTTCCTGAAAATGAGCGCGTAGGATGCGTTTGAGTGTGGGAAGAGTGAGGTTAGGTTTCTCTTCCAAATAATTACGTAGCTGCAAACTGGGGGAGATAGCTCTGATAACTGCATCAATAATTTCCACATCTAAGTAACCCCTATTCAGTCCATTTTCAATTTGATGAACAAGGCTGGAGAATGTCAGCTTGTCCCTTTGGCCTGGTTCACCTATCTGGCCGGCAATTTTGAAGTCCTTGCGCCAGTATGAGCTTGGCTGGGGCTGGGGAGACACACCCCCTTGAGGGCCCGCAGCATCTGGTAGCTGGGGCAAAGTTATTGGAGTCTCTTCCAATCTTGATCCTTGCTTTTCGTTTTCATCTATTTTGACTTCATGCTTCATATCTGATATTTTATCTTTCAGTTTCAACAATTCAGACATGCCTTCATCCTCTACTTCCTCTAGTTCTTCTCTTTCTAGGTACTTTACAATGTGAGCCACTAATGATAGACGCGATTTCCGTTTAACACTTCTTAATATGTTAAGAAAATCACATATTTCCAGTAGGTTATTTTCCGTCAGGTTGTTCAATGTTCCTACCACCTCTTCGAGTAACTGTTCCATTTTGTTGACGATCTAGGAGCTCTGCTGACTGTACAGGAGTGAACTCTGAACTGGCACGTCTTTACTGTCCCTCTGATGATCTCGTAGGCCTCAGATGACAAGTACTCAACCGCCAACTTCCAGTTCTTCTTAAACAGCAACACCTCCTCTCACTGCCATCTGCCTGGTTTTGTGGGGGGATTTAGCTGGCTCAGAATTCAGTGAGCAGGTCTTGGACACTGGACATCTGAACAGCAATCCCAGCGGTGCCTCCAAAATGTTACACCCTGCATTTGATCTTGACACACAGGGGGAAATAATCAGAACAGCGAGATGTTGTTGTTACTTCAATCCAAACTTTTACTGTCATGATTCAACACACCTCCCGTGCCTCAAGCTATTTGCTAAGACATCAATAATCGAATACCGATCTACTTTAACATGCCCCACACTTGCCATGTGGATCCAAGGATCACCAATCGAACACCGATACACACATTCAATCCAAACTCGTCATAGCTTCTTTACATGCAATCGTTAATAAATCAAACACTCTAGCATGTCACACTAATAAATCAAACACTCTAGTATGTCACACTAATAGATCAAACACTCTAGTATGTCACATCATCAGTATTGTGGAACTTTTTTTTCTACATATTGACTCAGATCCAAATGGTTAAGAAGTGTGTCAGTTTTTTTCAAGTTCAAATACATGCCACCATTATTGAATACGTTTTGATTATGGTGAAGTTTACATTACGAAACTGGCAGCTCTATCTATCCCTATCCCTAATACCTATCCCTATCCGTAATCCCTATCCGTAATACCTATCCCTACTACCTATCCCTAATACCTATCCCTACTACCTATCCCTACTACCTATCCCTAATACCTATATATATATATATATATATATATATATATATATATATATATATATATATATATATATATATATACCTATATATATATATACCTATATATATATATATATATATATATATATATATATATATATATATATACACACACACACACACGTGATTAGGGATAGGTATATATATATATAAATATATATATGTATATGTAAACATCTCTCTCTCTATATATAAATATATATATATATATATATATATATATATATATATATATATATATATATATATATATATAAAGAGAGAGAGAGAGAGAGACAGAGAGAGAGAGAGAGAGAGAGAGTATATATAGACACACCGTAAAACCTCTATTTGAACGCCCCTGCGGGAACCAGGGCCAAGGCCAAAGTCCGACAGTTCTGCGAGAACTGGATGTTGCACGCCGAGAAGAGCTACATACACCAAATTTGGCAACATGCGAGCAGCAACTATGGAAGTTTATTTGAAATGGATTGTCGATGCTTGGGATCATCTGCCGAAGGATCTAATCATCAAGTCGTTCAAGGAATGCGGACTGACCAACGCTCTTGACGGCTCGAAGGATTGCCAGATCCATTGTTTCAAGTCAGATGGCCCGATTCAGACTGCTTTGCAACTTCTCCAGCAGGCACGAGCCAATGCTGGCGACGATGAATGTGAACTCACTCAGTCACTCGACGCTGATGCGGAAGGTGATGTGAATGATGACGACAGCTACAACAGCGATGTGTCACTTGATTTTCACCAGTGAATTTGTAATTACCTACCAGTAATCGGCTTGAATTTGTGCCTTTTGTTAAATAAATATGTATATGTCACGTGGTTTCTCTTTTCATCCATAAAATTTACCGCATCTTCTCAAAATTCTGACCAGGCTTTTTAGGCGCACAATGGATCCAAAGCAAACCTGTGCAATGAAGGTTAGTGTGAAGAAAAGGCGTATGATGACAATCGATATTAAGCACGAAATAATCGAAAAACATGAGTATGTAGTGTACGCATGAGAGCTGGCTCGCCAATACGAGAGAGAAGCACCCAAACAAGTTGGCAAGTGGTCGTGCCTTATCCCAGAGCTGCCAAACACCGGAAATCGTATTTTAGAATGGGTAAAGAGAATTTTCTGATTTTGGGAGTCCTAATTTTAAAGTCGTTTTTTGGATAATGTTATCAGTTATTTTTAAAAAAGCTGAAAACAACACATTAATGATAATTGAGAATTTTATTACACAAAATTTGTGTGAATGCAATCATGTCAAAATATTTGTGGCAATCAACATTTTCTGTACAAAAATGAATAATGAAAGACCTACAAATTTTATACCACATGCAAATTTAATCAATTTTCTTAGTTCTATTAAATTTCTCAGTTACACACTTGGCCTCTTTTGACTCCTCCCTTCAATATTTCTGTTCATAGCAAGCTGCTCCTGCCAGTTGCATGTCCATCTTTACCAAGCACATGGCCTCAAGTGTTCTTGGTCTCATTAACATCCTGAAGTCTGTCCTGATCTTCCTCACAAAACTGAAAACACGCTCACATGTGGCATTGCTGTGGGGAATCAAATGTATGCCCAGTGCAATCTTTGTTATGTTAGCATATTTTGGGTTTCCAGAGTTGTCTTTTATTTCTCCGACTAGTCCCCAGTGCACATCTGCTCTCTCCTGTACTGTAATGTCTCCTAGCTCCTCAACTTGCAGGCAGTTGAATTCTTCTTTCAAGGCATCAACCTCACAGTCAGGCTTCATCATGGGGATCTGTTGATGAAGTACCTTACACTTGTGAAATAACTTTTTTTAATGATGCTGAGATAAGCTACCTCAGCATGTTTGAGCAATTCATCCTTCATTGGAAATTTTTCTTTTACATATTTCACTGTAGTTTTATAAAACTTTCTCACACTTTCAGTCATGCCTTGCTCTTTTTCATGTACTGACAAACGTTCTCACCAATACAAAGTCCCTCATTATTTTTCTCAAATGGAATACTAATCTTCTCATAATCCACTTTCACTTCCAACAAGTCTTTGTCACGCAAAGCAACAGTTTTCATGTTGCAATACATACAGTAAGTACACAAAGAATTATCCTTCGGTTAATGGCGCCAAACACGGATCTATAATACTGTATTCCGTCTTGAACTTTTGCAGGCTGCAGTTCGTTGTATTTTTTTCGATGGCAAAATATCAGTATCACAGTTCTCTTGTCTTTGCTTAGAAGCCATGGCTACGGTACGTTTACGCTGCTTCAAAAATCTATCCAAACTTCATCCACGTGACCAAAATGGATGTGACCTAAATGAATGTGACATCCCTTTAGGTCACGTGGATATAGTTTCGATTTGTGCCATCCTCAAATGGTAAATTTTAACTGAAAAAGTTATTAAAAGCAAACGTAATGTTTCGAAATACCGATCGCGTCAGACATTGCTTGATTTTTTATATTTTCATAGTTTTCATAGAAAATGCGGATTTCGTAATTTGCTATAAACTGGCGTGGTAAAACTATGGACGATTCGTAGAATTTGGTAGCTCTGGTTATCATATTGTGAGGACATTTGTGTGCATCATTTCCTTAATATTTTGAAGGGGTGACAAAAGCAAACAACCCTAGATAGGTTCCTTTTAAAAACTCTGGCTAAAAGTGAAGGTGAAGCGAGGCACAAGGAGCCAAGCCGGAAGAAGAAAAGTAAAAAAATTAAAACAAAATTATAATTAACTTGAGTGGAAGGTAAGATTAAATCTTATTTTTAGGTGTGTCTGTATCGTAATCTAAGTTCATTTAAGTTACATTTGTGTTTATGTTATGTTACAAGCGCGTTCTCTCTCCCCTCCGCACACACGTTGTACTGAATAATGTCTCGTTTTAGTATTGAACATCATAACAACTAGATAGTTATTATATGGTGAATTAGAAACAATAAAAATATGTTTAGTAGTAGTGCACGTGACTGAGCTGGCTTGCCAATATGGAGAAGCAGGAAGTTCGCCTCGAAAGCCGAGGTGAAATACATTTACCTCTTTGCCTTGGTTATTGCACAAGAAAGTTTATATTTAGTGTAACATAAGAATAAAACATTTTTAAGTGTGTGTTGAGGAATCAAATTTAAAGTTTCTCTCGCTCATGCTCTCTCTCGCAACCCCTCTCTATTGCCCCCCCTCTCTCTCGCACCACCTCTCTCTCGCTCCACCTCTTTCTCGCGCCGCCTCTCTCTCACACCCGCTCTCTCTCGCACCCGCTCTCTCTCGCACCCGCTCTCTCTCGCACCCGCTCTCTCTCACATTTAGTGTAACGTAAGAATAAAACGTTTTTAAGTGTGTGTTGAGGAATCTAAGTTTATTTAAGTTAAATTTAAAGTTTCTCTCACTCATGCTCTCTCTCGCAACCCCTCTATTGCACCCCCTCTCTAAGTATCTAGGTATCTCGCACCCGCTCTCTCTCTCGCACTCGCACTCCCTCTCGCTCTCTCTCACACCCGTTCTCTCTCACACCCGCTCTCTCGCGACCGCGCTCTCTCTCTCTCTCGAGCTCTCTCTCGCACTCTCGCGCTCGCTCTCCTGAGCTCTCTCTCGCAATCTCTCTCTCACGCTCTCTCGCACCCTCTCTCTCGCACCCTCTCTCTCGCACCCTCTCTCTCTCGCACCCTCTCTCTCGCATCCTCTCTCTCTCGTACTCTCTTTCGCACTCTCTCGCACTTTATGTCGCGCTCTCTCACACTCTCTCACTCGAGTTCTCTTTCTCTCGCACTTTATGTCGCGCTCTCTCACACTCTCTCACTCGAGTTCTCTTTCTCTCGCACTTTATGTCGCGCTCTCTCACAATCTCTCACTCGAGTTCTTTCTCTCGCCCTCTCTCTCGGGCCCTCTCTTTCTCTCGGGCCCTCTCTCTCTCTCTCTCGCCCTCTCTCTCGGGCCCTCTCTCGCACTCTATCTCTCACCTCTCTCTATCGCACTCTCTCTCAAGCTCTCTCTCTCACGCCCCTCTCTCGCGGTCTCTCTCTCTTGCAGTTCTCTCTCTTGCAGTCTCTCTCTCGCAGTCTCTCTCTCACAGTCTCTCGAAGTCTCTCTCTCTCACAGTCTCTCGCACAGTCTCTCTCCCATGCCCTCACTATCTCACGCTCTCTCTCACATTCTCTCTCGCTCTCTCACATTCTCTCTTGCTCTCTCGCCCCCCCCCCTCTCTCTCGCTCCCTCTCCCTCTCGCTCCCTCTGTCCCACTCGCTCCCTCTGTCCCACTCGCTCCCTCTGTCCCACTCGCTCCCTCTGTCCCACTCGCTCCCTCTGTCCCACTCGCTCCCTCTGTCCCACTCGCTCCCTCTGTCCCACTCGCTCCCTCTGTCCCAATCGCTCCCTCGCTCACTCGCCCCCTCTGTCCCTCTCACTCCCTCTCTCCATCTTGCTCCCTCTCTCAGTCCCTTTCTCGGTTGCCCTCTTGCTCCCTCTCCCTCTCTCTCTCTCTCCCTCCCCCATCTCTCTCTCTCTCTTTCTCTCTCTCTCCCCCTCTCGCTCGCTCCCTCCCTCTATCGCTCGCTCCCTCCCTCTCTCTTTCTCGCTCGCTCCCTCCCTCTGTCTCTCTCGCTCCCTCTCTCTCACTCCCTCTCTCTCATCTCACTCTCTCTCTCGCTCCCTCTGTCCCTCTCGCTCCCTCTGTCCCTCTCGCTCCCTCTGTCCCTCTCGCTCCCTCTGGCCCTCTTGCTCCCTCTGTCCCTCTCGCTCCCTCTCCCCCCCTCTCTCACTCCCTCCCTCCCCCTCTCTCGCTCCCTCTCTCCCCCGCTCCCCCTCTCTCACTCCTTCCCTCCCCCTCTCTCACTCCCCCCTCCCCCTCTCTCCCCTGCTCCCTCTCTCCCCCGCTCCCCCTCTCTCACTCCTTCCCTCCCCCTCTCTCACTCCCTCCCTCCCCCTCTCTCTCCTGCTCCCTCTCTCTCCTGCTCCCTCTCTCTCTTGCTCTCCTCCCTCCCTCGCTCCCTCCCTCTCTCCCTCCCTCTCTCGCTCCCTCTCTCTCCCGCTCCCTCTCTCACTCCCTCCCTCGCTCGTTCCCTCCCTCTCTCTCCCGCTCCCTCTCTCTTGCTCTCCCTCCCTCTCTCCCTCCAGCCCTCCCTCTAGCTCCCTCCCTCCCTCCCCTGCTTTCCCTCCCACCCTAGCTCTCTCCCTCCATCTCTCTTTCCCTCTCTCACTCCCTCGCTGCCTCCCTCCTAATAGGGGTGTAAAATCCTCTCCCACCCTAGCTCTCTCCCTCCATCTCTCTTTCCCTCTTCCCACATCATGCACTCGCTTATTGCAGATAGTATGCCAAATTGGTAATAGCATTGCCAAGGGAACCAAGAGAGTGACAAATCTTATTTTCGTGTGCTCTACCAGTAGTACATGGCGATCTACTGTTAATTCACGAACTACGTATTTAGCTCCCCTGCTCTAGGTCATTCTGCAACTGTACCATACCTTCCCGCATCTGTTTCTTTAAAGATACCATCTTGATTCGGGCAAAGCTCGCAATTTGGCATCAGTCCATTCTTACAGGCATCACAAAACCAAGGTTCTGTTGAGTTTTCCGATGCTGAGCTCATTATAGAGTCACTCTCGCCATCAACACCGTAGCATCCTGGGAAAACAGGGAAAAGGTGTGTGGCGTACATGTTATTAAATGAATCATATATGCAAAGTAAATAGTCATAGTACTTTTTCTACTTTCACTGTTGAATTTACCACTATGGGGAGAGCCATATGTTTCAGTCAAATTAATTGTCTTAGATGAATGTTGGCAAGTACAAACCCAATCATCAATAACTTTAGTTTGATCACACAACTTTCAATTTTACTACTCTTGTCAAAATGTGTCAATGCAGTCTGACTTTGCAGCTGTAGCAAATGTTGTCTGAAAAAAGAAATAAAACTAATTGTCATCTCAGAAAATGGGATGCATTTTCTGAACCGCTTTATCCTCACTTGGGTCACGGG